>NW_011494832.1:9773520-9795389 GCF_000754665.1 Bison bison bison | reverse complement strand
TGGTCTTGATCCCTGTCTCCTGTACAATGTCACGAACCTCAGTCCATAGTTCATCAGGCACTCTATCTATCAGATCTAGGCCCTTAAATCTATTTCTCACTTCCACTGTATAATCATAAGGGATTTGATTTAGGTCATACCTGAATGGTCTAGTGGTTTTCCCTACTTTCTTCAATTTAAGTCTGAATTTGGTAATAAGGAGTTCATGATCTGAGCCACAGTCAGCTCCCGGTCTTGTTTTTGTTGACTGTATAGAGCTTCTCCATCTTTGGCTGCAAAGAACATAATCAATCTGATTTTGGTGTTGACCATCTGGTGATGTCCATGTGTAGAGTCTTCTCTTGTGTTGTTGAAAGAGGGTGTTTGCTATGACCAGTGCACTTTCTTGGCAAAACTCTATTAGTCTTTGCCCTGCTTCATTACGTATTCCAAGGGCAAATTTGCCTGTTACTCCCAGTGTTTCTTGACTTCCTACTTTTGCATTCCAGTCCCCTATAATGAAAAGGACATCTTTTTTGGGTGTTAGTTCTAAAAGGTCTTGTAGGTCTTCATAGAACCGTTCAACTTCAGCTTCTTCAGCATTACTGGTTGGGGCATAGCCTTGGATTAGACTATAATAAATTAGTCTCCTGCTAATAAAACTCAGTTATGTCTCACAAAGTAGAATCTTGGGTTCAATCAACATTAGTACACTTTTGTGTACATGAACCACAATAATCAAAAATGCATCAGTTAGAATGTTGAGGTTATATATTTCCCAATTAATAATCTGCTGTTAACTCACATTAAGGAACATGCTTGCTGTCAAGAAGTATCTTGTATCTCCTGCTTAGCAGGTGGATTCTTGAGCCACCCATTCCAAGAATAGCTATCCTGGGCTTCCTAGATGGTTCAGTGGTAAAGAATCCACCTGCCAATCCAGAACGGGTTTGATCCCTGGGTCAGGAAGATCTCCTGGAGAAGGGAATGCAACCCACTCCAGTATTCTTGCCAGGAAAAGCCCATGGACAGAGGAGCCTGGCAGGCTACAGTCCAAGGGATCACAAAGAGTCAGACAGAGCTGAATGACTGAGCACACACACAAAGATATACAGGGTACTATGCATGTGATATGAATCAGAGTGAAAGTGAAAAGTGAAAGTGAAAGTCGCTCAGTCCTCTCCAACTATTTGCAACCCCATGGACTATACAGTCCATGGAACTCTCCAGGCCAATATAGTGGAGTGTTAGCTGTTCCCCTCTCCAGGGGATCTTCCAATCCAGGGATTGAACCAAGGTCTCCTGCATTGCAGGCAGATTCTTTACCAGCTGAGCTACCAGGGAAGGGGTTTCAAAAAGCCCAAAATGGTTTAGTTCTTAAAATTGGTATTACCATTATTTGGGTCAAATTATATAGTAGATTGAAATTATTTTATGTATTATTTTCAAATTTACAGTAAACTAAGTTAACTCTTTAAGGAGGTAAACATTTAAAAATAAAAGTAGTAAAAATAGAATGAGACATTTCTCCAAAGAGGAAATCTACATGGTCAATAAGCATAAGAAAACATACTCAACATCACTAATCAACAGAAAAATTCCAATCAGAGAGTTTGGGATCAACATATATATACTGCAATATTTCAAATGGATAACCAACAGGACTTACTGTATGGACTCTGTTCAATGTCATGTGGCAGCCTGGATGGGAGAGGAGTTTGTGGGAGAATGGATACATGTATATGTATGACTAAGCCACTTTGCTGTTCACGTGAAACTATCACAACATTGTTAATTGACAAAACAAAAAATTAAAAAAACATCAATGTATAGACAGGGCAAGAATAGACTTTTTCAGTTTTGCAGTTGCATAAGAAGGTCTTCTTGGAGAAGGGCATGGCAACCCACTCTAGTATTCCTGCCTGGGGAATCCCATGGACAAAGAAGCCTGTCAGACTACAGTCCATAGGGTCACAAAGAGTTGGACATGACTGACGTGACTTAGCAGGCAGGCAGGCAAGAAGGTCTTCTACACCTTTACGGAATAACAAAACAGAAGTAATGGTATCCCTAACACCTGGTCAGAATTTAATTTCCACTTTACATTTATTTGAGGCAAAACTAACTTCATATAAACACACTGCAAGACTGCACTCATTTATCAGAGATTTCCATCACCCCAATTATTCCACTCACAGCTTTCAGGAAACCCTGCTCGACATTTTTGTTATTTAGTCATGTCACTCCTCTCTTGTTCAAAGGCTTTTGAAATCCCCTTGCTTAACAAAGATCCCTATGACTTAAAGCACAAAAGAAAGAAAACTAATCTCTCTGCCTCTAATTTATTTTTCTCCCTGGCACATTTCTCCCAAAGAGTAAAGCCATTCTTGGATGTGCTTATGGCGCTTTCTTATCAGTTCCTATATACATATTAACTGAATAAATAACACAGTTAACATTGAAAATGTATACATAAAGGCTTCATAAAAAGTAAGAAGAAAAATGGTAGTCAAAACCACAATGAAATATACATTTACTCATGTCCTAATGCCTCTCATTAAAAAGAAACTAAATTACAAGTGTCAGTGAAGGTATCAAGAAAAGAAACTTAGTATAAATTTGTACAGCCACTGTAGAAAGCAATATGAAGTTTCTTCAAAAACTTAAAAATAGAAATATCGTGAAATCCAGTAATCCCATCCCTGTGTATCAGTCTGAAGAGAACAAAATACTGTGCCCACTGATGAATAAATGGATAAAATAGATGTGCTGTGTATGTATACATGTTTGTGTGTGTGTATAAAAGAATGCTTCTCATAGAAAAAGAATAAAATCTTGTCATTTGCAACAACATGGACAGACCTAGAGGGTATTATGATCAGTGAAATAAGTCAAACTAAGAAAGACAAATACTATATGTATTCACTTATATGTGAAATCTTAAAAGCAAAGAAATGAACAAATATAATAAAACAGAAACAGACTCACAGAGAATAAACTAGTGGTTTCCAGAGGGAAGAAAGAAAGTGGTAGAGGAAGGAAATCTGTAAAAGGGATTAAGAGATACAAACTGATAGTTATAAAGTAAATAAGCCACAGGGATATAATGTATAGCACAGGGAATATAGTCAATACTTTATAATAACTTTGTATTAAAGTTTGAAATAGTATGTTGTACACCTGAAACTAATATATACTGTAAATCAACTATAGTTAAAAAAAAAAAAAAAAAAGCATACCTTCCAACAAGGGGACCCAGAAAATTGAATCAGAGAAACTACCACCACTAAAAAGAGTGGGAGAATCTCAAAATGGAAACAAAACAGAAATGCAGTCTCAAACTCTGTTCCCATTTTGGAATGATTCTTGAATCATGTATACATGGAACAGACCCAAAGCAGCTCAGGGAGAGCGTGAAATGTGAACTTAAGTCAGAGCTGCTGCTCAAGCAACCGATTATGCAATTCGAGTGCAGCAAAGATAATTGCCAGCTAAAGCAAACAGATAAGAAAACTTATCAGAGAAAAAATTCTAAACAAATAAGAAAACTCATCAGAGAAAACTACAATTTCCAAAAGTTATTATTCATAATGTCCAGAATATAATTCAAAGTTATTGGTTATGCATAGAACCAAAATAAAATAAACATATTTCCAGGAGAAAAAACACACAGGGATAAACTAGATATATATATAGATTTAAATCTATACTAGATTATATTACTAGATTTATATATTTTATATAAAGTTATAAAATATTCACTGGACATGGACCATGGAAAGTTAAGGTTGTATACTTCGGTACCTAAGCAATTACTAAAAGTAATGCAAAAAAGTATAGGAATAGAGCCAATAGGAAAAACAAAGTTGAATTCTAAAAATTATTGAAATATTCCAAAAATTAATCATAAGGAAGAGAAAAACAAAATGCAGAGGGGATACAGAAAACAATAAAAATGTAGATAACACAAAATTTAAAGTAAGTATTATAATAAATATTAATGCAATAAATATTCCAACTGCAAATCACATATCTGATGGAGATTCTATGAAGAATATAAAAGAACTCATACAACTCAAAAATATAATCAACTCACTAAGAAACAAACAAAAGTGGCAAAAAATCTGAATCAAAAAACACTTGACACAATAAAGTACATCATGATAAACAAGCACACAAAAATATGCAAATATCTGTGTCTTCAGGGAAATGCAATCACAGAAAGACCAGGGAAATAAACACACAAAAATATGCTTTTAGGATTAAATTTAAAACATTTACAATACTAAGCATTGGTAAGAATGTGAAACAACTGGAATTTTCATGCATTGTTGGTTAAAATATAAAATGTTATAATCACTTGGGAGTATAGTATTACATACTAAGATGTATATATAAATATATATATATATACATATATGTACATCAAATACATTGCATATATATAAATTAAATATATAAACACACACACCATATGACAAAGAAATAATACTCCTAACTATATACCCAACTATCTATATCCACCTGTATTCAATCAAACTAAGAGAAAATAGATCATGATTGTCTGGGGCTAGGAGTTGGGAGAGAAGTAGATGGTAAAGGGGCACCAAGTATGTTACTATTTCAGATAAGAGAACATTTCTCTATCTTCTTTGTGGGGTGAGTTTTATGACTATACATATAACAAAATTCAGTTGCACATATCATGAAAACTGTTGCTCAATACATTTGAAAACAACTATGAGAAAAATATTATTTGGGGGATATGTAAAATGTATAAATAGCAGGAAAGAAAAATAAGGGAACAGTGTATGTACTAGTACTGTTTAAAAAGATATTTAAATCTAATATTTTACTGAAACCAAGAATATAGTTTCATCTCTCCCTCTCCCATTCTGCCCTCTCTCCCTCCTTCTCCTGCTTCTCCTCCTTCCCCTCCTTTTCCTTGTTCTTTTTCCTCTTTATTTTATTTCTTCTCCATTCACTTCTTCTTTATCGTTTTCTTTTTTTTCTTATTGTTTCCTCGTGTCTAAATTAGAGCTTTGCATCTATAGTACCATATAAAGTGAAATATTACATTCAACCATTATAGATGTCATCCATATCTTCATAATGGTGCACATAATGAAGTCACAAACAGAATTTTAATCAGTGTTGATTTTTACATGTATAATTGCCTTGCTTTTGGTCTGTTCTTCCTACTTTGTCTTATTCACTGCCAAATTTCTAGCATCCTTAAGTGCCTGGCATATAAATGTCATTAGAAAAGTACTTCTTCAAAGTTGAACTCTGTTTCTTTGCTTAGAATAGGTAGATAGCTGGGAATAGAACACCATCAGTTGTAACATGTTGCACCCCCAACTTTAAAAGACCACTTGTGCTTACTGATAAGAGAAAATGTCTGAAAAAGAAATCTGAGAGTGCCTGGATGAAGCAATTTTAAATAGGGTACAGAGAGAAGACCTCTCAGAGAAAGAGTTATATTTATGGGCAGACATTGATGATACACACACACACACACCACTTCAGTTTACATTATCTTAGATGCTTTCTTTGTGTCATCATTACCGATGAATGAGGAAAGAGCATTATAAAGTGCTTATTCAACAACATAATGCAAAAGAACAAAATCTTATTAATATTGTACTTGAATGAACAGGCTCATCTTTAAACAGCTGAATAACAGGTCACAAATGTTAATATCAACCAAATACAATTTTTGAACAAGCAAAGATATTTTTATAAAGCTAAAAATGTAAATCTTATCCCTGGCAACATACTTTCAATTTCTGGCAGACCATCAGGGTGTCAAAATTATGGCTAAGATCTTGGAGGAGAACACAAAGCTATGTTCTTTTAAATTTACTTTAAAATTTTATTGTGCTTTTTGATATTTGGTATAAATTTTGATTCATAACCTTTCAATATCAACTAGAATGGCACAAGATAAAAAACAGCACTAGAGCTATTGCCAGAGAGGGAGAGAGAGAGAAAGAGAGACTGCTATTCCACTCAACAACCATTCATGTAACTTTAGTGACTATGAATCAGGAAGTTTAAATCCACTCCAAACTTTGTTATTATATAACATTTTTGGCAAGAAAACACATATACTTTTTATGCTTTATGGATATTTTAAGAAATTTTGGAAGGTTATTTCATCTAAACTTTGTTTTTAATTACACATTTTGAACACTAAGCTTTCTGTGAGTGAAAGTTGCTCAGTATTGTCCGCTCTTTTCGACTCCAAGGACTATACAGTCCATGGAATTCTCCAGACCAGAATACTCGAGTGGGTAGCCTTTCCCTTCTACCAGGAATCTTCCCAACCCAGGGATCAAACCCAGGTCTCCCGCCTTACAGGTGGATTCTTTACTAACTGAGCCAAAAGGGAAGGCCAAATGCGAAGCCACAGTACAAACTCAACCAATATTTTTTGAAAAAAAAAAAAGTGTAAAATATTTGAAGTAGCCTATAATTAACTGGTTTATAATTATTATTATGCTTAAAGCACTGCAGTATAAAAGCACTAAATCCTTCCTTAAGAAAGTTCAGCTTGAACTTATTTTCTTTTCCTTTTTATCTACCTATGTATCTAATAGTTAAATCATGAGTATTATATATTACAGGTCAGATTATTTGGAAAGATTGTCTGAGCTTAACAGATTTACAGAAGAAATAAGCAAAAGGCATATTCTCTGTATAATTTATATATATATCATATTTCACATATCCTACTGAAAAATTTTGCAAAATAAAACTTTTATTTTCCAATCTGAAAACAAATCAGTGAGTTATTTGACATTGCATCAGATCTTCATCTGTTTAAAATGGAAAATCCATATTTAATCGTCTACATTTCAAAGTAAATTTTCACTCTGTTTAATCATGGGTGGAATATACTCTTATTGATAATTTTGTTCTAGTCCATCCAAACTCATTCAGAAGCCTAAGAGAAATTACTGGAAAGAAGTAATTTGAATTGTAAGTATTTTCTAACCCAAAATCAATATTGAGACATTTTAACTTTTAAGGGAGAATCAAATAATTCAGGTTAAGAATGTGAATGTCATGAAGCAGTATCACTGATGAATATTATTATATGCCCTAAAATTGTGTGAAGAAAATAATGAGCAGAATTTAGGAAACTCAGATACTTATCCTAGCTTCAATTGCACTGTGAACTTGAGAAAAAAAAAATCACATGCCTACAACAGTTATTATTTCCATAAAATTTTCAGGATTTTATTTGTTGAAAAATATATCTGTATTAATTTTAAAAAATATTCCTGAGGCTCTCTCAATCTTAATTTTTTCTAAAAGTGTCATTTATCTTCAAGTACATGAGACCAAGGTTTGTCACACAGTCATTATATAAAGGCCTACAGATAAGAAACAACATCTTTTTCAGGTAGCAAATCGAATAAAATTTTAAAAAAAGAAAATGTTATCATTCACTAAGCTTTTATTATTGCTGCCATAAGCACCACCATCATAATTCTCATTTATTGCTGAGACAAGTATTGTTAGCCCTACTTTATAATTCTCAGAGATTAAGTAAATTGCAAAAGATCAAACGTTAATAAATTAGGTGAACTCAACTCATCCTTTTTTTTTTTAACTCTGAATTCCACTGTCTTCCAATTAAATTATCTAAAATCAGCCACTTAAAATATGGAAAGCACTGAGTCTTTGACTTCAACATATTTGCCAAATGATAGCAACTATAACAAAGGCAATTAAGATGCACTGAGTATGCTTTATATTCCAGGAATCATAATTTTTTAAAAAAAGACTTTTAAAAATTATTTTATGTAATTATTATAAAAAATCCATAATATAGGTGTTAGTTTATAAATGAAAAAATGGATTCATTGGATGTACCTGGCCACCATTAGAGTCCATAAATGATGCAGCACAAATCAGAGCCCCCACAGGAATGTACCACTGCTAACTAATAATGTCTGTGTTTTGCCTTTTGCTTGAAAACATGCCTAAGACATCTTTCTGAGCCTTGAGTCCAACTTCAATGACTCCCACATATATTCATGAAAATGACAATAAAATCAAGTTTACTTGTTTTAATTAAATAAAATGACAACAAAATCAAGTTAACTTGTATTAATTCCTGAAGACTGAAAAAGGAGAAAATAAACTAACACACACATTCAATTGAGAAACCTTAACCTTCTGGATTAACTCCAACGAACAGAGACAACCAATGAACTTCTTTGAAAAGACAGCCACACTTGGATTAATCCTATAGGAACTCATACTGTTT
Organism: Bison bison bison; assembly: GCF_000754665.1. Lineage (NCBI taxonomy): Eukaryota > Metazoa > Chordata > Mammalia > Artiodactyla > Bovidae > Bison > Bison bison. The sequence goes on along the minus strand of NW_011494832.1, from coordinate 9,787,129 downwards.
TATCACTATTATACAGCTAGATGATCAAGTTAATTAAAGAATTGATTGGGTTTGGGGGAATTCCTTTATTTTTCCTCCTGTTTTTCAATTTAATCCCTTTCAAACTGAGTCGGAGAGAGAGAAGGAGAAAGAGGAAAATGAATATGGAAATGTTAAGGCAATAAAATCATCCTGGACTATAGCCCATGCTCCATATGTAGCTTAATTATTCCTTAGCTCCCAATGACCATGGTGGAAATTTAAAAGAGTGTGAATTTAGATTCTCAGTTTCCCTAATAAACTATAAAAACAGAGTTTAGTTTATTGTCACATTGAACAATGTTCTTTATTATCTGAAGGAACTATTTTGAGAAAGTGGCAATGATTATCTCATAGATATTTATAAAATGTTCATAAGCAATTCACTAAATTAAGCTATATTTTACCTTTGTGATTATAGTCCAATATGAAAGTAAACACAGTTGAAAAATAACATGGCTTAATTTTCAAGATCAACTGAAAATTTAAGCTAAATATTTTGGATATATACTTCTCACTTCACAATTATAGTAATGTATATTGTTCATTAAAAATTGAGAAAATGGCTAATATCCATTGAATTTTCACTATGTATAACTCTTTGTTAATAACTTTACATTTTCTTAATTTTCATCATAATTGTTGTTGTTCAGTCACTCAGTCCTGTCCAGCTCTTTGCAACCCCAAGTACTGCAGCATGCCAGGCTTCCTTGTCCTTTACCATCACCCAGAGCTTGCTCAGACTCATATCCACTGAGTCAGTGATGTGATCCAAACATCTTGTCCTCTGTCATCCCCTTCTCCTCCTTCCTTCAATCTTTCCCAGCATCAGGATCTTTTCTAATGAGTTGACTCTTCCATCAGGTGGCCAAAGTATTGGTGCTTCAGCTTCAGCATCAGTCCTTTCAATGAATATTCAGGAGTGATTTCATTTAGGATTGACTGGTTTGAATTCCTTGCAGTCCAAGGGACTCTCAAGAGTCTTCTCCAACACCACAGTTAAAAAAGCATCAATCCTTTGGTGCTCAGTCTTCTTTATGGTCCAACTCCCACATCCGTACATGATTACTGGAAAAACCATTACTTTGACTATATGGACCTTTGTCGGCAACGTAATGTCTTTGCTTTTTAATATGCTGTCTAGGTTGGTCATAGCTTTTCTTCCAAGGAGAAAGTGTGTTTTAATTTCATGGCTAAAGTCAACATCTGTAGTGATTTTGGAGCCCAAGAAAATAAAGCCTGTTATGGTTTCCATTATTTCCCCATGTATTTGCCATGAAGTGATAGGATCAGTTTCCATGATCTTAGTTTCTTGAATGTTGAGTTTAAAACCAGCTTTTTCACTCTCCTCTTTCACCTTCATCAAGAGGTTCTTTAGTTCCTCTTCGCTTTCTGCCATAAGAGTGATGTTATCTGCATATCTGAGGTTATTTACATTTCTCCCAGCAATCTTGATTCCAGCTTATGTTTCATCCAGCCCAGCATTTTGTATGATGTACTCTGCATATTAAGTTAAATAAGCCAGGTGACAATATACAGTCTTGACATACTCCTATCTCAATCTGTAACCATTCCATTGTTCCATGTACAATTCTAACTGATGCTTCTTGACCTGCATACAGATTTCTCAGAAGTCAGGTAAGGTGGTCTCATAATATCATCTCTTGAAGAATTTTCCACAGTTGTGATCCAGACAGTCAAAGGCTTTAGCGTAGTCAATGAAGCAGAAGTAGATGTATTCCTGGAATTCGCTTGCTTTTTCAATGATCCAGCAGATGTTGGCAATTTAATCTCCAATTCCTCTGCCTTTTCTAACTCCAACTTGAACATATGGAAATTTTCAGTTCACCTGCTGTTGAAGTCTAACCTGGAGAATTTTGAGCATTACTTTGCTAGTCTGTGAGATGACTGCATTTGTGCAGTAGTTTGAACATTCTTTGGCACTGCCTTTCTTTGGGATTGGAATGAAAACAGATCTTTTCCAGTCCCATGGCCACTGCTGAGTTTTCCAAATTTGCTGGTATGTTGAGTATAGCACTTTCACAGCATCCTCTTTTAGAATTTGAAATAGCTCAGCTGGAATTCTATCACCTCCACTAGCTTTGTTCGTAGTGATGCTTCCAAAGGCCCATTTGACTTTGCAGTCCAGGATATCTGGCTCTAGGTGAGTGATCACACCATCATGGTTTTCTGGGTCATTAAGATTTCTTTTGTATAGATCTTCTGCGTGTGCTTTCCATTCTTCTTAATATCTTCTGCTTCTGTTAGGTCCCTAATATCTCTGTCCTTTATTGTGCCCATCTTTGCATCAAATATTCCCTTAATATCTCTGAATTCCTTTAAGACATCTCTAGTCTTTCCCATTCTATTGTTTCCTTCATTTCTTTGATTTGATCACTTAGGAAGGCTTTCTTATCCCTCTTTGCTATTCTTGGGAATTCTACATTCAGATGGGTATGTCTTTCCTTTTCTCCTTTGCCTCTCACTTCTCTTCTTTTCTCAGCTATTTGTAAGGTCTCTCATGTATCCTTTTTGCATTTCTTTTTCTTGGGAATGGTTTTGGTCACCACCGCTTGTACAGTGTTAGGGATCACTGTCCATAGTTCTTCAGGCAGTCTGTTTATCAGCTCTAATCCCTTGAGTCTATTTGTCACTTCCACTGTATAATCATAAGGGATTTGATTTAGGTCATATCTGAATGGCCTAGTGGTTTTATCTACTTTCCTCAATTTATGTCTGAATTTTGCAATAAGGAGTTCATGATCTAATTCAAGGCTGTATATTGTCACCCTGCTTATTTAACTTATATGCAGAGTACATCATGAGAAATGCTGGGCTGAATGAAGCACAAGCTGGAATCAAGATTGCTGGGAGAAATATCAATAACCTCAGATATGCAGATGACACCACCATTATGGCAGAAAGCGAAGAAGAATGAAAGAGCCTCTTGATGAAAGTGAAAGTGGAGAGTGAAAAAGTTGGCTTAAAGCTCAACATTCAGAAAACAAAGATCATGGCATCCGGTCCCATCACTTCATGGCAAATAGATGGGGAAACAGTAGAAACAGTGACAGACTTTATTTTTCTGGGCCCCAAAAATCACTGCAGATGGTGATTTCAGCCATGAAATTAAAAGACGCTTACTCTTTGGAAGGAAAGTTATGACCAACCTGGATAGCACATTAAAAAGCAGAGACATTACTTTGTCAACAAAGGTCCATCTAGTCAAGGCTATGGTTTTTCCAGTGGTCATGTATGGATGTGATAAAGAAAGCTGAGTGCCGAAGAATTGATGCTTTTGAATTGTGGTGTTGGAGAAGACTCTTGAGAGTCCCTTGGACTGCAAGGAGATCCAACTAGTCCATCGTAAAAATCAGTCCTGGGTGTTCATTGGAAGGACTGATGTTGAAGCCGAAACTCCAATACTTTGACCACCTGATGTGAAGAGCTGACTCATTGGAGAAGACTCTGATGTTGGGAAAGATTGAGTGCAAGAGGAGAAGTGGATCACAGAGGATGAGATGGTTGGATGGCATCACCGACTCGGTGGACATGAGTTTAGGTAGACTCCTCGAGTTGGTGATGGACAGGGAGGCCCTTTGTACTGTGGTTCATGTGGTCGCAAAGAGTCAGACACTACTTAGCGACTGAACTGAACTGAACTGCGCTGAAAATGTTACCATTTTAACATATATTCAGTATTTAATGAGACTATTGAGATGTTTTACATTTTTATATTAAATTTCCCCAAAGTGTATATTTTTGCACTTACAGAACATTTGAACTTGGACTAGCCATGTTTCAAGTGTCTAGTTGTCAAATGTGACTAGTGAATACTTTATTGGACAATGCAGATATGAGATAGAGATGAAATGAGAAACCAAGGCTTATAAACTTAAGAAATGTATCCAAGAGCACACAATTAGAAACAGAGACTGACCTTAGGTCTAGACTAAATCTGTCTAACCTTAAAGCCTAAGAAGATTAATCACTACATGTAACATAATGTCTTTCAAACAAGATGATGAATAAAAATCCTTTTGTGCTAAGGATCTGAGTTTAAGTAAGTGACTATGTGCTGCACTGGCACTGGAATGGCAGCTGCATGGCGCTGGAGCGGCCGTGACGAAATACCCCAAGTCCAAGGTCAGAAGCTGTAGCTACACTTCGCTGGAGTGTGGGTGAGGAGATACTCTATGTCCAAGGGCAAAGAAAAAGCCTCAGCAAGATGGTAGGATGGGCAGATTCATGTTTATAATCAAATCCCATTCCCATCAGAGATGCTCAGAGGGCTCAAACAAACCTGGTGCACACCAGGACCCAGGGACCCCACAGAGACCGAGACAGAACTCTGAGCATTTCCTGTGGAGATACAGGTCAGCAGTGGACTGCCGCAGGGACAGGGGCTCTGGGTGCAGCAGACTTGGGTATGGCGTAAGTCTTCTTGGAGGAAATCACCATTAACCCCAGCATAGAGCTGCCAGAACTTACACAGGACTGGGAAATAGACTCTTGTAGGGCACAACAGAAACTTCTGTGCACCAGGACCCAGGAGAAAGGAGCAGTGACCCCAAAAGAGACTGAATCAGACTTGCCCGGGAGTGTCCACATCTCCAGCAGAGGCATGGGTCAGTGGTGGCTGCTGCAGGGTTGGGGCACTGAGTGTAGCAGTGCATGCATGTGACCTTTTGAAGGAGGTCGCCATTATCTTCACTACTTCCACCATAGTTTGGCCCCAGGTAAATAGCAGGGAGGGAACACAGCTCCACCCATCAGTAGAAAATTGGATTAAAGATTTACTCAACATGGCCCTGCCCATCAGAACAAGACCCAGTTTCCCCCTCAGTCAGTCTCTTCCATCAGGAAGCTTCCATAAAGCCTCTTATCCTTCTCCATCAGAGGGCAGACAGGCTGAAAACCACAGTCACAGAAAACTAACCAATCTGATCACATGGACCAGAGCCTTGTCTAACTCAGTGAACCTACAAGCCATGCCATGTAGGGGCACCCAAGACAGATGGGTCATGGTGGAAAATTCTGACAAAATGTGGTCCACTGGAGAAGGGAATGGCAAACCACTTCAGTATTCCTGCCTTGAGAATCCCATGAACAGTATGAAAATGCAAAAAGATAGGACACTGAAAAATGAACTCCTCAGGTGGGTAGGTGCCCAATATGCTACTGGAGATCAGTGGAGAAATAACTCCAGAAACAATGAAGGGATGGAGCCAAAGCAAAAATAACAGTTAGCTGTGGATGTGACTGGTGATAGAAGCAAAGTCCGATGCTGTAAACAGCAGTATTGCACAGAACCTGGAATGTTAGGTCCATGAATCAAGGCAAATGGGAAGTGGTCAAACAGGAGATGGCAAGAGTGAATGTTGACATTTTAGGAATCAGCGAACTAAAGTTGACTGGAATGGGTGAATTTAACTCAGATGACCATTATATCTACTACTGTGGGCAAGAATCCCTTAGAAGACATGGAGTAGCCATCATAGTCAAGAAAAGAGTTCAAAATGCAGTACTTGGATGCAATCCAAAAACAACAGAATGATCTCTGTTCGTTTCCAAGGCAAACCATTCAATATCATGGTAATCCAGGTCTATGCCCCGACCAGTAATGTTGAAGAAGCTGAAGTTGAACAGTTCTATGAAGACCTTCTAGAACTAACACCCCAAAAATATGTCCTTTTCATCATAGGGGACTGTAATGCAAAAGTAGGAAGTCAAGAAACACCTGGAGTAACAGGCAAATTTGGCCTTGGAGTACAGAATGAAGGACAAAGGCTAACAGAGTTTTGCCAAGAGAACGCACTGGTCATAGCAAACACACTCTTCCAACAACACAAAGGAAGACTCTACACATGGACATCACCAGATGGTCAACACCGAAATCAGATTGATTTTATTCTTTGCAGCCAAAGATGGAGAAGCTCTGTACAGTCAGCAAAAACAAGACCAGGAGCTGACTGTGGCTCAGATCATGAACTCCTTATTACCAAATTCAGACTTAAATTGAAGAAAGTAGGGAAAACCTTTGGACCATTAAGGTATGACCTAAATCAAATCCCTTCCAATTAAACAGTGGAAGTGAGAAATAGATTCAAGGGATTAGATCTGATAGACAGAGTGCCTAATTAACTATGGACAGAGGTTCGTGACACTGTATGGGAGATCGGGATCAAGACCATCATCAAGAAAAGAAATGCAAAAAAGCAAAATAGCTGTCTGAGGAGGCCTTGGAACTCCTTATGGAACTGCACATGGAACAACAGATGGGTACCAAATAGGGAAAGGAGTACATCAAGGCTGTGTATCATCATCCTGCTTATTTAACTTATATGCAGAGTAAATCATGGAAACACTGGGCTGGATGAAGCACAAGCTGTAATAAAGATTGCCAGGAGAAATATCAATAACCTCAGATATGCAGATGACACCACCCTTATGGCAGAAAGTAAGAAGAACTAAAGAGCCTCTTGGTGAAAGTGAATGAGGAGGGTGAAAAAGTTGGCTTAAAACTCAACATTCAGAAAACTAAGATCATGGTATCCAGTCCCATCACTTCATGGCGAATAGATGGGGAAACAGTAGAAACAGTGACAATTATTTTGGACTCCAAAATCATTTCATATGGTGACTGCAGCCATGAAATTAAAAGACACTAACTCCTTGGAAGAAAAGTTATGACCAACCTAAACAGCATATTAAAAGCAGAGTTATTACTTTGGCAACAAAGGTCTGTCTAGTTAAGGCTATGGTTTTTCCAGTAGTCATGTATAGATGTGAGAGTTGGACTATAAAGAAAGCTGAGCATCAAAGAATTAATGCTGTTGAACTGTGGTGTTGGAGAAGACTCTGAGAGTCCCTTGGACTGCAAGGAGATCTAACCAGTCTATCCTAAAGGAGATCATTGCTGAGTGTTCATTGTAAGGACTGATGTTGAAGCTGAAACTCCAATCTTTTGGCCACCTGATGCAAAGAATTGACTCATTTGAAAAGACCCTGATGCTGGGAAAGATTGAGGGCAGGAGAAGAAGGGGATGACAGAAGATGAGATTGTTGGACGGCATCACTGACTCAATGGACATGAGTTTGAGTAACTCCATGAATTGGTGATGGACCGGGAGGCCTGGCGTGCTGCAGTCCTGGTGGTTGCAAAGAGTCAGACATGACTGAACAACTGAACTGAACCGAATTATATGCCAGGCATTATACTAATTGTTGAGGATACAAAAATGTTTTCAGTTAATTTATAGAGTCTAAAAGGAGAGACAAGGAATAAAAAGTGTCAAAATAATTTGATAAACACTATGGTAGATATAGGTAAGGGAGCAGATGCTAAAGACCATAAGAATATTTGACTCAAGCAGAATGATAAATCAGTTCCAGTTCAGCCAGTTCAATAAAGGATAAATTAAACTCATCCAGGTGAAAAGTATAAAGGCCACTTCAGTTCAGTTCAGTTCAGTTGCTCAGTCGTGTCCGACTTTGCGACCCCATGAATCGCAGCACGCCAGGCCTCCCTGTCCATCACCAACTCCCGGAGTTCACTCAGACTCATGTCCATCGAGTCAGTGATGCCATCCAGCCATCTCATCCTCTGTCGTCCCCTTCTCCTCCTGGCCCCAATCCCTCCAAGCATCAGGGTCTCTTCCAATGAGTCAACTCTTCACATGAAGTGGCCAAAGTATTGGAGTTTCAGCTTTAGCATCATTCCTTCCAAAGAACAGCCAGGGCTGATCTCCTTTAGAATGGACTGGTTGGATCTCCTTGCAGGCCAAGGGACTCTCAAGAGTCTTCTCCAACGCCACAGTTCAAAAGCATCAATTCTCCGGCGCTCAGCTTTCCTCATAGTCCAACGCTCACATCCATACATGACCACTGGAAAAACCATAGGCAGAGGAAATGAATAAGTCAAGGAGGCATGTGAGAATGCATACCCTACTGAGTATAATCTGTATTATTAAATCATAAAGAGGTAAAATGACCAGTGTAAAGGTCAAGTAATAAATTTGGACATTTGAGATCCACTGAAAATATTTAGCAGGGAAATTATGTGGTTTGTCTCATATTTAAGTTAGAAAATTCCAGCTGCGTTGGGAGGGAGACAATCAATCTAGGAAATAAAATATAAAAATTAAGGCAACATAATAAGGATGAAAAGGAAATGACAGATTAGAGAAAATCTATATTGGGTAAATGTTTATTTTATTATTGTTTTTACTGTAGCAAATTATTTCCTTGAGTTTTTTTTTCCTCCTATAAAATTTAGTAAGTATCAGCAGCGTACTAAGGGCAGCTCTAAGAGAATGTTTTCTCTCTCATATTCATTACTGGCTTTGTCTTACTTATGTGATCTGTTTATCATAATAAATGGAATACTGTTTTTTTCTTGGACTTGGATAGAGCCAAACTTAATTGCTTCACTCATCTTTGCACAAAAAGGAATGCTGAAATCAGTAAACATTCATTTTTTTTTTTTCTATGTGGTAAGCCAGAAATGAATGTGCCAATATATCCTGGGCAACACAATCATATCGAATGGTTTCCAAAAATATAATTGATTCAGCATACTGTTAAAGTTTCTTCCAGCAATAAAATAGCATCTCTCTCCTTATGCTGGCTTTTATACTTAAATTCTAAGTGCTTAGAGCAGAAAATATCTGCAAACATGTAACAAATATTTGCAGGGAAGCAAGGAAAACTTGATGGTTCAGAGAGCCAAGTAATATTTCTCTTACCTGTACAGACAGCCCTATGAAGATTTCTCCTGCCTAAAAATATATGCCCAAAGAACCCATAATGGAACAAAGATTTGATCATAAATGATTTGTCTCTTTTAGTTACCTACAGAAAATAGCCTCAAGAGATATAACCATAATAGCATCGTATAAGTGTTTTCAAAATGCTATACTGTGAGCTTATCACTTCATAACATTAAGAGACATTAATTGTCTCTTTAGAGTGGAAGAAAGAATATTTAAGTGAAGAAAGTAAATACTTGACTTAATGCATTATTTAAAGACAGATTTCCCCTGCTATCTGAAAATACACTTTCCTAGGAAACTTTTTTCTACATTGAAATGGCTTAAAGCAAAGAAACAATTATCTTGGGACAGACAAATCTTTTGTGTTAATGGACACACAGAATAAATTGAGATAAAACACAGATGCCCACAGACACTGCTCAAAGCCACGGCGGCTTGATGCTGAGATGCTGTTTGTAGTTCTGGGAAGGAGCTTAGGGTGCCACTCTCCCTGCAGGGGTGCATGCTGCCTCCATAACGGCCACACTCTGCAAAACAAACACCAAACCCTATATTTTGCTTCTTGCTTTTTTTTTTTTTTTGGTAAAAGTGAAAATCCTCTTCAGATTTCTTTCATTTAGTGAAAACAGACATAGTTGTCCCTTGGTATCCATGGAGAATAGGGTCCAGGACCCACCTTGGATACCCAAAACTCACAAATGATCAAGTCCATTATATAAAATGATGTGATATTTGCAGTATAGCCTACACACATCCTCCCTTCTACTTTAATCATCTCTAGATTACTTATAATACTGAATACAATAGCAAAATGTGTAAATAGTTGCCAATATACAGCAAATTCAAATTTTGCTTTTTGGAACTTTCTGGAAGGTGATGGCACCCCATTCCAGCACTCTTGCCTGGAAAATCCCATGGACAGAGGAGCCTGGTAGGCTGCAGTTCATGGGGTCGCTAGAGTCGGACACGACTGAGCGACTTCACTTTCACTTTTCACTTCATGCATTGGAGAAGGAAATGGCACCCCACTCCAGTGTTCTTGCCTGGAGAATCCCAGGGGGAGCCTGGTGGGCTGCCGTCCATGCGGTCACACAGAGTCGGACACGACTGAAGCGACTTAGCAGCAGCAGGAAGATTTTTTAAAAAATATTTTCTATCTGCTGTTGGTTGGATCTGCAGATGTGGAACCCATGGACATGGAAGGCAGATGGTGCTAATTCAGGTCTTCCAGAAAAGCCCAGTAAAATTTCAAAAAACAGGGAATACCTGTATTTGGCCAGAAATTTGGCCACGTTCTTCCTTATCTCTTTCTGCTTTTAAGATATTGACTTGTCAGTTCTTAACACTTTAATAAGGATTGCTTAATTTAGTTCAGAGCATGACTAGATTTTGTTCATGGTATTATTCAGAAACTGGAGACTTGCCTGGATCTTTAGTTTTTCCATGGTTTCTTTGCTTCCACTATTAACAGGTCATATTGAAGCCAAATGAGCCTTCTGCAATAACTACTTTCTCACTGCTTTCCTACATGCCTCATGAATAAGTGGCTTCAAGAGAGTCACATAACTTTCTTGGTGGTCTTCTGGGTTAGAATCACAAAGTGCACTTGAGTTTGTCCAATGTAGTTACAAGCCTGGTTTTCTGTCCACAACAATTTTTTTGTTCACATAGTGTATTCACTTTTGTTTTTAGCCACAATTATGAATTTACTGTCATAAATAAGGTTATCTTAAGTGTACAAATAAAGTTTAAATTAATGCATGATCTTTAATTTGCATGACTGCCCTTGTGAGTACCAGTGCATATACACAAACTATGAAACCTTTAAAAAGAAAGGAAGACACACATACACACATTTCAACCCCAAATTATTTAATTCAGTTGCAGAGCTCCTCCAAGGCACCAAACCAGAGATTAATAAAACACTCATGTTGGGATCCTATAATCCAATAACACACTGTGATTTGGGAACAGTTAAAAAGCTATGTGGCTGATATTTTTTTAATGAGGTGGCTGCATTATTTCTACATAAGGTAGGATTTTGTTTTGTTATTTTATAGAACATACGAGGGGGCTTCCCAGGTGGCACTAGTGGTAAAGAATCTGTCTGCCAATGCAGGAAACATAAGAGATGTGGGTTCTATCTCTGAGTCGGAAAGATCCCCTATAGGAGAGCATGGCAACACACACCAGTATTCTTGCCTGCAGAATCCCATAGACAGAGGAGCCTGGAGGACTATAGTCCATAGGGTCACAAAGAGTAACCATGTTTCATGAGCAATACAGTTTTATAGATAGCAAATAAACCAGATACTTTATAGTAATAATTCATGAGATGCAATACTGAATTCCTCTATTTTGCTGTAAACCAATACAACTTTTTCCTGATTAGGTATAGAAACCTAACTTTATTGGAATTACATTGATTGATTATGTTAAATTAAATCTATTACTTTCAACAATATATCTCATAAAGTTTCTTATGAACGGTATCACCATTGGAAATTATATATGTATAATTATAACATCTACATATATGTGTGTGTGTGTATATATATCTACATCATCACGCTTGTGTGCTTAGTCGTGTCCAACTCTTTGTGACCCCATGGACTGTTAATCTGTCAGGCTTCTCAGTCCATAGGATTTTCCAAGCAAGAATACTGGAGTGGATTGCCATTTCCTCCTCCAGGAGATCTTCCTGACCCAGGAATTGAACCCACATCTCCGTTTTTCCTGTATTGCTGGCGAATTCTTTAATGCTTGAGCCATAAGGGAAGTTTATATATACATAAAATAAAAGAAGGCAGAGAACCAAAGAACTGATGCCTTCACACTGTGGTGCTGGAGAAGATTTCTGAGAGTCTCTTGGACAACAAGGAGATCAAAACAGTCAATCTTAAGAGAAACTAGCCCTGAATACTCATTGGAAGGACTGAGGCTGAAGCTGAAGCTCCAGTATTTTGGTCACCTGATGTGAACAGCCAACTCATTGGAAAAGTCCCTGCGACTTTCCGCTGGGAAAGATTGAGGGTGAAAGGAGAAGAGGGCATCAGAGGATGAGATGATTGGATGGCATCATTGATACAATGGATGTGAACTTGGGCAAACTTCAGGAGATGGTGAGAGACAGGGAGGCCTGGCGTGCTGCAGTCCATGGGGTTGCAAAGAGTCAGACATGACTGGACGAATGAACAACAAATAAAAGCATTGAAGTACAATAGATAATGTAAAATTTATCTAATAACTCACTATATTTTCTGGACATAAGCATATTCAATACCAATTTTCCAAAGAATTAGCCCATTCCAGAAATGTGGTTTTTTTTCAGTTTTTTTAGAGTTTTTCAGACTGATGACAAAGCTGCTGAATTGTGGATGTTTCATATAGTTTCTCAGCCATGGCACAAAGCCCTAAGCCTATTCAAATTCCTAAGATTTTTAAATAGTTTCTCATCTTAACCAAGTATATTATTTTGCTACAAGTTAAAGAAAACTTGACTCTACCTTTTGAAAAGAAAAGTGGGAGTGGGGCAGGCAGGACATTTATCTGTTATTGTAGCTTGTATTGCTGTAACACATTTCTTCAAACTTGCTGGCTTAAAAACAAAAGTGCAAATGTATCATCTTACAGCTCTGTGGGTTAGTCAATGGGCATGCATCTCACTGGGCTAAAATCAAGCTGTCAGCAGGCTGCATTTCTTTCTGGAGGCTCTAGGAAAGAATCTGTTTTCTTGACTTTTTTGGCCTCTACGGCTGTCCACATTTCTTGGGTGATGGCCCCTCTCCTCCATCTTCAAAGCAAGCAGTGTTACCACTTTGTGACCATTCTTCCAGAGTCACATCTGCCTCTGAATCTTCACTTCTTCCTCCCTTTTCTATTATTAAAAACTCTTGCAATTACATTAGTCCCACCAGATAATCCAGAATTATTTCTATTTTAAAGTCAGATGATTAGCAACCTTACTTTTATGAGCAACCCTAATTTCCCTGTGCTAAGTAACCTGACAGATTTATCGATTTCAAGGACCTGGATATACTGAGAAAGTGTTTTTCTGTCCTTGACAATCATATTCCTAAAATGCATAGTGAATAGCATCAGTTTCAGATACAGCTGTATCAATAATATTTACATAAATTATATCTTCAGACCTGCAATGCAGGAGACCATGTTTCTATTCCTGGGTCAGGAAGATCCCCTGGAGAAGGGACAGGCTACCCACTCCAGTATTCTTGGGCTTCCCTGGTGGCTCAGACAGTAAAGAATCTGCTTGCAATGTGGGAGACCTGGGTTCGATCCCTGGGTTGGGAAGATCCCTTAGAGGAGAGCATGGTAACTCACTCCAGTATTCTTGCCTGGAGAATCGTCATGGAGCCGGGCTGGTTACAGTGGATGGGATCACACGGAGTCGAACACAACTGAGTGACTAACATATCATCAGAACCATATTTTCTTCCTAATCTCTCAGATTTCTCTCAGTTCTATTCATTTAATCTGTCAATATGGATGCAGCAGCATCTTTAATCCATGTCCTTTCCAAGTTCTGTACTAAAGAATGTATTTTTTCCCCTAATCCAAATCCAAATAAAAATCTAAATTTACTGTCCTTGGATTTATTGGTTTGGCTGAAAGCCTGGGTCTATTATTAATCTAGTCACTGTCCCAGGAGGTAATAAGGCTGAAGTCATATGCCATCCTTTCTATCAGAATTACTATCAGCAGACACCCACTAACTAAGACTGAACAAAGTTATGGATATTCAAATGGAAACTTGAAGCTAATGTTGTAAGTACAATTAATAGATGATGGGTGGTAAA
>NW_011494832.1:9762276-9773420 GCF_000754665.1 Bison bison bison | reverse complement strand
AAAAAAAAAAAAAAAAAAAAAAACACCAAAAACATAAAATATAAAATCATCAGCTACTGCCCCAGGCTACATTACACTCATATCAACCAAGTTAAAACAGTGATAGGGGTCTACCAGAAATAAGAACACAAGGCTGTAAAGTCAAACTGTACTTTTATAGAATACATTCTGTGTGCTCATTTGACAGTGAACCTGAGTTCTCAAGAAGAAACATCTTCCAGATACAAACATAACCTTTTTGTCTAGTCTTATCTTCCTCATTCTCCACCTGTTCCCCTTGGTCCAGCCAGCCCAGACTCCTCACTGTACATACACCACTGGCAGTCCCACATCTACTTAGACTCTGGTGCCAATCTAGTTTCTTAACCTGAGTCTCAGTTTCTACACGGAAATAATACCAATCTTGAAAAAAGAAAAATCTTGATCCTAGTATTGTTTTAAAATAAAAGGCGTAGTAATATGTATAACACTTATGTAAAATAGCTGCTAATACATAAGCCATATATTTATATTTATACTTTATATTTTCGTGTTTCTGTGTGTGTATGAGAGAGAGTAGTTTGGAAGTTATTAAATAGGAAAAGTATAAAAGACTCCTATACTGAGATGTCTGACTCACTCTATAATTAAAGACACAATTCACTAAACCACAAGGGCATATAACTTTTTTTTTAACTAAGTGTGGTTTTAATCTGAAATATTTGAGATAATGACTATCCATTACCTTGAGACCAATGGCTGTCACTGAATATAGTAAGATAAATGTGCGTGTGGACTTGTCTTTACCTCTTTTTTGCCATGTATTTAAGATACATTGTACATTTAGCCTGGGACATTTATCAAGGAAAAAGGGTTTAAAATTTAAGACATAATCAGTTTTAGATTTTGACTTGACTCTTACTGGTGAAAACTAGCATAGTACCATATTTTACAATCAATTAGAAGGAAAATGATAATACTACTTCATATATCTCAGTACTTTTCACTTAAAGGTCTTAAAGAGAATAAGACACTTTGCAATAAGAATGAATGAAACCTTCGAAGTGCTCCTTTGAGTTACATAAATATTATTTCAGTCACTTAAACATCTGCAATCCAATGGCTTGGACAGTTTAGTGACTTACTCAAGGCTACAGATTAAATCAAACACAGGGCCAAACTCCAGTTTAGCGGCTAAGCTGCCAGATTTCTACCGTGTTGTTTGTTGTTGGTTACAAAGCAAATCCTCACTTTAAAAATGGAAGAGACATGTATTTTTAATTTAAATCAGATTTATCAGAGACTTGACCGCTCTAGTTTTTAAAGTGTCCTTTCTTGTTCTGGATTTATTCCACAGGTTTCTAAGATACAGTTACTTCACTCTTTGACTGCCATTTGTCTTTCCTGATTTCCTGTTAACCTTTGTGGATTTTTGAAAGCATGCCTATCTCTTCCCTTGTGTCCAGTGCAGATGCTTCTAGTGCAAAGGAATTTACGTCAAATGGGGAGGAATTCATTCTATTCTGGATGAGGGCTGTTGGGAGTTAACAATGAGGAGTTGGCAGAAAGTCTTCTAAACTGTATATATCTTTCTTCCTCTTACAGCTCATGCCAATAAATATGTTTTTTTTTTTTTTTAATTTTATTTTAAATTTCCCTGCTGTGGTGTCCTGTTCATCATCTCTGTTCTCGGGATGAACTTTCTACCACTGACATGATATACAGAGGTGCGCAGTACAGATGGGTTTAAAGGAATTCAAAAACTATGCATATTTTAAAGAATAATTTGAGAGGATTATATATTATATAAATACACTTGAATGCAGCCAAGATTCCGAAAGGCAATATTTAGAAGTTAACACAATGAAATCAAAGGAGGAAATAGCTATGTAATCAGAGATACAAAATTCAATGAAAGCTAAACATGGCTTTAAGCAACAATTTTTTAAAAGGTTAGAAAATATAAAGTTGTCTGCTATGTATTATAATTGACTTTTCATAATCTATAACCAGAGAAGGCAATGGCACCCCACTCCAATACTCTTGCCTGGAAAATCCCATGGACGGAGGAGCCTGGTAGGCTGCAGTCCATGCTAAGGGTCAGACATGACTGAGCGACTTCACTTTCACTCTTCCCTTTCATGCATTGGAGAAGGAAATGGCAACCCACTCCAGTGTTCTTGCCTGGAGAATCCCAGGGACGGGAGAGCCTGATGGCCTGCCGCCTATGGGGTCGCACAGAGTCGGACACAACTGAAGCGACTTAGCAGCAGCAGCAGCAATCTATAACCATCATTTCTTTTTCTGTTTAGAGGAATCTGCTATTAGAAATCTTACTGATGGTAATAACCAACTTAGAGTAGCAGTTTTATTAACCTCTTAAAATACTGGAAATTTTAATCCATCTAACAATGTTTGTTCATGCTAAGTCGCTTCAGTCATGTTCGATTCTTTGCAACCCTATGGAGTGTAGCCCACCAGGCTCCTCTGTCCATGGGATTCTCCAGGCAAGAATACTGGAATGGGTTGCATTTTCTCCAGGGAATCTTTCCCGACCCAGGGATTGAACCCATGACTCTTATGTCTCCTGCACTGGCAGGCAGTTCTTTAACACTAGCATCACCTGGAAAGACCATGTTTGACACAGCTGTGGCCAAATAGACAGGAATCTCATCAGTGGATACAGGCAAAGAAGAGGAAGCCATAAATTAGATATCTGGAAATAAGTGGCTTAAGGTCACAAAAGCTGACCTTCATAAAAAAATAGCAGAGTGCAAAGGGATGAGACATGTTTAAGCTTACTGTGACTTAGCTTTCAATATTTATAGGGCATTATAACTTGGTGGATAGAAATTCTAAGCTGTAATTTTTGTACTATATTAGGACAAAGAGATGTGTGATGGTGTCCTTGTTTCAGTTCAGTTCAGTTCAGTCGCTTAGTCATATCTGACTCTTTGCAACCCTATGGACTGCAGTACGCCACGCTTCCCAGTCCATCACCAACTCCTGGGGCTTGCTCAAACTCATGTCCATTGAGTCGGTGATGCCATCCAACCATCTCATCCTCTGTCATCCCCTTCTTCTGCCTTCAATATTTCCCAGCATCAGGGTCTTTTCCAATGAGTCAGTTCTTTGCATCAGGCAGCCAAAGTATTGGAGCTTCAGCTTCAGCATCAGTCTTTCCGATGAATATTCAAGACTGTTTTACTTTATGATTGACTGGTTTGATCTTGAAGACCAAGGGCCCCCTCAGGAGTCTTCTCCAACACCACAACTCAAAAGCATCGATTCTTTGGCGATCAGCTTTCTTTATGGTACAATTCCCACATCCATACATGACTACTAGAGAAAACATTGCTTTGACTATATGGACTTTTGTCGGCAAAGTAATGTCTCTGCTTTTAATATGCTGTCTAGGTTTGTTGTAGCTTTTCTTCTAAGGAGCAAGTGCCTTTTAATCTCATGGCTGCAGTCACCATCTTCAGTGATTTTGGAGCCCAAGAAAATAAAGTGTGTCAGTTTCCATTGTTTCCCCATTTATTTGCCATGAGGTGATGGGACTGGACACCATGATTTTAGTTTTATGAACTGAGTTTTAAGCCAGCTTTTTTACTCTCCTCTTTCACTTTCATCAAGAGGTTCTTTCTCCTCTTTGCTTTCTGCCATAAGCATGATGTCATTTGCATATCTGAAGTAATTTATATTTCTCTTGGAAATCTTGATTCCAGTTTATGCTTTATCCAGCCCGGCATTTTGCATAATGTACTCTGCATATAAGTTAAATAAGCAAGGTGACAAAATCCAGCCTTTGTGTACTCCTTTCCCAATTTGGGTACGCTGTTCCTTGTCCAGTTTTAACTATTGCTTCTTGACCTGCATACAGATTTCTCAGGATGCAGGTAAGGTGGTCTGGTTCAGACCACCATCTATTTCAGAATTTTCCACAGTTTGTTGTGATTTATACAGTCAAACTTTAGCATCGTCAATGAAGCAGATGTTTTTCTGAAATTCTCTTGCTTTTTCTATGATCCAACAAATATTGGCAATTTGATCTCTGCTTCCTCTGCCTTTTCTAAATCCAGCTTGAACATCTGGAAGTTCATGGTTCATGTACTGTTGAAGCCTAACTTGGAGAATTTTGAGAATTACTTTGCTAGTGTGTGAGATGAGTGCAATTGTGTGGTAGTTTGAACATTCTTTGGCACTGCCTTTCTTTGGGATTGGAATGAAAAACTGACCTTTTTCTAGCCCTGTGGCCACTGCTGAGTTTTCCAAATTTGCTGACATATTGAGTGCAGCACTTTCATAGCAACATCTTTTAGAATTTGGACTGATATCCAAACTTTAGTAAGCATAGAAAGTATCATGTTCTGTGCTTTAGTTTTCTATTGCTATGCAACAATATCATAAATTTAACAACTTATAAACACCACCAGGTGCTACAGTGGTCAAGAATCTGCCTGCTAATGTAGGAGATTCATGAAACTTGGGTTTGATTTCTGGGTCAGGAAGAAGCCCGGAGAAGGGCATGGCAACCCACTCCAGTAATTTTTGGTCTGGGGAATCCCATAGATGGAAGAGTCTGGTGGGACTCTTCATGGGATCAAAAAGAATCGGACATGATTGAAGTATCTTCGCATATAAGCATGCACATCAACCACATATGCATCAAGAGTAGGAAAGAAAAATGTATTTCATCCACTGTGAAAATGGCATTACTTGATAGATTGGTATGAACTTGGGTTTTGACATCAGACTGACTTTTTCTTTTCAACTGATGAGAATTAAAACATTAACTCTGTCATTGCCAGGCTACATACTTTGGGCAAGGCACATCAAAGATAAATTGAAGATAATGACATCTATTTCACAAAATTTTGAGCACAGAACTGAGGATATTGAAGGTCCCTTCTCTCTGTTAGCTCCAGAGCTGAGTGAGACTGTTCTCACTCAGTGAGCCAGGTTCTCTGGCTGTTTCTGCAGTTAAATAAAAGTCAAGAAGTGGAGTGTGTCTGACACTGATCAGATCAAGTGCTTGGAGTGTTCACTGATGCTGATGGTAAATTGTTAATTTACCATCTTAAGTTAGTTCAAAAGCAAAATTCAGGAACTTATCACCCTTTTTAAAATATTTATATAATTTATATGAGGTTATATGAGGTTTATATAAGGTTACATTTATATGAGGTTACTTTAAAACAGTATATCCATTATAATTATTTTAAAAATATTTTTTACTTAAATCAGATGCCATCATGGCAAATTTGAGTTGCTTTTGCTAACATGAACTCCAGAACTCCAGAATTTAAATATTTTTCTTCATTCTGCTGCTGCTGCTGCTAAGTCGCTTCAGTTGTGTCCAACTCTGTGTGATCCCATAGATGGCAGCCCACCAGGCTCCCCCTTCCCTGGGATTCTCCAGGCAAAAACACTGGAGTGGGTTGCCATTTCCTTCTCCAATGCATGAAAGTGAAAAGTGAAAGGGAAGTCGCTAAATCGTGTCCGACACTCAGCGACCCCATGGACTGCAGCCTTCCGGGCTCCTCCGTCCATGGGACTTTCCAGGCAAGAGTACTGGAGTGCGGTGCCATTGCCTTCTTCATTCTAGTACTGTTCATTTCATCACTTTATGAAAAGATGTCCACCAAAAAAATGACTTTGGTATGGGAAAAGTATCAGATCAGATCAGATCAGTCGCTCAGTCGTGTCTGACTCTGCAACCCCATGAATCGCAGCACGCCAGGCCTCCCTGTCCATCACCAA
The DNA here is from genome assembly GCF_000754665.1 of Bison bison bison. Lineage (NCBI taxonomy): Eukaryota > Metazoa > Chordata > Mammalia > Artiodactyla > Bovidae > Bison > Bison bison. The sequence goes on along the minus strand of NW_011494832.1, from coordinate 9,767,678 downwards.
CTCCCGGAGTTCACTCAGACTCATGTCCATCGAGTCAGTGATACCATCCAGCCATCTCATCCTCTGTCGTCACCTTCTCCTCCTGCCCCCAATCCCTCCCAGCATCAGAGTCTTTTCCAATGAGTCAACTCTTTGCATGAGGTGGCCAAAGTACTGGAGTTTCAGCTTTAGCATCATTCCTTCCAAAGAAATCCCAGGGCTGATCTCCTTCAGAATGGACTGGTTGGATCTCCTTGCAGTCCAAGGGACTCTCAAGAGTCTTCTCCAACACCATAGTTCAAAAGCATCAATTCTTTGGTGCTCAGCTTTCTTCACAGTCCAACACTCACATCCATACATGACCACTGGAAAATTCATAGCCTTGACTAGATGAACCTTTGTTGGCAAAGTAATGTCTCTGCTTTTGGATATGCTATCTAGGTTGGTCATAACTTTCCTTCCAAGGAGTAAGCATCTTTTAATTTCATGGCTGCAATCACCATCTGTAGGGATTTTTGAAGCCCATAAAAATAAAGTCTGACGCTGTTTTCGCTGTTTCCCCATGTATTTCCCATGAAGTGATGGGACTGGATGCCATGATCTTCGTTTTCTAAATGTTGAGCTTTAAGCCAACTTTTTCACTCTTCACTTTCACTTTCATCAAGAGGCTTTTTAGTTTCTCTTCACTTTCTGCCATAAGGGTGGTGTCATCTGCATATCTGAGGTTATTGATATTTCTCCTGGCAATCTTGATTCCAGCTTGTGTTTCTTCCAGTCCAGCGTTTCTCATGATAGACTCTGCATATAAGTTAAATAAGCAGGGTGACAATATACAGCCTTGACGTACTCCTTTTCCTAGTTGGAACCAGTCTGTTGCTCCATGTCCAGTTCTAACTGTTGCATACAAATTTCTCAAGAGGCAGATCAGGTGGTCTGGTATTCCCATCTCTTTCAGAATTTTCCAGTTTATTGTGATCCACACAGTCAAAGGCTTTGGCATAGTCAATAAAGCAAAAATAGATGCTTTTCTGGAACTCTCTTGCTTTTTCCATGATCCAGTATAGACAGTGCCATAATTTGGCCCTGAATGGTGTTTAATCAAAGATATTCTCATGAATATGTTTTGGTCTGGTGTTGCCTACCACACTAAACAATTTCTTTTCTATAAGCTTACTATTGAGGGGGAGGCTTCCCAGGTGGCGCTAGTGGTAAATAATCCACTTGTCGATGCAAGAAGATGTTAGAGATGAGGGTTCAATTCCTGGGTTGGGAAGAGCCCCTGGAGGAGGGCAGGGAAAATCACTCCAGTATTCTTGCCTGGAGAGTCCCAAGGACTGAGGAGCCTGGTGGACTACAGTCCCTAGGGTCACACAGAATCGGATACGACTGAAGCAGCTTAGAACCTGAACTTTTGAGGAGCAATTAGACAGACACAATTAGATTTCCATCAGTACCTTTTGTAACATCCTTTTTGGCTCTGAATTCATAAATAAGAAAGAAGAATCAAAGCCAAAATGTTTGGTTAGATAGTGACATACACAAGATAGAACGTCCTTACAAACAAAAGCATGTTTACTAATGAAAAATAAAGGCTATAAATACTTTAAAGTATTTCAGACATTTTTACATTTTCCTGAATTGCTTTTGAGACATTCTGATTAGGATCGGTTGCTATGAAAGAAGAAAGATATATGGTCTTTAAAGATTCTTGAAACTCTTACATGGCAATTCTGGTCACATTTCATTAGCCATATAAGACATGGTCAAGCATAACTTCAAGTGGGTGAAAGGGGACACTTCTACTCTATGCAGAAAGACAACTGTAACATACTTATTAAGACCACTGTCTATCACAGTCTTGGCCTCCCCAGGTCACTCAGCAGTAAAGAATCTGACTGCAATGCAGGAGATGCCACAGGAGATGCAAGTTTGATTCCTGGGTCGGGAAGATCCCCTGGAGAAGGAAGTGGCAACCCACTCCAGTATTCTTGCCTGGGAAATCCCATGGACAGAGGAACCTTGTGGCCCACAGTCTATGGGACCACAAGAGTCAGACATAACTTAATGACTGAGCACACACACATGCATTACAGTATCCCCTGTTGGTCCCCAAATAAGTATATCAATCTTTCAGAATGCAATATAAATTTATTCTGTCCTCCAAGGAAGGAAATCCCAAAATACAAGAATTAAGGCACAAGCACACCGTGTGGAGTCTCTGGGTGGCATGTGATAATCTCTACATTAGGGATGATGTACAGTAGTCTCTTTATCTCACTCAGCTGTGGCTTCCTTAGATCCCGAGACATATGAACATAAGATAAACTGTCAGCTCCCCACACATCCATCTTGCAGAGATACAACAGGTTCACAATAATGGCATATTTCAGAATGACAGAATATGAGCCAACTGGCAGACTCTGATATTTACCACTCTTGAGAGCCCTCTGGGTCAATATTCCAACCGTACCCTTCTCCAGAAATGGGCAATATACCTTGCCCTATTTTCATTCCCTATATGTATCTTACTTGATCAGTTTTCCACAGCTTCTGATACAGCCTTCTGGGAAGTTTTTCTTTTATCATAATTGTCTTTAACAATATTTGAAATGGGGCATGAGACACATGCCTAGTGTGGTAATTGAATGGTGGCCTAAGAAATACTTAGAGTCACTAGAACAAGGGAGGGACAAGGAAGAAGCCTTCACAAGAGCCTTCAGGGGAAACACGAGCCTGTCTACACTTTGATTTCAGATGTCTAGCCTCCAAAACTGTGACAGAATACATTTTTGTTTGTTTTTTTTTAACCCATTAAGCTTATGATAATCTGTACAGCAGCCCTAGGAAATCAAAAACCTTCCTTGGATCCATATGACTTGCTTTGGCAGGTAAAATGTGAGCATAAAAGATGAGTATCTTTCAGGTGAATAGACCTAGTTACCAGTATGGGGCACTGTGGCACTCTCCTTGCCTTAGTGATTGTGGAAGAATGAATCAAGATAAATATTGTTGTTCAGTCACTGAGTCATGTTTGACTCTTTCTGATCTCATGAACTGCAGCACATCAGGCTTCCCTGTGCTTCACTATCTCCTGGAGTTTGCTCAAACTCATGTCCATTGAGTCAGTGATGCCATCCAACCAGCTCATGCTCTCTCAACCCCTTCTCCTCTTGCCCTCAATCTTTCCCAGAATTCTCCAGTCAGTCGACTCTTTGCATCAGGTGGCCCAGGTATTGGAGCTTAGGTTTCAGCATCAGTCCTTCTAATGAATATTCAGTGCTGATTTCCTTTAGGATTCACTGGTTTGCTCTACTTGCTGTCCAAGGGATTCTCAAGAATCTTCTCCAAGACCACAGTTCAAAAGCATAAATTCTTCAAAGCTCAGTCTTCTTTATGGTCCAACTCTCACATATGTACATGACTACTGGAAAAACCGTAGCTTTGACTATATGGACCTTGGTCGGCAAAGTGATGTCTCTGCTTTTTAATACACTGTCTAGGTTTGTCATAGCTATTCTTCCAAGGAGCAAGCATCTTTCAACTTCGTGACTGCAGTCACCATCCACATTGATTTTGCAGCCCAAGGAAATGAAATCTGACACTGTTTCACATTTTCCCCGTCTATTTGCCACAAAGTGATAGGACCAGATGCCATTATCTTCATTTTCTGAATGTTGCATAACCCAGCTTTTTCACTCTACTTTTTCACCTTCATCAAGAGACTCTTTAGTTCCTCTTCACTTTCTGCCATTTAAGTGGTATCATCTGGATATCTGAGGTTGTTTGTATTTCTCCCATCAATCTTGATTCCAGTTTGTGATTCATCCAGCCATGCATTTTGCATGATACATCTGCATGTAAGTTAAATAAGCAGCATGACAGTATACAGCCTTGATGTATACTCCTTTCCCAATTTTGAACCAGTCTGTTGTTCCATGTCCAGTTCTAACTGTTGCTTCTTGTCCTGCACACAGGTTTCTCAGGAGGCAGGTAATGTGTTCTGGTAATCCCATCTCATTAAGAATATCCCGCAGTTTGTTGTGATCCACACAAAGGCTTTAGTGTAGTCAATGAAGCAGGAGTAGAGGTTTTTTAAAATTCCTTTGCTTTTTCTATGATCCAGCATATGTTGACAATTTTATCTCTAGTTCCTCTGCCTTTTCTAAATCTAGCTTGTACATCTGGAAGTTCTCAGTTCACATATTGCTGAAGCCTAGCTCAAAGGAATTTGAGCATACTCTTGCTGAATGTTACTCAGCCAAAAAAAGTAGCAAAATTATTTCATTTGCAGAGACTTGGATGGACCTAGAGACTGTCATAAAAAGTGAAGTAAGACAGAAAGAGAAAAACACAAATATTGCATATTAACACATATATGTGGAATCTATAGTATAGATGAATTTATTTGCAAAGCAGAAAAACAGACACAGATGTAGAGAACAAATATATGGATACAAAGAGGGGAAGGGAAAGGGGGGTGGATTAGAAGATTAGGATTGGCATGTATACTCTATTATATATAAAGTAGAGATGAGAACCGACTGTATAGCACAGGAAACTCTACTCAATACTGTGTGTGTGTGTGTGTGTGTGTGTGTGTGTGTGTGTGTTAGTCACTCAGTCATGTCCAACTCTTTGCAACCCCCTGGACCACAGCCTGCTAAGCTGCTATGTACATGGAATTCTCAGGCAAGAATACTGGAGTGGGTTGCTATTCCCTCCTCCAGGGGATCTGCTTGACACAGGGATCGAACCCAGATGTCCTGCATTGCAGGCAGATTCTTTACCATCTGAGCCACCAGGGAAGCCCACATAATGGTCTGTGGTGACCTAAATGGAAAGGCAATCCAAGGAAGAGGGGATATATGTATATGTGTGGCTGATTCACTCTGCTGTACAGCAGAAACTAAAACAAAAGCTACTATTAAAAAAATGACGATGCCTAAATCAACATAGGTCTCTGGTTGATTTAATGATCAGATTAGCCTGGCTAATCTGTTCTGTATGTGATTGCAAGCAATAAATAAATAAACTTTTGTAGTTTTAAGTCACTAACATATTTGGCCAGTTAGTGACTGCAACATATCTTAGCCCATACTCATGATTAAAGCAGTTAACAGAAATTTGGGGATTAATAATCTTCTTTAGATGTTCCAATGCAAACTTTACTAATTCCCTTTTAACATATTTGTTGCAAGTTCAAACATAGCTCAATAACACTCTGAGGAAATACTAAAGAGGGAGTATCAAGAATCTTGGAATCAAAAACACCTGTCTGGAATTCAAATACATCTAATTTCTTTGAGGAAGTCCCCTGTGTCTCAGTCTTTTGATGTACAATATATAAGCAGTGTTTGTGAGGTTCCAGTTAGATAATTGCAAACACTTTGTAAACTATAAACAACTATATCAGTTCAGTTCAG
>NW_011494832.1:9735951-9762063 GCF_000754665.1 Bison bison bison | reverse complement strand
ACTCTCAAGAGTCTTCTCCAACACCACAGTTCAAAAGCATCAATTCTTTGGCGCTCAGCTTTCTTTATAGTACAACTCTCACATCCATACATGACCACTGGAAAAACCATAGCCTTGACTAGACTAAACTATATACACATAATCAATTTCCATTTCACATCTGTGATGACAAGAAACTACCCATACCATTATATTTAGGGGCAAGTCTTAACAAGGTGAACCAAAACTCCCAACTTTTCCTAAATGAATAATACAGATTCTTCATATTTCCACATAATCATGAATTCCAGTGAGATATATCAAAAGAAGACTGAACCCAGAAAAAAAAAAAAAAAAAGATACATTCCAAAGATAAATTCTGCTAAATGGTCTTCTCACAATGACTCCTTATCTTCAAGATAATGGATGAGCTTTTATGGCTTAAAGAATCTGAGCTGTTTAAGGACTATGGCTGAGGGCTACTTAAAAAGTCAGAGAAAAACAATAACCACATACGATCATTCCAGCCAAAGCAACAGTACCTGGAGGATACAGATGATTACCAGAGGAAATAAAATGAACCTTGGAAATAAGCAAGGTTGTAAACAATATTTATTAGTATTATTTTCTGCTTTATATGACAAAAAAATTGCTTAAGAGAAGAGCAGTTATAGGAGAATTTAGGTTTTTTTCTTTCTCCAACAAAATAATTCCTGAAAAACTGAATTGCTGTCTAATATGCTGGCTCAATTAGGTCATGAAGACAGGCTCTGTCTCGCTACTCCCCCATCCTTGTTTCTCAAGTGGCTGTTGGAATTTCAACCTTTATATATTCATTCCAGCAAAAGAAAACAGAAAGTGAGAAGAAAGTCCATTGTCATTTTAAGGAGACCTCCTGGAATGACTCCATGAACATTTCTAATTACATGTCACCACATGCAACTAGTCACATAGCCACTCTGAGACACAAATAGGCTAACGAATACAGTCTTTTAGCTACAAGTGACATTGCCACTTTTAGTATGTATATTTGTTAGAATTTGTGAGTAGGATGGGGATGAACGTTGTAGTGTCTGCTGCAGTAAAGAAAAACTGAAGTAGAAATGAAAGGGAACGATAGCTAAAGAATAAATAAAGAACAAGCACTCATTCCTTATGTAAATAAACATATTTATCTAGAAATTCATTTATTCAACAGATATCTACTGGGAATAACATAATGTGACAGGCTTTACTAGGTCCCATGGTACGGTGAGAGTAAGACCCTGTGCGTGTGTGCTAGGTCACCTCAGTCATGTCTGACTCTTTGAGACGCCATGCACTGTAGCCGCCAGGCTCCTCTGTCCAGGTGATTCTCCAGGCAAGAATGCTGGAGTGAGTTGCCGTGCCCTCCTCCAGGGGATCTTCCCGACAAAGGGAAGAACTGAGGTCTCTTATGTCTCTTGCATTGACAGGTGAGTTCTTTCACCACTAGCACCGTGTGGGGAAGCCAAAGATACTGTTTGCCTTCAGGCAAATTGCGATTGAAGGAAGATTCATAATGATAGATTAATAATTAAAATGAAAATATAAATATATAAGAGATGGCAAGATGGAGGCAAAAAAAAATCTCTTTCAGTAGGTTGAAACTATATGTTTGATTGATATTGGTAATAAAAGATGTCTTGAACCAGGGTGGAGGGGTTGTGTCAGCGGGAATCAAAGTTGCGGAACCTATATCAACTTTTTAAGAAAGGCAGAAGTAAAGGGCTTCAAAACTGAATGTATGTTTGTGGGAAAAAGAATAATAAATAATAGTACATCTAAGATTTTGTGTCTTCTAAGTAATTGGAAAAAATACTCTTATGTATTAAATGAGCAAGCAGATCAGGATGAGAATCAAGCTGAAGAGGTACTAAGATGATGCAGAGTTTGGGTTAATGAAGCCTTGTCTGGTTCTGGTTGACACCAACTTCCCACCCCCCAGCTCTCTTGTGTCTCCTCAGCACTATGACATGCCTCAATCAAATCATTTAACACACGGTGCTAGAAAAGACCACTGCATCGCCAACATTTTGCTACGGCTGGCTTTTACCAGCTTGCATACATTAAGTGTGCACATTTTTTTTTCCCTTAGCCCTAGTTCAGTGACACAAGTTGACAGTTTGAAACCAGTCATGGTAGGAGCATTTACACCATAGAAATTGGCAAATGCTTCTTATCAGGCTTTCTCTTTCCCTGAAGAGCTAGTTGTTAAACATCTATCAACACATCTTTACGTGTAACTCTCTGCATGTCAGACTGTAAGTTTTTGGAGGGTACAGCCATATATGTGTCTTATCCATATATGTGTCCTCTTTTGGCAGGAGTGCAGCATTTAGTGGTGGCAATGGGTGGTGGTTTCACTGAAGTTCCATAAGAAATGTGGGTTACTTTAACAGATAATCAGAGAAAAACATTCTGCATACAGTTGGAAAAGTGGTTTGGAGTTCACTTTTGAGAGCTTAGCTTGAGTTATGTGTGGATGTGGTGATAGTTAAGTTTGAGAAAAGAAGTAATAACTCATATGTGGAATGTGTTATAAAGTTGGTACAGCTGTTAAACTTAAATGTCAACATTGTGGAGGGAAAAATAAGCTTTTTAATACAGAGTTTGCTTTATCTTGCAGTAACCTGGAACTGGAGCCTGCAAATGTATGGCTTACGGAATCATCTAGAAAGCATGGGAAATGAGCTTTACCTTGGGTCCACTTGGAAAAAAAAAAAATGGCATCACATCATGTAGATAGGCATAATAGTAATGTAGATGAAGTGTGCCTCAGTTTCATCCTTCAGAATCACTTTGTCTTCCCAAGATTCATAAAACATGAATGTATGAAATGTTATAAGTCCCCTATACAAACACTCAGAATAGACATAGATTACTACAGAGTAATACAATTATGAGAGGATAAAGCTTATGTTCACTCTGAATAAAAGAATAAACACTTAAATGTGAAGTAACAACTTAGTGAGCTACTTAAAGGGCAATTGCAGAGCAGATTTTCAATTGGTACTAAAACCTACTGCAGAGAGATAGCCACATTTTACATCATTTCATTATGTGGGATGTTTCCAGATGTAATGAAAAATGCAAGGTCCTAATTCAGGATGCTTGTTCTTTAATACAACTAAAATAAAATCCTTGGTCCTAAATCAGCTTAATAACATAAAGAATAATTACACTGACCAAATATAAATTGAGTGCATGTAAAAATGTATTCAAAGGGCATAAAAGTAAAATCATATTAGTTATAAATTTAAGTGATAATCTTTATTGAAAATATATAATTATATGATGTCCTGACTATCCCATAATATAAAGAACATATGGTTACTATAAATATGTTAAGTCTAAAGCTGTGCCTTCTGGGGCAGCATGGTGAAATAAATCAGGTTTTCAACCTTTTAATATCATCTGTGTCTCTCAAATCAGTGTAAGTGGATGCACAATAGGGAATAACACTCAGTATTTGTGGCAAACTTTTAAAAAAAAATGGATTAATATACCTTTGTTAGAAATTACCTATTCCCCTAAATGTATGTTCTAAGAATTTACCTGCTATTCTACTAATAATTTAATCACCACAATCTATCTGGAAAAAAATATATATTTCTATTAATAACACAGATACCATCATAGACAGGCTTTTTAACATTTTTTGTTTTCTATATGTAAATCCATAGTACATGACCTTTTAAAAAAAGGTCTAAATTTTCTTTTTTAGGCCTATACTGGCTATATATACTATTAAATGACTATGCATCTTGCTTAATCCTCTGTTTTTAAGCAAGCCAGAGAGCTTTGTGTGTATTTTCTCCACATAGAGCTCTTTAGAATTAATGTATAATCATAATGAATTTTATTACTAAAGAATAAAATTATTTGCAGCTTCTGCATGGACACAACTGATTAAAGTCCAGATGAACAATTTTAAAGAACTAGCTTAATTTAAAAGTGCTTTGTCTAATATTTCACAATATTCAGTGATCTATTTCTACATCAGTTTTGTGTCCTTGAACTTATTTTTGAGATGGGGACATGTCTGTAAATGCCTCATAATATCGTTATAAGATTTAAAAGAGATGTAATTTTTTTCATTCTCCACATTAATGATAGTTACTATTAAAAGTATCAGATAGTTTTAATTTTAGTGAATTTGTAAATTAAAAATCATACAAATGACTAGAAATCATGTACAATGTACAGTGATCATGTACAATGCATTATGTAAAGCTGACCATATATGTCACTAGTATTGCTTTATATTGTAAAAAATGGATTTATTTGAAGTACAAAATCTGTATTTAAAAGTCAGTCTTGTGTTCAGAAGTGTTTCCTTGCATCTAGAGGCTGATAAAATGCATCTTTCTAATAAGAAATATAAAAATTAATTTGAAATCTAAAGCCTGATCTTTGAGTTCTAAAACAACCTCAACCCTGAAAAGTTTGCATTTATGAATTCTTGTGGGCAGATATACACTCAACTACCAGCAGGTGGCAGTATGCATATGGAAGAATAATTTTTCAAACTGCTTCTGTACTGCCTGAGCCACCAGGGAAGCCCTTGCAAACTGCAGATTCTGGGTATTACTAGCAAATGCATTTGCGTTTAATTTTAAGCTCTATTTAGGAGGGAAAAAAATAATTCCTAACTGCTTTAAGATCTCTTACTATTATCTTCCTTATTGTACTTCAAGAAAGAGTATATGGTTGTCATTTGTGAAATACACTGTCTTAAACCTAGTGAGCAAGAGTGCATGCCAAGTTGCTTCAGTCATGTCCACCTCTTCGTGACCCCATGGAACTGTAGCCCGCCAGGCTCTCTGTCCATGGGGATTCTCCAGGCAAGAATACTGGAGTGGTTCTCTCATGCTGATTCTTAGATAATACTTTTTACTATAAATAAGTCAAAATATTACTCCATTAGGTGAAAGTTCATTAAAACATAAAAGTTTAACAACAGAAAAAATACCCAGAATGGAATTCCAATTCAGACCAAGTAAATGGGGATGGTGTTTGTAGAGACACTAAGTTTTTTCTCAGTAGACCCTGAAGTCATGCCAGAGTGACACCAGAGGAGTGAGTTGCCATGTCTTCCTCCAGGGAATCTTTCCAACCCAGGGATCGAACCTGCATCTCTTACATCTATTTGCGTTGGCAAATGGGTTCTTTACCACTAGCACCGCCTGAGAAGTCCTAAGACTAGTGTAGTCCAAGTTTTCAGGAAGATGAGAATTACTGATTGGCCTTTTAGCATGAATCTGATCTGTCATTTAGGATCAAATAGGCCATTTAACTGTGAGATCCTTTAGTATATGTTCTCATGGCTGTTTATTTGTTGGGGGTTTCTCCAGCTTGCACACATATGTATACAATATTTTATTTTCTAAAATTGTATGAAAAGGGAAGGATAAAAATAGAATCTGAGATAGAGATGGACTAGTGTCAATTCTTCAGGATTATTCAACAGTGAAATCATATCATTTATCAAACTAGTAGGAAGCTTAAATCTGTTTCAAAAATTGGTTTGGATATATATGTAGCAACTGAAACGTTTTTCTTTTTTATCCTGTGTCTCTTATCCCCATAACCTATGAATGAAGGGTCAGAGATAGCGGAATATGCTATACTAGCAACCCTTCCCCACTGTCCCTGGTCATTCATGATTATGTTTTGTTTGTTTGTTTTTTGGCAGAACATGTGTCAGCAAAATGACTGTAGAAGTTTGTAGAACAGGGAGAGTTGGTATTCAGCAGTAACTTAAAAATTAGGGTAGTGAAGTGGAGAAGGTAAGAAGTATGTGAGAAGGCGATGGTGATGGAGGAGGTCCTTTCTATTTGCATTGGACTCATGGAAGTTTATTTTTACTTTTTTCTCCTAAATAAAAGTATATCTAAATAGATATATCTACATGTTTCCATATTATATGTCACATAGCTTGTTCAAGAGTATAAATATGCAATGTAATCACATATGTATCTGAAATAAGAGAAACAAGGAGAATATGGCAGTAAAAATCTATGACTTTTCAATAAAAATTATTTTGCAATTTAATGAAAGTTTTGTGACTTCTTCATCTAGAGTAACTCTAATATAAAAAATGTTTTGAAATATATGCTATTTACATACTAGCTCCTTTGTTGAAGAAAGAAGTTTAGGCTTGATGGGGGGAGGAAAAGGTGTTGCTGCAGACAGCTCTGTTATTTTTCAGTTCTATTGACTATTGCAGATTTTGAAGCCCTGTCCTCAAGTTACTAGCAGATTCACACATGTATGTTAAAGATAAGATGGATACTATTAATCTAACTCAGAAATCTTCTCTACTTCCATCCTGTTAGGAGACAGACTGTAATCCCTGGGCCCAATTCTGATACTGGAGAAGTATCCACATTTCCATTCTATGAGTTTTCCATACTTCTCTTTCATAAGTATCATTCCTACTTTCTGTCTTAGTGAACCTCATGCTGATTCTTAGATAATACTTTTTAATGTAAATTAGTCAAAATATTACTCCATTAGGTGAAAATTCATTAAAACATAAAAACTTACAACAGAACAAAGACCCAGAATGGAATTCCAATCCATACTGAGTAAAGGGGGATGGTGTTTGTAGAGACAACTGCTCTTTCTCAGTAGACCCTAAAGTCACACCAGAAGTGCAGCAGGATTAAACTAAATGAGACTTGGTGTGACTCACAAGAAGATAAGCATTTTTGACCTTTCCATTCCAGTAACTTAAGAGAAATGGACTATATGGATTAGCCCATATGGAGAAACAAGGAAATTTTATGGAATAGATTTTAAAAATGCATGTGTCAGCTAAACGTGTTTCAAATCCCATATTCCAAAAGAAAAGTGGATTTTTGAAAACTTTTTAAATTGTATTGAATTCTAGCATGCATGTGGAAAAGTACACACATCAAATCGAATGGACTGATGATTTGATTTTTTATTGTTACAAAACAAATACACCTAAGTAACCAACAATAAGATTAAGGAATAGAACATAACTAGAACCTAATGGTTACCTAATACTAACTTCTCCATTACTACTTATATGTAAACATATCCTGTTTTCTAAAACCACAGATGAGCTTTGTATTTCATTGAACTTTATACAAATACAATCATGTAGTGTATATGCTTCTGTGTCTGGTTGATTTTAATCAACATAATATTTATGAAGTTCCAGCCATGTAGTTCTTATTCATAATCATGCCACACATCTCATTGTATCATGCAAATTTCATCCAATTTGAAACTGTTATGAATAGTATTTCTATGAATATTATAGTATATATCCTTTGACACACATATGTGTGCATTTCTACTGGGTATATAACATACATATATTAAGTTACATAATTAGTAAATGCTGCCAAACCATTTTTCAAAGTGATTGTACTAATTTATACTTTCCCTAATTGTGATGAAAATTTTGGTCACTCTATATCTTCACCAGTACTTATTATGGTACGTAATTTTCATTTAGTCATTCTCCCAGTGCACTTTTAAAGACAATTTATATATATAATATCATATAGAAAACAAAAACACATGTGAAATATATATCATATATTAACATGCATATATGTCACGTACACAACATGATACTAAAAAGAGTTTGACTTAGATGTTGCAGAGACTACCAGCCTGCTGTGGAATAAACAATTGACTGGACAGCCTACATGATCCTTGCCCCCACACTATTTTTTCCTGGAAAGAGAGAAGGAAGAGACCCTGAGGTCTGGAAGAGACCACACCTAATTACTTAGCGGCTCTCTTCTACAATGCATCATTAGGAATCTAGGTCATATCTTCAAAGAGCTTGCTGCTGCTGCTAAGTCACTTCAGTTGTGTCCGACTCTGCGTGACCCCATAGATGGCAGCCTACCAGGCTTCCCGTCCCTGACATTCTCCAGGCAAGAACACTGGAGTGGGTTGCCATTTCCTTCTCCAGTGCATGAAAGTGAAAAGTGAGAGTGAAGTCGCTCAGTGGTGTCAGACTCCTAGCAACCCCATGGACTGCAGCCTACCAGGCTCCTCTGTCCATGAGATTTTTCAGGCAAGAGTACTGGAGTGGGGTGCCATTGCCTTCTCCTCAAAGAACTTACCTTTACCTTAATGCTTTAGAAGAACAGATCCTCCACCTGCGCTTGGGGACTGAACAGGGAGGACCTGAGATAGAGAGGCCGGTTCAAAAAGTACTGCTCTGTTGGACATGCAGGATCAGGTGCTGAAACAGAAGAGTGCATTGGAGAATCAACCCAGGAATTTCAGTTGCTTTATATTTTGCACCTCCTGAAAATGAGTCTCCACTCTTGAAAAATATAAACTCTTAGGTTCATTTCCTTCCTAAATTGTTACCTTGAATACAAAATGCTATATGTGTCAGCTTAATGAGAACTGAGAGAAATTTTGGGCCATTTAAACTTCTGCTCCTGGGCCTAAATGGCATTTCATAGTTTTTGCCCTGAATGTTTATAAACTTCAACCATAATAGCCAGTTAAAAACAAATTCACTTGCCTAACAATTCTGGCCAAGTCAATCACGCATGCTATGCCTGGAGAACTTTATAGTCAGACAGATGGACCTGATTTTGAACTTCCAAGTTTTCAAGTCACTTCTCAGAGCCTTAGTTACTTCATTTGTCAATTTCGAATAGTTTAGGCTGGCTACTATGGGAATTGTAATAATTAGATTAAAGAATTTATATAAAATGCTTGGTAGTGTCCCTGGAACACAATAAGTGAGTAAGTGAAGTAGCTCAGTCGTGTGTGACTCTTTGTGACCCCATGGACTGTAGCCTACCAGGCACCTCTGTCCATGGAATTTTCCAGGCAAGAGTACCAGAGTGGGTTGCCATTTCCTTCTCCAGGGGATCTTCCTGATTCAGGGATCGAACCCAGGTCTCCTGCATTTCAGGCAGACGTTTTACCTTCTGAGCCACCAGGGAAGATCCTAGAACACAATAGGTATGTAATAAATGATCGATAAGACTGTTAAAATTTATTATTAAATAAATTTTACGTCTTAAATTTCTATCAGGATCAAAATGGCATGGTGTTGCTCATCTATTATAAATTTGTTTATATCATTCAAAGTAATAGTGGATATTTCATATCTATATGCAATTTTCATTATTTTTGGAATTTGCTACACTGAGCAGCATTTTCAACATCCAAAAGGCTATATTTATTTCTACTGGTTTACTTAAATTTTCAATAAAAATTCTTACTTAATAGAGTACTGAAACAGAAAAAAAAAGACCCCACACTAGGTTTATTATAATGAAAATGGGTGTTTATGAGTGTTTATTTTGTTACTCATTATATATATATATATATATATATGTAGAGAGAGAGAGAGAGAGAGAGAGAGATTTCTCCATAGAATCCAACAAGTTTGGCAAGCTTTCTATGGAAGTTTATTTTTATGAAGATTGCCACAATTTTGTATGAGTAACTATATAAGACCAGTTTGTGAAAGTCTGTCATATTTTCATTCTTGCCTAAGAGCAAACTAAATGAAGTCAATAAAAAATTCTTAAGCAAGAAGAGTACAATGCCTTTATGGAAAGATGTTTGATTCTTGGCAGAGAAACAACCTGAATTTAGGCTGCCACTTCAACTGAAGTATTGTAAGAAAAAAAAATTATGCATCTGAAATTTCCTCCAAACAATGTAGAATGACAGGAGTTTCAATAAAATCTTACAAAGATGTGACATATGCCTTAAACTCATGATATAATAGTATCATCATGTCATAGTTTATTCCCCCAAAACAAAAGGCAAAATGTATATTAAGAAGGAGTAGCAGTAATGAAACAATAATTTCTCATAAGTATCATGTAAATTAGCATTGTTCAAACAATTTTTGAGCTTTCAGTTTTAATCCTTTGCATTCTAATTGACCCTGTCACAATTTTGTCAAATAATTCAGGGTTGAAATTATACTTATTTAAACAGTTATATTAAGTCACTAATTCTAATTCCAAAATTCCTATTAAGTTTGTACTATGCTTTATATACACTGGCGGGCTTCCCAGGTGGCTCATTGGTACAGAATCTGCCTGCCAATGCAGGAGACACAGGTTGGATTCCTAAGTCAAGAAGATCTCCTCCAGGAGAAAATGGAGTATTCTTGCTTGAAGAATCCCATGGACAGAGGAGCCTGGCAGGCCTTGTCCATAGGGTCGCAAAGTCAGATACGACTGACTGACTGAGCACCATCAGTATATACTGGCACCAAGAATGTGATAGTGAATAAGAAACTTTCTTCCCATAAAGTTTATGTTGCAACAGATAAAAACAATACACAAAGAAGAAATTAGCTCTGATTGTTGCTATATAGAAATTGAAAATAGGTTTCAGTGTTCACAGACAATGACCATAAACAGATTTGAATGGCAAGAGTTGGTAATCAAGGAAAAAATCAATGGCAAGAACATAACAGACAAAAACAACCTGTCTGATGGGAAGACATGATGGTGGGCACCCATTATTAAGGCACAGAAAAATTATTTTGAGGCCAAAACACAGGAACAAGTTAGAAAGTGGAAGGAGTGAAGCAGAGGTAGACAGGGGTCAGGTCATATAGAGTCTAGGATTTTACTGAAAGTCATTAGTGATATAATTGATTGATAAGTGATTTAACTTGATTCATACTTTAAAAAAAATGAAGATTGGGGAATGGATTATGAAAGTTCAGTAGAGGACTTTATTCAAAAAAGAAAGCAAGTTAAATAGTCATGACAATAAAAGATAGCAGCTCTGAGTAGAGATGATCATAGTAGGTATGGGGCGATGTGGCTAGATCTTGGGTAGTTTCAGGACTTGCTGATAGGTTAAATATGGGTGCTGAGACATATCGAATCGTCTAGGAAACCTTCTAGGTGTTTATTTGGTTCTGTTGCTATTTTCTTAAAATGGGAAAGACAGTGACAAGCAGCCTCAGGATGGTGGTAGAAGTTAACAGTTCTATTTCTTATTCATTTTTTAAGTGTGTATTACCTATTAGAAATACACATGGAAATGTTAAGCTATTAAATATTAAAAAACACGAAGTTCAGAGAAGTGGTCAATACTGAAGAAGTTAATCTGGGAATGAATCATCATCATTTTAGAATGCCAGAAAGCAGGTATGGTGTATGACTGCACTTAATATCTACCACAACAGAGGAAGGATATCTATCCAGTGCCTGTTAAGTCAAGAGTCATCTGTGTATAGAGCTTTGAGACTTTGAACTTTATGTTAAAATCCAACCATTCAGCCTAGGATTCATAAATTTATTGACCATAACGTATGTGAAGCTCTTGCTGCTGAGCCCTGACTAGGTAGCCTCCACCTGGCCTCCTGACTCACATTTATGCTGTTATCTTTAATCTGGTTGATTTTCCATAGATCTTTCCCAGTTTTTCACTGAGTGCTGAATCATAGAGATTTCTCTCTGCCTCTGTTTAAATCATCACATGTGATTTTTCTGGAAGACTGAAATGAATCCAACAGGGTCATGATAATGAAATGAATTTACTAATGAAATACATATGTATGATTGTTACATATACCAGCTAAGCACTCCTTGGCTCTTCAATTTAGAAATATTTTATATTTCTTAAAGTTAAAAACAAAAATTGACCAACTATATCTAAACAATCATTTTCAAAGATTTTAAAACAAGTTTTAAAAATGGATAAATTCATTAAATTAATCCTTTGACTTTTGGCAAATAGGCTGGTAGTAAACTGACTTTCTGGGGCTTCTCTGGTGGCTCAGATGGTAAAGAATCTCCTTGCCAATGCACGAGACCTGGGCTCGATCTCTGGATTAGGAAGATCCCCTGGAGAAGGGAATGGAAACTCATTCCAGTCTTCTTTCCTGGAGAATCCCATGGACAGAAGAGTCTGGTGGGCTACATACAGTTCATGGGGTCACAAAGAATTGGACACAAATGAGCAGCTAACACACACACAGACACAAACTGACCTTCTACAAATTCACCTACAAAAATGTCTATTTCTCATGTGCAATTTACCTTCTAAAGTAGTGAAGTGTGTGCTTCGACTTGATTTTGTAAGGAAAATTAATGTGTAAAAGCTGATAGATTTAGTGTTAAGAGTTATTAAGCTTGTGATTTTTTTAAGTGAAAAATCAGAGGTACTGCTAACCCTACTAAACAGTGTTTCCTACCTTAATAACTGAAGAGAATGCTGAATTTAATTAGAGATTAGTGGATATAAATCCATAATCCTACCCATACAATTCCAAGGACCCTCTGAAATCTATTCACAGATCTAAGATTACAATACCCTGAGAACTTTATACTAAAATTCAAGGCCACCTTGGTATCTATATCTTGGTCCCCTTGATAATCCATGTGGTAAACGGGAAACTATGTTGGACCTCCATGTTTCATAGCTTTTAGTAGGACATCATTTCTCAAATACTGAGAAATTTCTGGGGAAAACAGTCTTACAACAAACAGTACAGTTCTTGGAAATAAAAGGTCCCCAACTATAGCAAACATGGCAACATAAGAAACTGTGACTTCAAACAGGAGTCTGTGAAGTAAAAACAAAAAAAAATTTTTAACTTTAGAAATCAACCTTGAAGGATAAATCTAATTTCCTGAGCAATCTTGGTAAGGGGTATCCAAGGAGTATTTGTAAAAGAAAGTCTCACAGCTGATGTAATATCCTGGCAATCTTATTAGGTTGGGTTCAGTTATTACATTTGAACACCAAAGTAAATTGCTCTTCTTCCCACTGATAGTTGGGAAAATGGATTTTGCCAGATATACCTATGCAATTGGCTACTCACTTTATATTATATAATAATTTTAATCTTCATGAAAACCCTATCCATTCATACACACTTTAAAACACTAAATAAACTCCAAAAATACCTCAAGAAGTCCTTAAAAAGATCTCTTTGTTCTTAAGAGGTGCCCTATATCACCTCCACGGAATTCTCAGGACTTGGCAGAGTGAAGTATCAAAAGCCACTGTTTGGTAACCAACAGATGTGTTTCTCACTAACTATAATAGAACGAATTTCTAATTTGCTCAGTAAATATTTATAAATGCTTAACACTTAGTGGTTTTTGTGAAAATATAAAATTAAAGTAAACAAAATAACAAATAACAACATAACTAAACATTCCAACAAGAAATTAGTTGATTCTCTCTGGTAGCTAATAGTATAGAAGAAGAAGAAGAAAGTGTTAGTCACTCAGTAATGTCCAATTCTTTGCAACCCCATGGACTGTACCCGCCAGCCTCCTCTGTCCATGGAATTCTCTAGGAAATAATACTGGAGTGGGTAGCCATTCCCTTCTCAGGTGATCCTCCCAACCCAGGGATTGAACCATCACACTTCTGTCATTACACTTAACTCCTGGTACTTCTGAAGGAATGATTTAATTATTACAGTACCAGGAGTTAAGTGTAATGACAGAAGTATGATGTACAGAGCTTCATGAAAACAGAGAGGAGGTCACATAAACTAGACTAAGAGGCTTGAAAACTTTTACCAAAAATTATAATTTTTTTTTTTTTTTAACAGCGTTGACCAGCTTGGTACCAGAACCTCCGCTCTCTTCGTGCCCCACTGCCGTCTACTCAATAGATCCAAAAATTATAAATTTAGACTTAAGTTCTGAGGGACAAGCAGGCATTAACTTGCTAAGGAGGAAAGCATTTATGTGCATAGGTCAGCATGTGCAATGTATGAATACATAGAATTACTTGACATGCTCAGAGTAAAAAAAATAATTTATAATAGAAATTAAGAGTATTGTTTTTAATTTTTTTATATATAAAATTTAATATAATACAAATTAAGAGTATTTCCAGAGAAGGCAATGGCAACCTACTCCAGTACTCTTGCCTGGAAAATCCCATGGATGGAGGAGCCTGGTGGGCTGCAGTCCATGGGGTCGCTAAGAATCGGGCACGACTGAGCGACTTCACTTTCACTTTTTACTTTCATGCATTGGAGAAGGAAATGGCAACCCGCTCCAGTGTTCTTGCCTGGAGAATTCCAGGGACAGAGGAGCCTAGTGGGCTGCCGTCTATGGGGTCGCACAGAGTTGCACACGACTGACGCGACTTAGCAGCAGCAGCAGAAGCGACGCAGCAGCAGAAGCGACGTAGCAGCAGCAGCAGCGAGAGTATTATATATGTAATAATTGGAGAATCAGACCATCAAGGGCCTTTTGTGTTCAGTGGAACAACTGATACATGTTTTTCCTTTAAGTTTTAGGAAGGACTTAAAAGTCTTTTAAGCACATGAACACATAATTGTATTTATATTTTTTAAGTTTCTCTGAAAGGATATTGGAGTGAGTGAAGATGAATTGGTTGAAGGGAGATCAGTGAAGAAGTTATCATACTAATCCAGGATAGAAGTGGTGATGGGAAGAAATAATCTTGGAAAAGAGAAAGGGAGCCACT
Source organism: Bison bison bison (assembly GCF_000754665.1). NCBI lineage: Eukaryota > Metazoa > Chordata > Mammalia > Artiodactyla > Bovidae > Bison > Bison bison. The sequence goes on along the minus strand of NW_011494832.1, from coordinate 9,747,609 downwards.
TTCAGGAAATAATAGGAAGGAGGAATCTATATGATTAAATAGTTGATGCAATGATGAAGGGAGGAAGGAGGGTGCAATAGATGCAATTCCTAGTTTTCCCACAGAAATAGAAGGTGTGGAGACAAGAAATTGACAAATATGTTTTAAGGAATATAATATGAATTCAACTTTTAATACGTTGTGTATAAGGTTTGGGGGAACATCAAATTTATTGTATGATAGGCAGTCAAATTTATGATGTAAAACTTAACAGTATAACCAACACTGGAAATAAAATGTTTTATTAGAATGCAATGTGTGTTACATAGATAAAAATACATATTATTTATTTAGATACTTGGAAGAATATATAGTATTACAATATAAAATGGATAATCTTTCAGCATTAATGTGAAGAAAATTTGAAAGGTCATCATGTTTGTTTTATATCGGCAATTGCTTCACATTTTGAAGGGTCTTAAAGAAAGGATGAGCTAGGTATGGCAGGACAAGTTGCACCTTCCTTGTAGCCATCAGAAAAAATAGAAACAAAACAGGAAAACACCCACAAAATAGGAAAAGATAATTGATTTGCTGTGTCCAGTGCTAATTTAATAAGAGAAAGTTCTCATAATGCAATTTGTTTGCAATGTAATTTTAAAAACAGTTAGTGTCTAAAAGTCTCCCAGAGAAGAACAATGGCAGCAGGACTCTATTATACTGAGACATTTAATGTCAGTTTTAGATGGTGTGTTTTCACTTTCCAACATCTCTGAAATATGGATGCATCTTAATATCAATAACATTTTATACTTGTTCTCTCCTAAAGAGCCAGTTCTTCCAGTAGTCTGCAATGTGTCCAAAGTACAACCATTAAAATTCAGGAAAAAGGGTTTTAGTTGTTTGAAAGATACCTCTTAAAGCATAAGGAACAGATAATCAGAGGATAGGGGATTGAATGTTGTGAAAAAATTTTCAAAATACAAGAGCTAAAAGTAGGTTTGCCCTATATTATGTAAGTGCAAGAGCCCAGTACTAGTAATTTAAAACAAAATGATTCTTTTAAAAAATTTTCTATCATCAGTGATTTGGAGCATCTGGATAAAAAACAGATGTCAATGACACTGAATTTAAAAATTATTGAAAAAGTTGTACTTTATGAAATTTAGAAACACCATAATCAATTTAACTGGCTTATTTTTTTTCACTTATACATAAAAAATGGTAATTTATAATTTTTCAGAAATTTCTGCATAATTAAATCCAAAATAATTCTCTCAATTACCATAAAATTCTAAAAGTTAAGAAAGAATTGCACCATGGCTTAACTGGCAGTATTTGCTTTTCTTTTTAAAAAATAACATGCATTCACAACTTATAGTATTTTAGATAGGTGAAATACTATATCTGGTGCAACAACAAAAAGACAAAAAAAAGAAAAAGAAAATAGAAATTGTTTCTGTAGCTGTAACTCTCTTCTACTTTTTTCCTTTCCTAAACTTTTTTCCTTTCCTAAAGTGGAAAAGAGAACCAATTAGATGGAAGATCATTCCATAGAGCAAGATGGCTCAACTAATCCTCACCAGCCACCATTTAGACTCTGAAACCTGGAATGATTAACTGTGACTTTTGAAAGTAAACTGACCACACGTAAGGATCTGCCTATATGATCACCCAGCAGAGCAAAGAGAGAGGAAAGTGAAAGGATGAGCACAGTAAGGGAGGGAGTAGACGGGTGGAGGTGCGGGGTGGGGAGAGAGTCCTGATTCCCAAGGCATACAAGTTTTCATTATCCTTCTCTGAGCATCTAAATGACATTAAATTGCTCCAGCAGAGCAAAGGCAAGCCTTCAGACCTCTGGAACAACTTCAGACCATGACGTTTTCAAGGTATAATGCAGGCTATACAACCCAGAGTTGACTTTAAAACACGTGAATATTTACCAGGAAGCAGAGCTGTTGCCAGGGTAGGGAGGGTTTTAAAGTGTGGTTTAAATGCATTAAGGAAACACACATACATAAAATGTCTTGGAAACTGACAAATCAATGAAAGAATGTCATGGAAAGCTTGATGGAAACTTCCCTTGAAGTGGTAGATGGTTTAAAAGATAAAAGGAGCTCAATCTTGGTGTATCTGTGGTTTTGGACCCTTAAGTCTTTCGCGTAGTTAAAATGTACAAAGGAAAAACCAAGTATAGTTCCTGGGATCCTAATAGAAGGAGGATAAAAAGCCTTTTTTTCTGTTGCAGTTAGGCAAATATCTGTTCAATGTCATGGAAATATGTGTACTTAGACAAAGATTCAGAAACAATTCTTCTGAATGTTGGCAGGAAACATTTATCACATTGGTACCTTTGTATTCAAACTCTTTCACTTTTGTGATATAACACATTGCTTATTGGAATATTTATGCTGGTACAATTATCCAGGTAATGGTGTGAAAATTATAAGACAAAATTCTAAAAAGCAAATAATGCAATAAAAATGCATTCAAAGCACAGTCACATTGTTTATTAATTTTCTATTGCTGGCTAAGAAACCACAACGCATTTAACGGCTTTAAAACAATACCTGTTTATTAGCTCACAGTTCTGTAGGTCAGAAGTGTGGACACAGTGTTACTGGAGTCCCTGCTTAAGGTCCCACAGGTTGAAAATCAAGATGTCAAGCAGCCACATTCTCAGTAGAATCTTGCAGTCTTCTTTCAGTTTGATGGCACAAATTAGTTCCTTATGGTTGTCAGAATCAGGTCCCTATTGCATTGCCTATTGTGAGATGGACATCACTTTCATCTCTGAGAGTTCACATGCTCTCTCCATCTTCAAAACCAGCAATGGAGAATCTCCTCTCACACTTCACATCTTTTTAGCTGGGGAAAGCCAAGATCCTTTTAAGGGCTCACAGGATTGGATTAGTCTCTGGCAGGACATTCTCCCTGTATAACATCAATTGATTTGGGACCGTAATTACATTCTGAAAAGTCTCAACACAGTAGCATTCTTACTTGAGTTAGATTGACTGGTAGGAGACGTGTATTTTCAAGAGACTGGGAATCTTAGGTCATAATTCTATGACAGACAAGCAGATATAGTGACATTTAGGCATTTGGAAATGCAGTGAATTACCTAAAAAGCACCATGAAATTAAAAGACGCTTGCTCCTTGGAAGGAAAGTTATGACCAACCTAGACAGCATATTAAAAAGCAGAGACATTACTTTGCCAACAAAGGTCCATCTAGTCAAAGCTATTATTTTTCCAGTAGTTATATATGGATGTGAGAGTTGGACTATAAAGAAAGCTGAGTGCCAAGGAATTGATGCTTTTGAACTGTGGTGTTGGAGAAGACTCTTGAGAGTCCCTTGGACTGCAAGGAGATCCAACCAGTCCATCCTAAAGTAAATCAATCCTGAATATTCACTAGAAGGACTGATGCTGAAGCTGAAACTCCAATACTTTGGCCACCTGATGTGAAGAAATGACTCACTGGAAAAGACCCTGATGCTGGGAAAGATTGAAGGCAGGAGGAGAAGGGGACAACAGAGGATGAGATGGTTGGATGGTATCACTGACTCAATGGACATGAGTTTGAGTAGGCTCTGGGAGTTGGTAATGGGCAGGGAAACCTGGCATGCTGCAGTCCATGGGGTTGCAAAGAGTCAAACACAACTGAGCAACTGAACTGAACTGAACCGAACCTAAAAAGGATGCAGGTTGGGAATTTCTGAGCTCTTCCCCTTTACTAGAAATGTCTTGGCAGATTTCATCTCTCACCCTTCAACGTTGTTGCCTTCCATTTTTAACTTGAAGCAGGTCTTGATAAACCTTACATCTTTCTCAAATATAATGGGTATCTGGTAGGTATAGCTTGTTAACATAAGAGTACACAGTTAATCAAGAATGGGACTTAACCAGTAACACCCAGCCTGGCATAGAACATCACTGATCTTGTCTGTGTTCAAAGAATTGCTATAATCATAGCTAAGTTTCTGATACAGTCTGCCCTCTGTATCCGTTGGTTCTGCATTTGCAGATTCAACCAACTGCAAACTGAAAATATTTGAAAAAATAAACCCAGAAACTTCCAAAAATTAAAATTTGAATCTTTCATTCATGGCAACTGTTTACATAACATTTACATTGTATCTACAACTATTTGTTATAAATAGCATTTACATTGTATTAGGTATTAACATGGCTTCCCAGGTGGCATTAGTGGTAAAAAATAAACCCTCTTGCCAATGCAGGAGACATGAGACATGGGCTCGATCCCTGAATCAGGAAGATGCCCTGGAGGAGGGAATGACAACCCACTCCAGTATTCTTGCCTGGAGAATCCCATGGACTGAAGAGCATGGGGGGCTGCAGTCCATGGGGTCACAAAGAGTCAGACATGACTGAAGCAACTTAGCATGTTACACAACACAGGTATCAATATTAAAAGCAATCTAGGGATGATTTAAAGTATGATTCAGTAACCATTACTGAAGCTGTGCTCCTTTAAGGGATGAATTTGTCTAGTAAAGAGATTGTTTTCACCACTGAAATTTCCTCCTGAGATTTTCTTACCATATTTATGGCATCATAAGACCTTTGCTAAAGCACCCAGTTTTCTTCTCTTACCTCTTCTCTATCAAAACAGATTCAAAGTATATGTTCTCACATCAGTAATTTGCATCTCAGTCTCAACTAAAAGCTATATAGAGTATTTTCACTTTATGTTGTACCTTGTACTCATGAAATAGTATGTCATTTAAAATTAATTTACTGATAGCAGGATATTAACATATGAAAATCACTTGAAAAGTATTTTGAATCATTATTACTAACACATTGATTGCCTATTCTAAGGCACTATATTAAAACCTTTAAGCTAGCAACTTGTTTAATCCTCAAGCTTCCCCTGTGTCTCAGAGGTAAAGAATCTGCTTGCAGTGCAGGAGATTCAGGAGACACAGGTTGGATCCCTGGGTTAGGAAGCTCCCCTGAAGGAGGAAATGACTGCCTTCCCCAGTATTCTGGCTGGGACAATCCCATGACAGAGGAACCTGGTGGGCTACAGTCCATGGGGTTGCAAATAGTCAAGACACGACTGAGCAGTTGATCACACTGTCACATTATTTTCATCCTCACGATATATAAGGTGGTTATTATAACTGCACAATTTTAACAACAAGAAAACTGAAGTATATAGAAATAAATGTTAAGGAAATTTATCAATGTAATATAGTCAGTTAAGAATATGACCCTAGATAACTTGATTTTATTGATTGCTATACTAACTGCCTTCCACAAAGGATACCATTCAGTAAGTATGAATATGTATATGGGCAAAAGGAAAATTTCCCTCCTGAAGTATGAGTTCCCTTTGCCGAATTCTGCCACTGTGATCAGTGGTTTTCCCCCCTTTGAGGCATGTGTGTATCCTATACATGCAAACATATATAAAATCAAAATGACTGTGCATGAGATATTTAGCACAATTAGGAGGCAATAACATGCATCTTCCTTTTTTCATGTGTAAAATAATACTGGAGATCTGAGTATATTAATTTGGTGTTTGGGGACTCATTTAGTATACAAAATGCATACTGAACCATGAGACTAAAAAAATCACTGTCTCCTCTGCTTCGTAACTGGCTCCAAGATCTATGATAAGTCTGAAGCTTTACCATACATGCAAGCCAAGCAGTTGGCCAGTTTTATGGGTACTGCCAGAAAACATGAGTCTCTTGGATCAGAGACAGCTTAATTTTTATGTCAGTTCCCACTGTTCCCAGTTCCCAAGGGGCCAATGTACAAAGACCTAGGTGGAAGTGGCAACAAAGTAGCTTTGCATTACAGCTTGCTGCTGTTGCTGAATCACTTCAGTCGTGTCGGACTCTGTGTGACCCCATAGACGGCAGCCCACCAGGCTCCTCCGTCCTTGGGATTCTCCAGGCAAGAACACTGGAGTGGGTTGCCATTTCCTTCTCCAATGCATGAAAGCAAAAAACGAAAGTGAAGTTGCTCAATCATGTCCAACTTTTCTCGACCCCATGGACTACAGCCTACTAGGCTCCTCCATCTGTGGGATTTTAGAAGTATTAAATTCAAGGAACTCAAAAGTTTTACTATGAATTGCAAACAAATTTGCCTGACCTTTACTCTGGAGGAGGCACTCAATTTCTTAAAGTTATTCTACATACAAATGTTCTTAAAACAATAGTCCAGAGGCAAAAGGCAGTTAGGGCCTTGACTTGCAAGCCAAACAAAACTGACAAAATCATAAAGAACCATCACACAAACTCACTAGTTGTGGAGCTTTGGTGTATCACTTAATCCTTCTGAGCTTGGTAATCTGTAAAACAGTAGTACCAGACATTTATTTGTCTAAGGATGAACTATAATAATGTATTTTAAATCACATTGTGAACTGCAAAATACTCCAAACAAATGTTACAGTTGTTATTCTGATCATCCTTGAAATCAAATATATAAGCGCTTTTCTATGGTCAGCAAGTACATGACGGATTGGATGGATATTAACTTTAGTAATATTTTAGGACATGTTCAGCTGGCCATAATACCAATTAAGTCTGAGTGAGAGATTTTGGATTGTTTGGGACCCAACCCAGGGAAAGTTATATTAAAATTCAATGAATTACAAGGGAAGATGTTAATTCATGATTAGAAAAATAAATCCAACTCCTAAAAAGAAAGCAGGACATATTTTTATCCTGAAAAATGCCTGGGTGTTTTCAGAATTTGATTAAGTGTTTCATACCAGTTACAATAATATGAAAAAGAGCTTAACTAGCATATGGAGACATAAAGATGACTTGAATAAATAAAACCACCCAGCTGATTGTATCTCTACATAAAAGAAGGGCTCTTACTAATAACTTAAAAGTCTAATTTTGTGTGAAAAATACTGCTTAATTTTCTAACAGGTTAAACCTAAAAATATTTAATGTTTATTTAATATATTGTTGCACATATTGGATTAGTATTTATACCTATATCTTCATTTAATAGATTGCCATTTTTAGTGCCCATAGTTATAAATTTAAAGTTCTTTCTTTAAGGAACTTATTAATAAAATAAGGTTTATTGAGTTATATTTTTAAGTTAAATGTTTCTCTGGGTTTATTTTCCTATGGGATAAGTAAAAAATTAAATTTGATTTGTTCACTTATCAAATGAATAAGGTGCACTATTAACATAGAAAGCAGTTAATTTCTTTCTCTTTCTATTGCTGACTACTTAATCCTTAAGAAAGATAGTAAAAAAGCTTTCTTTAAGTATAATAAATTCCAGATTTTATAAAATCCCCAGAAGCTTTTAAAAAATGTTTCAAAAGCTTTAAGATGTGTCCTGTCCCCAACCCCAACAGGAAATTCTGACAATAGTTAAATATATTCATCATATGTGGAGTACAAGAAATATGATTATGATGCATCAGTGTTGAAAAAATTGTACAGAGGTAAAAAACGCATTACTCTTTTTGTTCAATTTACAGGCTAATCAGACACAAAGCTAAGTTGTGAAAGACATGAAACAAAGAGCAAATGGGATTTGTGTGTGTGTGTGTGTGTGTGTGTGTATCTTTGTGCGTGATGCCAGACCAAAAAGACTAGAGTAAGTAATTAAAATAAAATGGAGAGGTATAATTTTTTATATTTTTTATTTTATTGTACTGGGGATATAGCACATGTAAAAAATGTTATATATACATACAATTTAAATAATAATAATAACCCAGATAACTACCACTCAAAAAATAGAATTTTGCCAATACCAGAGAAGTCCTTATGGTCCTCTGTAATAGAATTTGATCACTTTCCAGCATACTCTTGAATATTTTGTTAATCAATTCTTTGTTTTTCTATAATATTATGTATATATATTTCCTTAAAAAACTACTATCTGTATTTTAATTTTTCAATTTCAATGAATGGGATTATTTTGTATACATTCTTTTTATTTCCCTCTTTATACATTTTTTGAGATTCATCCAGATGATGCATTTAGTTGCAGTTTATTCTTTTCACTGTTGAATGTTAATCCAATGTGAGATTGTACAGCAAGTCATTTATATCAATATACTGAACTGATGATTGTTTGTTGGTTGGTTGTTTTGGCTGTTGCCAGCTTTGGGAGCACTTTCAGTCATTCATTATTATGAGCACACTGCAGGTTTTTGTACATGACTCCTGGAACATATATGCAGTGATTCAGTCTTACACTTGAAGACCTATACTTAAGAGGGAATTGATGGCCCATAAGGGCTTCCCAGGTGGCACTAGTGGTAAAGAACCCACCAGCCAATGCAGGTAGGCATAAGAGACGCAGGTTCTATCGCTGGGTTAGAAAGATCCCCTTGGAGGAGGGCATGGCAACGCACTCCAGAGTTCTTACCTGGAGAACCCATGGACAGAGGAGCCTGGCATCACACAGAGTTGGACAGGACTGCAACAACTTACCATGCAAGGTATATGTATCATCATTTTAATTAGTTTTTTTCAGTTTTCCAAAGAGCCTGAAGTAAATGTGAACTCTTTGATCCTTCTTACATTGCTGATGGGAATATACAATGGTGTGTGTGTGTATGTGTGCATGTTAGTTGCTCAGTCATGTCTGACTCTTTGCAACCCCATGGACTGTAGCGTGCCAGACTCCTCCATCCATGGAATTCTCCAGGCAAGAATACTGAAGTGGGTAACCATTCGCTTTTCCAGGGGATCTTCCCAACCCAGGGATTGAACCCAACTCTCCCTCATTGCAGGCAGATTCTTTACTGTCTGAGCCACCAGGGAAACCCCTAAATGGTAGACACTTACAGAATGTTTACAGCACTTTCTCAGCTTTTACTATATGAATCAGCAATCACACACATGGCCATTTATTACAGAGATATGAAAACTTACATTGACACAATACATAGGAAAATACCAATACATGAATGTATTAGCAACTTTATTTATAATAGAAAAGTTCTAACAATAGCCCAAATGTCCTTCCTTTGGTGAATGTATAGACAAACTCTGATACATCCATACCTGGAATCCATATGTTCTACACATGGAACACCACACACCACTAAAAAACAATAAAATATCAAATAAGTCTAACAACCTGAATGGACCTGAAAAATTATTCTTAGTGAAAAATGTCAGTCTCAAAATGCTTCATGTTGTACTGGTCTCATTATATAACATTCTTGAAATGGAAAAACAATGTAAAGATGGAGAACATATTCATGATTTCCAGGGGCCAGGTAGAGTGTGTATGTGTGTGTGATGAGGTTACAGATACAAGTACAAAAAAATAGCATGCTAGAGCTGTTTTGTGGTGACAGGACCATTTGGCACCTTGATTTGGGTGGTGGTTATATAAATCTATACTTGTGATAAAACTGCACAGAATTGTATATTCACAGAAATTAATGCAGATTTTAAAATGGTGAAAAGACTATATTCTGGTTAGCACTGAGGTGCCATTTCTTGGTTTTGATGTTATACAACAGCTGTGTAATATGCTTCTACTGGGGAAAGGTAGATAAAGAGTATATGAAAATCTGCACTATTTATGCAACTTTCTTTGAGTAATGCTTCAAAATAAAAAGCCTTTATGCCTATCACAGTTAACTAAAGAATAATTTTTTTAATTCTGGCGTGATTTTTAATTTTGTGTGCATGTGTATGTGTGTGTCTCAGGGAAAGCAATCAACATATACTATTTACAAAATGTTCTTGTCCCCTATTAGCCAATATAGACTGTTGATAGTATGCATATTCCTGTGTGTCCATTTACATACACTTACAATCCAACAGTTTCTCTACCAGAAATACATGAAAGCTAACATCCATTTATTTGTGTTTAAAAATTAAGCTACCAACATTACTCTAAATTATGCCTTGGTCACTGAACTCACTCATTAAAGTATATAGGTGATATGACTATAGTCAGCTGTTCTGTACCACTCACAGAATTATTTCCTTACTTGTCTTTTGATTTTTTACATTACATTTGCAAAGAAACAAAGTTTTTTTATTCATTTAGAATATATGAACCAGGAGAGTATTTGAGGAGAAATTACTAATCACACAGTCCAATGTACACAAGTTGCTGGTATGAGCCTTTTTTCTGAGAACAGAATTGAAGTGAGAGGAATCAGAAAAGAACAAGAGGCTCCAGGAAAAGTAAGGAAGTGAAAAGTGGTGGAGACAGTTGGTGCTGACAGAGGTTTTTTTGATGGAAGCTTAAGTACTGCTTCCAATCTCCCTGTGGTTGAACCAGGTGGTACAGATTAGTGGTTTAATGCATTGTTCTAAGTGTCAAACCATTCAGGCCATTGCTCAGGATCCAAATCCAAAAAGGGGCCTTAAAATCACTCAAATGTAAACGAAGAGAGACTATGCTTACCAGATCCTTTTTAGGTAGAAGAGTTATATGAGGTTGGGGAATTCTTTGATAATTTATTTAAGCATGGGAGTAAAGAACTGGGAAGGCACCAAGTATCAATTGAGCATCATTAAACTGCCTTCTAAGAAATGGACCCCATTAACTACAGGATTATTTGCTTTGCCAAGTACAATGTGGGAGTAGGGGAGACTTGTTTGAGAAAATGGGAAGAGACTGATCACACCCTCCAATTAGCCGCCTTCCTTCCTTTTCTGCTACAAAGCAGTCAACTTTCTACTAGAATATAACAAACACCAAAAGCATATTGCTTTGAAGGACTGACGATTTATTAGCTTGCCTGGGGCATCCACATGTCTGTTTAGCCCTAGTGGCATATACACATTATATGTGTGTGGCCACATAATCACAAACATGCACAAATGCACAGAAAGTAGTCCTTCCAGCTGAAGAGAATACTGCTGACAATGCAATAACGCTCCTGAAAATGGTGCTTTGGGATTTCACACCCTCACTCTCACTTGGGCTTCCTCCTCCAGATCTAACTGTACTCCTGAGTACTGGCACAGAAATATGCCACATATATATATACAAAACATTTATATCAGCCTAGAATTCAGTATTCTTTATCACACTGGAAACATGCCATATGGCAAAAAGACTTGGTGCTTATACAACAGAATTCTTTCCGACCTTCCCTCTTCCCTTAGTGTAAGATTACATTCATTTATTTGCTTGTAAAAAACCATGTAACTCTGTCCACTATAAGTTGGCAAGCCATTCCAACCATGCAAAGCACAGATAAGTAAATTTCAGACCAATTGTTGATGGCTAAATTCATCTTTTCTTTACAGAAAAGACAATCCATATTTCTCTTTTTCCTTGACAGAAAACTGTACACACTTGTGTATGGGAATAATGAGGTCTTTTATTGAAGACTGTCATGAATAAACATTCAAAAACTATTTCTATGCTCAGTGGCTGGGGTTTTTACTTTTTCCTTTTACTTCGTTGCAGTTTTCTTGAAATTATATATATGTGTGTGTGTGTGCATGCGTTGTCACTTTAGTCATGTCCAATTCTTTGTGACCCTGTGGGCTGTACCCCACCAGGCTCCTCTGTCCATGGGGATTCTCCAAGCAAGAATACTAGAGTGAGTAGCCATGTCCTCCTTCAGGGGATCTTTCCAATCCAGGGATCGAAGCTGCATCTCTTATATGTCCTGTGTTGGCAGGCTGGTTCTTTACCACTAGCGCTACCTGGGAAGCCCATATAAGC
>NW_011494832.1:9735033-9735851 GCF_000754665.1 Bison bison bison | reverse complement strand
TTCACAGAGCTAGAACAAATAATTTCACAATTTGTATGGAAATACAAAAAACTTCGAATAGCCAAAGCAATCTTGAGAAAGAAGAATGGAACTGGAGGAATCAACCTGCCTGACTTCAGGCTCTACTACAAAGCCACAGTCATCAAGACAGTATGGTACTGGCACAAAGACAGAAATATAGATCAATGGAACAAAACAGAAAGCCCACAGATAAACCCACGTACCTATGGACATCTTATCTTTGACAAAGGAGGCAAGAATATACAATGGAGAAAAGACAATCTCTTTAACAAGTGGTGCTGGGAAAACTGGTCAACCACTTGGAAAAGAATGAAACTAGAACACTTTCTAACACCATACACAAAAATAAACTCAAAATGGATTAAAGATCTAAACATAAGACCAGAAACTATAAAACTCCTAGAGGAGAAACATAGGCAAAACACTCTCTGACATACATCACAACAGGATCCTCTATGACCCACCTCCCAGAATATTGGAAATAAAAGTAAAAATAAACAAATGGGATCTAATTAAAATTAAAAGCTTCTGCACAACAAAAGAAACTATAAGCAAGGTGAAAAGACAGCCTTCAGAATGGGAGAAAATAATAGCAAATGAAGCAACTGACAAACAACTAATCTCAAAAATATACACGCAACTCCTGCAGCTCAATTCCACAAAAATAAACGACCCAATCAAAAAATGGAACAAAGAACTAAATAGACATTTCTCCAAAGAAGACATATAGATGGCTAACAAACACATGAAAAGATGCTCAACATCACTCATTCTCAGAGAAATGCAAATCAAAACCA
>NW_011494832.1:9733477-9734933 GCF_000754665.1 Bison bison bison | reverse complement strand
AGTCGGACACAACTGAGTGACTTCACTTTCACTTTTCACTTTCATGCATTGGAGAAGGAAATGGCAACCCACTCCAGTGTTCTTGCCTGGAGAATCCCAGGGGTGGGAGAGCCTGATGGGCTGACGTCTATGGGGTCACACAGAGTTGGACACGACTGAAGTGACTTAGCAGTAGCAGTATATTAACATATATAGTATAATATAGTATAGCATATATAGCATAATATGTTAATATAAATACACTAGAATTATAACCAGACTCAATCTTAAAAGAAAGAGGTAATATACATTTAACTGATTTTGGAGAAAAGAGAGGCTGAGAGTGAAATTTGTTTCCTCTTTTTTTCTACTAACTTGAAAATGCTCTTAAAAATGAAGTTATTTTCGTTTGGTAGTTAAAGTTTCAAATACAACTTAAAAAAATCCTTAATAAAATTCTAGCTATCAGAATCAAACAACACATTAAAAAGATCATACACCATGACCAAGTGGGCTTTGTCCCAGGGATTCAAGGATTCTTCAATATCTGCAAATCAATCAATGTTACACACCACATTAACAAATTGAAAAATAAAAGCCGTATGATTATCTCAATAGATGTAGAGAAAGCCTTTGATAAAATTCAACACCCATTTATGATTAAAACTCTCCATAAAGCAGGAATAGAAGGAACATACCTCAACATAATAAAAGCTATATATGACAAACCCACAGCAAACATTATCCTCAATGGTGAAAAATTGAAAGCATTTCCCCTAAAGTCAGGAACAAGACAAGGGTGCCCACTCTCACCATTACTATTCAACATAGTTTTGGAAGTTTTGGCCACAGCAATCAGAGCAGAAAAAGAAATAAAAGGAATCTAAATTGGAAAAGAAAAAGTAAAACTCTCACTGTTTGCAGATGAGATGATCCTCTACATAGCAAACCCTAAAGACTCCACCAGAAAATTACTAGAGCTAATCAATGAATATAGTAAAGCTGCAGGATATAAAATCAACACACAGAAATCACTTGCATTTCCTATACCCTAATAATGAGAAAATAGAAAGAGAAATTAAGGAAACAATTCCATTCACCATTGCAATGAAAAGAATGAAATACTTAGGAATATCTCTACCTAAAGAAACTAAAGACCTATATATACAAAACTATAAAACACTGATGAAAGAAATCAAAGAGGGCACTAATAGATGGAGAAATATACCATGTTCATGGATCGGAAGAATCAATATAGTGAAAATGAGTATACTACCCAAAGCAATCTATAGATTCAATGCAATCCCTATCAAGCTACCAATGGTATTTTTCACAGAGCTAGAACAAATAATTTCACAATTTGTATGGAAATACAAAAAACTTCGAATAGCCAAAGCAATCTTGAGAAAGAAGAATGGAACTGGAGGAATCAACCTGCCTGACTTCAGGCTCTACTACAAAGCCACAGTCATCAAGC
>NW_011494832.1:9726795-9733377 GCF_000754665.1 Bison bison bison | reverse complement strand
GGAGGCAAGAATATACAATGGAGAAAAGACAATCTCTTTAACAAGTGGTGCTGGGAAAACTGGTCAACCACTTGGAAAAGAATGAAACTAGAACACTTTCTAACACCATACACAAAAATAAACTCAAAATGGATTAAAGATCTAAACATAAGACCAGAAACTATAAAACTCCTAGAGGAGAAACATAGGCAAAACACTCTCTGACATACATCACAACAGGATCCTCTATGACCCACCTCCCAGAATATTGGAAATAAAAGTAAAAATAAACAAATGGGATCTAATTAAAATTAAAAGCTTCTGCACAACAAAAGAAACTATAAGCAAGGTGAAAAGACAGCCTTCAGAATGGGAGAAAATAATAGCAAATGAAGCAACTGACAAACAACTAATCTCAAAAATATACACGCAACTCCTGCAGCTCAATTCCACAAAAATAAACGACCCAATCAAAAAATGGGCCAAAGAACTAAATAGACATTTCTCCAAAGAAGACATACAGATGGCTAACAAACACATGAAAAGATGCTCAACATCACTCATTATCAGAGAAATGCAAATCAAAACCACAATGAGGTACCATTTCATGCCAGTTAGAATGGCTGCAATTCAAAAGTCTACCAGCAATAAATGCTGGAGAGGGTGTGGAGAAAAGCCTCTTACACTGTTGGTGGGAATGCAAACTAGTACAGCCACTATGGAGAACCGTGTGGAGATTCCTTTAAAAACTGGAAATAGAACTGCCATATGACCCAGCAATCCCACTGCTGGACATACACACTGAGGAAACAAGAATTGAAAGAGACATGTGTACCCCAATGTTCATTGCTGCACTGTTTATAATAGCCAGGACATGGAAGCAACCTAGATGTCCATCAGCAGATGAATGGATAAGAAAGCTGTGATACATATACACAGTGGAGTATTACTCAGCCATTAAAAAGAATACATTTTAATCAGTTCTGAGGAGGTGGATGAAACTGGAGCCTATTATACAGAGTGAAGTAAGCCAGAAAGAAAAACACCAATACAGTATACTAATGCATATATATGGAATTTAGAAAGATGGTAATGACAACCCTGTATGTGAGACAGCAAAAGAGACACAGATGTATAGAATAGTCTTTTAGGTTCTGTGGGAGAGGGAGGGGGGGATGATTTGGGAGAATGGCATCAAAACATGTATAATATCATATAAGAAATGAATCGCCAGTCCAGGTTCGATGCAGGATACAGGAAGCTTGGGGCTGGTGCACTGGGATGACCCAGAGGGATGGTATGGGGAAGGAGGTAGGAGGGGGGTTCAGGAAGGGGAACACATGTACACCTGTGGCAGATACATGTTGATGTATGGCAAAACCAATAGAATAGTGTAAAGTAAAAATAAAATAAAATAAAAAATCTCTAAAGGCACACCTAGGTATTACTGGCCAGTCATTTATCTGGTCATTCCACATATTGAACACTTTAAATCCTGAATAGAAATACAGACAGGAGAAGGAGATGGCACCCCACTCCAGTACTCTTGCCTGGAAAATCCCATGGATGGAGGAGCCTGCTAGGCTGCAGTCCATGGGGTCGCGAAGAGTCGGACATGACTGAGCAACTTCACTTTCACTTTCACTTTCATGCATTGGAGAAGGAAATGGCAACCCACTCCAGTGTTTCTTGCCTGGAGAATTCCAGGGAGGAGGGAGCCTGGTGGGCTGCTGTCTATGGGATCGCACAGAGTCGGACACAACTGAAGAGACTTAGCAGCAGCCCCAGCAGAAATACAGACATGGCTCTTGCGAAATGTATGATTTAGTAAATAAAAAAGTTATTAAGTAGACAGACACAAATAAATACACATGTAATTGTAGTTATAAAGGGCTTCCTAGGTGGCTTAGTGGTAAAGAACCTGTCTGCCAATGCAGAAAACATGAGTTCAATTTCTGGGTTGGTAAGATCCCCAGGAGAAGGAAATAGCAAACCCACTCCAGTATTCTTACCTGAATAATCCCATGGACAGAGGAACCTGGTGGGCTGCAGTCCATGGGGCTGCAAAGAGTCAGACACAACTGAACGACTGAGCATGTACTTATAACTATAATAACTGCTATGATAAAAAAGCATAAGCAATTTGGTGCCACATTGTAATCACTACCCTTTCTCTTATTTCAAACATTTCATGTTCTATTACAATTAAAATTTAGCTTCTTAGATATATTTGTCTATTGGGAAATATCATGTTTCTTTATAAATTAAAAGTCTAGGTCTCTCAGTTTTATTATGAGTTATAAAATCATAAATTTACATCTTATGTTTATGAAAAAGTAACACATTTTAGTATAGTGCATGTACTAGTAAATACAATAGACTTTTCTTCACTGATAGTATTTAAGCCCACCCCATTTCTGTATGCTGCTCTTTCTGCCAACATGATCTAATATAAGGTAGTAGTAAAGAATCAAATGTACAGGCTTACAAATTCTGGAGGTAGATCCATTTAAAAAACAAATAAAATGCCATTATTATAGGGTATTATTTATTAGTTTTTCTAAATAAATCCAATAATGTGTCACACAAATGTTTGAGCTTCCAAAATTGTGCAGTCATATATTTCCAGTTTAATACATTGCAAGTCAATGTATTTATTGGATTTGAGTTCCAGTAAACTCTCACTACTAAATTTCCTTGGCTTCAGAAAATTAATCACTAAAGATCATAGGAATTATATATAGTTTGTATATATCAAATGGTAGCTCTGCAAATTTGTTTGGGCTTATTTAGATTTTGTTGCTATGTATGATAAATAATTAAAAGATAACTGGATTATTTCTAAATCCTTCTAAGACATGTGTGTATTATTGTAACAAATCAACTTAAAAATCAGCTTAATTTTCATAATGATTTTCCAATAATGATGCCAAAACTTTAACACCAGTGTTCTGAGGCACATGCATTCCTGGATTCCTTTGGCAAACGTTGCCACAAAACTTTGATTGAATCTAAGTCTAATATATTTACTTAAGTGGAACCTGTATTTCTATTCAAATACAACTTACGCCTGTATTTCTATTAACTAGATGCATTTAAAAATACATGTATGACATAATTGAAAAATGTACATCCCTTTGCAACACTTGAAATAAAAATGATCAATTACTTGTTAGCTGCCTTTCAATTCTTAGCAGTGTTTTGTTATATATTTTGACTTATAGCTTGAGTGATACATGAAGAAAATGAGGTCTAGAGATATTAAGAAACTGACCACATCTGCTTAGTAGCTAGCTAGTTGTATAGTCAAACCTATAATCACATGCTCCAGGATCCTAACTTACTATCTTTGAACTATGCTATACAACATTATTAAAGATAATCACTTTCAAGAACGGTACCTTTTATAATCCACAACACTCTCTGTCATTCTTCATATCCCAACCATAAATATCACACATAAGATGCAGGAAAATGACAAGTTACTATGAATTTTGAAATAACCTTATATTTTCTTATGAAAGTTTGCAGTTTAGTTTTTCTTTAAAGAAAATTATTCCATTTGTGGTTTTTCTAAAAGGGAATGAATGCAATTGTTTTCTTGCTGCCAGAGTGGCCCATCTAAACATTACTGTTCCAAATAGAACAAATTACATATTCAAAAATTCAAGTAAAAGTCCCATATAAAGGTTAATTATTTGTGTGCCATCCCTTGTGGAAGGAGGCATTCTTTTGCTTAGAATACATATTTAATATTCTATGAATAATTTAGATATGTGAGTCCTGCAGGGGTTGGAAAGCTAGCTTATTTGTTCATTTTTAAACTATAAAGTATTCTATGTGTTCCAAAAACAATTAGAATTAGTTTTGTTCTTTCTAGTAATTGAGTTTGAGATTTGGACTCTATATTTATTTTACTTTCTAAAAAGAAGTATGTTTACGGTTGATTTAATACAGTTTTTTTTTAATATTATGGTATATGTGAGTTTATATTTTCAATTTAATTAATAGTAAACTCTTAAAATGTCTTTACATGACAAATTAACTTTTCTAAACATCTTTAAAAAAATAAAGAAAAATTTTACAGGAAACTTTGGATCTTATGTTTAATGGAGAAGTCTGTATAAAAAATACAGCAAAAGCACATAAGAAAGAAAAAGCAAACATTTTCTATGTAAAACCCAAAGGAATAGTTGCTTTTCCCAGATCACAAGTCTGATTACAAGAGTATTCACATGGATTTCTCAGATTTTAGTGTCAGAGCATTCTTATATTTTTATTGATTGTTCCTCTGTAACTAACTTTGTAAAAGAAAGTATTTTATAACCTAAAAGTTTATTAAATTATATATCATTACGTTGTTTATTACATTATATATTTATACATTTATTTTAATACATATTTTTCCCTGGCAACTGAATGCAAATTACTTTTGAATAGTCTTTGTCATACTCTTTTATATGTTTTCAGCACTTATGATATTGACAAGTACAAAATATTCAATTAACTCACTTCTTTAGTTTCTTTTTTATATCTTTTAAAGACTTTATTTCTTTTTAGAAGTTTTATGTTTACACCAAAATTGAGATGAAGGTACAGATATTTCCCATGTATTGGGTTGGCCAACCGGTTTGTTTGGGTCTTTCCATAACACCTTTTGGAAAAACTCAAACGAAACCGTTTGCCAACCCAATACTTTTTATTAATATATTACCCCTTTATCAACATCACTCACCAGGATGGTACTTTTTTTTTACCAAGGATGAAACTATACTGATACATATAATCACCCAAAATTCAAAATTTACCCAAGGGTTCGCTTTTGGTGTTGTACACTGTACAGGTTTGAACAAATGCACAATGACATATATCCATCATTATTCTATACAGAGTTTATTTTCAGTGCCCTAAAAATTGTTTGTGCTCTATGTATTCATTTCTCCCTCCCCTTCCTGATCTCAGCTAATGATTAATCCTTTTATTGTCTTCAGAATTTTGCCTTTTCCAGAATGTCATATAATTGAAATCATATAGTGTGTAGCCTTTTCAGATTGGCTTCTTTTGCTTAGTAATATACATTTAAAGTTTATTCACATCTTCATGGCTTGAAAGCCCATTTCCTTTTATTGCTAAATTATACTCCATTATTTGTATATCAGTTCAGTTCAGTTGCTCAGTCATGTCTAACTCTTTGTCGGACATGGACTACAGCATGCCAAGCCTCCCTGTCCATCACCAGCTCCCACAGCTTACTAAAACTCATGTCCATTGAGTCGATGATGCCATCCAACCATCTCATCCTCTGTCTTCCCCTTCTCCCACCTTCAATCTTTCCAGAATCAGGGTCTTTTCAAATGAGTCAGTTCTTCACATAAGGTGGCCAATGTATTGGAGTTTCAGCGTCAGCGTCAGTCCGTCCAATGAACATTCAGGACTGATTTATTTAGGATGGACTGGTTGGATCTCCTTGCTATCTAAGGGACTCTGGATTATTTATACCCTGGATTATTTATCCATCACCTACTGAAAGACATCCTGGTTGCTTCCAAGTTTTGGCAACTACAGATAAAGGCATTATAAACATCCATATGCAGGTTTATGCATGGGCATGTTTTCAAATCCTTCCAATAAAACACCAAGAAGTGTGACTGCTAGATCCCATGCCAAAAAGTATGTTAATTTTGTATGAAACAACAAACTGTCTTATAAAATGGTTGCAACATATCGCATTCCCATAAGCAATGTATAAAATTTCCTATTTTCCACATCCTTGCCAAATTTGCTATTGTCAGTGCTAAATTTGGGTGATTCTAATAGGTGTATAGAGGTGTCTCTTTGTTTTATTTATATTTCTCTTATGACATATGCAGGTCAGGAAGCAACAGTTAGAACTGGACATGGAACAACAGACTGGTTCCAAATAGGAAAAGGACTACATCAAAGCTGTATATTGGCACTCTGCTTATTTAACTTATATGCAGAGCACATCATGAGAAACGCTGGGCTGGAAGAAGCACAAGCTGGAATCAAGATTGCCGGGAGAAATATCAGTCACCTCAGATATGCAGATGACACCACCCTTATGGCAGAAAGTGAAGAGGAACTAAAAAGCCTCTTGATGAAAGTGAAAGAGGAGAGTGAAAAAGTTGGCTTAAAGCTCAACATTCAGAAAACTAAGATCATGACATCTGGTCCCATCACTTCATGGGAAATAGAAGGGGAAACAGTGGAAACAGTGTCAGACTTTATTTTTGGGGGCTCCAAAATCACTGCAGATGGTGATTGCAGCCATGAAATTAAAAGATGCTTACTCCTTGGAAGGAAAGTTATGACCAACCTAGATAGCAGCATATTCAAAAGCAGAGACATTACTTTGCCAACAAAGGTCCATTTAGTCAAGCCTATGGTTTTTCCAGTGGTCATGCATGGATGCGAGAGTTGGACTGTGAAGAAAGCTGAGCACCGAAGAATTGATGTTTTTGAACTGTGGTGTTGGAGAAGACTCTTGAGAGTCCCTTGGACTGCCAGGAGATCCAACCAGTCCATTCTAAAGGAGATCCGCCCTGGGTGTTCTTTGGAAGGAATGATGTTAAAGCTGAAACT
>NW_011494832.1:9715455-9726695 GCF_000754665.1 Bison bison bison | reverse complement strand
GGGCAGGAGGAGAAGGGGACGCCAGAGGATGAGATGGCTGGATGGCATCACTGACTCGATGGATGTGAGTCTGAGTGAACTCTGGGAGTTGGTGATGGACAGAGAGGCCTGGTGTGCTACGATTCATGGGGTCGCAAAGAGTTGGACACGACTGAGCGACTGAACTGAACTATGACATATGATGTGGAACATCTTTTCATATATTTATCAGTCACCTATACATCTTCTTTGCTCAAGTGTCTGTTAACTACTTTGGCTCATTTTTTAAATCAGGTTGTTTGTTTTCTTATTTTTCAGTTTTAATAGTGTTTTGCATTTTATTTTGCATTAACAGTCCTTTATCACATGTCTCTTTTGCAAGTATTTTTTATCAGTCTGTGGTTTGTCTTATAATTTTCTTGATATTGTCTCTCATAGAGATGAAGTTTTCAATTTTAATGATCTACAACTGATCAATTATTTCTTTCATGGATAATGTCTTTGATGTTATATCTAAAAAGGCACTACCATCGGTTTTCTTCTATATAATCATTCTAGGATGTTTATAATTTTGAATTTTACATTTATATCTGTGATACATTTTGCACTCATTTTTGTGAAGGGTGTAAGGTCTGTGTCTAGATTTATTTATTTGAAGTAAACGTTCACTTGTTCTAGCCCCATTTATTAAGAGGCTATCTTTATTCCATTGTACTAGCTTTTCTCCTTTGTCAATGATCAGTTGACATTATTTACAGAAATCTGTTTCTGGACTCTCTATCCTGTTTCATCAATTTCACTGTTCTTTTGCCAGTACCACACAGGCTTGATTACAGTAGCTTTATGGTAAGTCTTGACATTGAATTGCTGTTATTCAGTCTCTCAGTAGTGTCTGACTCATTGCGAACCCATGGACTGCAGCATGCCAGGCTTCCATTTCATTCACTATCTTTCAGAGTTTTGCTCAAACTCTTGTGCACTGAGTCGATGATGCCATCCAACTATATAATCCTCTGTAGCCCCCTTCTTCTGCCTTCAATCTTTCCCAGCATCAGGGTCTTTTCCAACTAGTTGGCTCTTTCCATTTGGTGGCCAAAGTATTGGAGCTTCAGCTTCAGCATCAGTCCTTCCAATGAATATTCAGAACTGATTTCCTTTAGGATTGACTGGTTTGATCTCCTTGCAATCCAAGGGACTCTCAAGAGTTTTCTCCAGCAATACAGCTTGAAAATATCAATTCTTTGGTGCTCAGCCTTCTTAATGGTCTAACTCTTATGCCTGCACATGACTACTGGGAAAAACAAAGCTTTGACTATGTGGATCTTTGTCGGCAAAGTAATGTCTTTGCTGTTCAACACACTGTCTAGGTTTGCCATAGCTTTCTTTCACAGGAGCAAATGTCTTTTAATTTCACAGGTGCAGTCACTGTCCATAGTGATTTTGAAGCCCAAGAAAATAAAATCTGTCACCATTTCCATTGTTTCCACATTTATTTGCCATGAAGTGATGGGACCAGATGCCATGAGCTTAGTTTTTTAAATGCTGATTTTTAAACCAGCTTTTTCACTCTCCTCTTTCACCTTCATCAAGAGGTTCTTTAGTTCCTCTTCTTTTTCTTCCATTAGGGTTGTATCATTTGCACCTTTGAGGTTGTTGCTATTTCTCCCCGCAATCTTGATTCCAGCTTGTGCTTCATCCAGTCTGTCATTTCAAAAGATACACTCTGCATATAAGTTAAATAAGTAGGGTGACAATATACAGCCTTGATGTACTCCTTTGTTGATGTTTCCCTTGTGACTCAGCTGTTAAAGAATCTGCCTGCAATGTGGGAGACCTGGGTCTGATCCCTGGGTTGGGAATATCCCCTGGAGAAGGGAAAGGCTACCCACTCCAGTATTCTGGCCTGGAGAATTCTATGGACTGTATGGTCCATGGGGTCGCAGAGTTGGACACGACTGAGTGACTTTCACTTTTCACTTTCACTATTGTTTCATGTCTGATTCTAACTGTTGCTTCTTGACCTGCATATAGGTTTCACAGGAGTCAGGGAAGGTGGTCTGGTATTCACATTTCTTGAAGAATTTTCCATAGTTTGTTTTGATCCACACAGTCAAAGGATTTAGCATAGTCATTGACACAGAAGTAGATATTTTTCTGGAATTCTCTTGCTTTTACTTGATTCAACAGATGGCAATTTGATCTTTGGCTCCTCTGCCTTTTCTAAATCCAGCTTGTACAACTGGAAGTTCTCAGTTCATGTACTGTTAAAGCCTAGCTTGAAGGATTTTGAGCATTACCTTGCTGAGTGTAAGATGAGTGCAACTGTGCCTTGTGCTCAGTCACTCAGTCATGTCCATCTCTTTGAGACCCCATGAACTGTAGCCCACCTGGCTCCTCTGTCCATGGGATTTTCCAGGCAAGAATACTGGAGTGGGTTGCCATTTCCTTCTTCAGAAAATTGTGTGGTAGCTTGAACATTCTTTGGCATAGCCCTTCTTTGGGACTGAAATGAAAACTGACCTTTTCCAATTCTGTGGCCATTGCTGAGTTTTCTAAATTTGCTGATATATTGAGTGCAGCACTTTAACAGCATCATCTTTTAGATTTAAAATAGCTCAGCTGGAATTCCATCACCTCTCCTAGCTTTATTTGCAGTAACACTTCCTAAGACCCACTTGATTTCACACTCCTAGATGCCATCTTGGTTATCCATGTCATTAAGACCTTTTTTGAAGTTAAATAGTGCCAGTCCTCTATCTTTGTCCTTTTCCTTAAATATTGTGCTGGTTATTTGGGGTCTTATGCCTCTCCCTGTAAAACTTAGAATCAGACTGTTGATATCTATAAAATAACCAGTTGGGATTTAGATTGGAATGGCATTGAATCTACAGATTAATTTGGTGAGAAATGACATCTTGATTATATTGAATCTTCTTTACTAGAATATGGAACACTTTTTTCATCTATTTAGCTCTTTTTTTTAAACTTCATTCATTAGAGTTTTATACCTGCTTCTAGTTTAGATTCTGTACATATTTTGTTAGATTTATACCTAAATATGTTATTTATTTCAGTGTTATAGTTAGTGGTATTGTATTTTTAATTTCAATATACACTTGTTCATAGTTGGTATGTAGGAAAACAATAGACTTCTGTATATAACCTTGTATCCTGAAATTTTCTTATAATCATTTATTAGATCCAGGAGGATTTATCCACATAGAAAATCATGTCATTTGTGAACAGTTTTATGCATTTTTGTCCAATCTATTCTTTTTATTTTCTTTTCTTATTTGTTGCTTTAGCAAGGACTTTCAGTATGATGTTGAAAAGGAGTGGCAAGAGGAGGCATCCTCACCTTTTATCTGATATTTGTGGGTAGGCTTTGAGTTGATCACCATTAAATACGGTGTTAGTATAAAAGTTTATGTAGGTAGTCTTTATCAAGTTGAAAATATTTCCCTCTATTCCTAGTTTCCTATTTTTTTTTTATCATGAATAGGTGCTGTATTCTGTCAAATACTTTTTTTGTACATATTGACATTATCATGTGATTTTCTTTTTTATTCTTCTGATAGAATGGATTATATTAATTAATTTTTAGAGGTTGGACATGTGAAGGGATTTGTCTCTAAGGTGTGAACACTCTCACTAAACCTCTGGATATAGCAAAACAAAGAGATCAATATGAAATCAATATTCTATAGGAATTTTTCAGAATGTCTTTGCTGTGATAAAAGTTATATGACTATATAGGGGTTACAGTAGAGAATCCAGAACAGTATCATGAAAGGAATTATTCTGAAAACTGAAAACAAACAAAAAAAAAGCATAGTACTTGAAATCAATTCCAAAAGAGGTCAAGAATTTTAAACTTAGAGTATGTATGCATTTTGGTAGTACAGAATTTGGAATGAGGGAAAATGGTGAAGGCACAGCCAACAGCATGTTGTTGAGTATATACTTTTGTTGAACAAATAAAAGAAAATTAGAAGTTTAGGAAAAATACATTAAAAAAGGAAAAAATTTTCCAAAAACTGTACCAGAGTGCAGCAACTATGATATTAGATTGCTTGATGTTTAAGAAGAAATTACTTTAGGTACAGAATGACTAGAGGGTTTAGATGAATGATAGCAGAAAGTGGAGAGGGTATTCTTAACACAGAGTTTTAGAGGTCAGAAGTATAATTAGAAAGGTGAATTGGGGACTGATGTTTACAATTCATGCCAATGCTACGAAAGAACATGGGTTAGGTGTTAGTACTCAGCACAGAAAAGATCAAGATGAAGATGGACTGTATGACGCTTGATAGATAATGACAGATATGTGATTTTACTGTCTTAAACAAGACCACTTGGGGACTTCTGGTTTCGGCTTCATCATGAAAGTTCTTGGAAGGTGTCACTCCTATTCTTTAAACAAGAAAAAGTTGGACAAACAAACTCAATTACTTTTCTTTAACATATCAGAAAAAAGAGGTTTAAGAACAAAGCAACACCTAAGAATCTGATAAGACAGCCACATCCAGAGAGATACAGCACCCAAGTTTTACCTTCCATGGAGCAAAGCCATTGGAACCATACCTGATAAGAACATTTAGATGCTCTTTTTGGAGAACTGCCAGAGGCGGCAGAGGATGAGACCCTTAGATAGCATCACTGATGCACTAGATATGAACTTGGGCAAACTCCAGGGGATGGTGAGGGACAGAGAGGCCTGGAGTGCTGCAGTCCATGGGGTTTCAAAGAGTTGGACACGACTTAGCAATTGAACAACAACAACCACAACCAGAGGCTGAGTACACTCGTAAGAGAATGACAAATTCCTGGGATTGCAGTCTTAGGATTCCCCCACTCATGCATAATTTTATCTTTCCCTCCAGAAATGCCACCAGGTTCTCAAGGTGAAGGTCTCTGGAGGATCTCCTCATGTGAGGATATGGGGCTGGAGATGCCAAGAACATTAAGAAATATATCCAGAGCCTTCCCCAGAAAGAGACCTTCTCTTCAGGGGAAAGGACTTTGCCATAGCATAATCCTGGATTCTTATTCCAATTAGGGGAGGTAAGTCCTCCTCATTCTAGTCCCCTCTACCTCTTGTGCCTCACCTAAAACGAAAACACACACACAAAGACACAAACATACACATACGCATAACAGGTATGTGTGGGTGAGCGAGGGGAGAGGGGCAGGAAATGGTGTCACAGTCCTGAGACACAGACACTAAAAGGATGAGCTGAATAAAAGTGTAGAAAAATCACTTTCCTCCACATATTACCACAAAGGCTCCAGCATAATAACCATAGATACAGGTAAAGCGCTATAGGACACAGACTTTCTCTGAAGTAGGGAAGCCTAAGGTCAAGAGAGGACACAAAAATAAGGCACGAGGAGAACTGGAAGTTGATGGTATCTACAGCTACAACAAACAGGAAACACATCCCAGTTCCTAGGCTGATTAATATCAGTCATCATATGAAGAGCCTGTTTACCCCAGTTTCTATTACCTGACAAATCATGTTCCAGCTTTCAACAAATATAAACAAAACACAGCAATAGTGCCCCCATCAAAAAACCAAACAGAATCTGAAGAAGCAATCAGATTGGAAAAGCAATCATCAGAACCAGACTCACATGTGACATAGATGTTGGGTTAATCAGAGAATTTAAACTAACTGTGATTAGAGCATTATGAATTCTAATGGAATAAATAGATACAATGAAAGTACATATGGGTAATGTAAGCAGAAAGATGGAAAGAATCAAAAGGAACTTCTAGAAGTAAAAAAATACAATAACATAAATGAAGAATGCCTTTGATAGGCTCATCAGTAAATGTGACACAGCTGAATTCAGTGAACATAAAGAAAGATTAATAAAAATGTCCCAAACTGAAATGCAAGGAGAAAAAAGTATGAAAAAAAAAAAAACCCAGAATATAACATTGGAGTAATGTGGGAAATTTTCAAAAAGTATAATATGTATGTAATTGGAGTACTGTAAAGAAAAGAGAGAACAAAAGAGAGAGATATTTGAAGAAATAAAAATCAAGAATTTTCAAAATCATAACAGATACAAAACCATAGATCCACAAACCAGTTTGGAGGCCATGAGCAGGAAAACAAGAAAAAAAGAAACACAACCTCTACATGTAATATTTAAAATAAAAAAAGCAAAGACAGAGAAAAAATTGAAAGAATCCGGAGAAATAGAAACACTTTACCTATATAGGAAGAGTAAGTAAATTACATTGGAGTCTTTTCAGAAACCATGAATCGAGAAGAAAGTGAAGTGAAATATTTAAAGTTTTGAAAGATCTTTGCCTCGAAGTTGATGTTCAGAGAAATAATCCTTCAAAATTGAAAGAGAAATGACTTTCTCAGCCAAAATAAAGCTGAAGGAATGAATTGCCAGCAGACCTACACCTGCAGAAAAGAGATTAAGAAATTAAAAGAAATTCTCCAGACGAAAGAAAGACAGTGCATGTTAGAAAACTGGACCTATTAAAACAAAGTGTTGGAGAACAGAAAAATGAAGATTAAATCTCTTCCCTTTTTTCCTTATTCTTAACTGATGTTAAAAATAACTGTTCAAAGAAATAATTGTAGCTAATATTTTGGGTGGCTATAGCATATGGTTAGTGAAATGAATGACAGCAGTATCACAGATGATGGGAGGAAGAAACTGAAAATACTTTTTTATTGTATCTGTACTACTTATGGAATATTGCTACTGCTAAGTCACTTCAGTCGTGTCCAACTCTGTGCGACCCCATAGACAGCAGCCCACCAGGCTCCCCTGCCCTAGGATTCTCCAGGCAAGAACACTGGAGTGGGTTGCCATTGCCTTCTCCAATGCATGAAAGTGAAAAGTGAAAGTGAAGTCGCTCAGTCGTATCTGACTCTTCGTGAACCCATGGACTGCAGCCTACCAGGCTCCTCCGTCCATGGGATTTTCCAGGCAAGAGTACTAGAGTGGGGTGCCATTGCCTTCTCTGATTTATGGAATGGTATAATGTTATTTGAAGTTGAATCCAGGCCAGTTTAAAATGTACAGAATATGGTAAACTCTAGGGCAACTACTAAAGAAACATTTAAAGAAGTGTAAGAAGGGAGATAAAAGAAAAAAGGAGATAAAAATGGAACCGTAAATTAATAAAATACTCAAAACTAGAGGAGGGGAAAAAGAGGGGGGAAATAGAAAATTGGAATGAACAGGAGCAGCTGAAAACATGGTAAATATGAATTCAACTTTATCAATAATTACTTTAAGTAAGAGTGATATAAATAATACCAATTAAAATATAGAGATTTATGATAAGAAAGAAAATCGCCCACTTGTATTAAGAAATTCATTTTATTTTTTTTTAAGAAATTCATTTTACATATAAAGACAAAGATAGGTTAAAAGGAAAGGAATAGAGAAAAATATACCATGCTAACACAAATTCATGGTAATAGATGGGTAAACAGTGGAAACAGTGTCAGACTTTAACTTTTTGGGCTCCAAAATCACTGCAGATAGTGACTGCAGCCATGAAATTAAAAGATACTTACTCCTTGGAAGAAAAGTTATGACAAACCTAGATAGCATATTGAAAAGCAGAGACATTACTTTGCCAACAAAGGTCCATTTAGTCAAGCCTATGGTTTTTTCAGTGATCATGCATGGATGCGAGAGTTGGACTGTGAAGAAAGCTGAGCACCGAAGAATTGATGTTTTTGAACTGTGGTGTTGGAGAAGACTCTTGAGAGTCCCTTGGACTGCAAGGAGATCCAACCAGTCCATTCTAAAGGAGATCCACCCTGGGTGTTCTTTGGAAGGAATGATGCTAAAGCTGAAACTCCAGTACTTTGGCTACCTCATGGAAAGAGCTGAGTCATTGGAAAAGACTCTGATGCTGGGAGGGATTGGGGGCAGGAGGAAAAGGGGACGACAGAGGATGAGATGGCTGGATGGCATCACTGACTCGATGGACGTGAGTTTGAGTGAACTCTGAGAGATAGTGATGGACAGGGAGGCCTGGTGTGCTGCGATTCATGGGGTCGCAGAGTCGGACACGACTGAGTGACTGAACTGAACACAAATTAAAACAAAGCTGGAGTATCTATACTAATTTCAGACAAAATATAATTCAGAATGAGAAAGATATCAGTCATGAAGAGGAATCTTGATAATAATAAAGTGGTGAATTCTTCAAGAAGACACAACACATCTGGACATGTAGGCATCTAAAAAAGTGTCCAAATGGCTGGTGCAAGAATTGATAGACAAACCCACATCAACCTAGAATCTAAAAGCCCAGATAACTAAATAATTCAAAAGATGCATATTCTGAGAAACAGCTAACTTGAAAGACTGAATAATTTAGGCTATAAACTTTAAAACACAGATAAAGCAAAAATTTAACATGTTATAATAAAAGAGAAAGCTACACATTTGTACGAATGCTGCTTTCTTCAAACATTATTTAATTTTGCTGTCTCAACCTAGTAATCCTCACAATGAAATAGATCTAAAAATTCCATAACAAAGAAGCATTAATTTTCCCACATTATGCTGAATAATTAAAAAATGCAAAGTACCATTTGTTCTGAATAATTCTAGAGACAAATTTAATAAATTAACATAACCACCCACGTTGGACTGAAAAAAAAATAATTTAAATGCCTATTATTTTTAGTAATTTTTCTGCATGTAGACTAACATCTGGTTAATATGTTAGAGCCAGTCATACATAATGTCAAAACTATACAAGTAAATAATCTCCTCTTCCTAAGATAAATGTTATGGCTAATTGTAACCAAAACAGAGGGCTAAATCAATTTTTTAATAATTATAAGAAGAAAATGCACACATACACAAACATATGCACAATGCTGTGGGTGTATACTTATCTTGAGCATATTATAAGCTAAACCTAAGCAAGGACCTGCTTACATCTAAACATGTAGGTAATAAAGAAAAATAGAGGTGAAGCAATATAAAAGAAACATGACTGAAATTTTCAAGAACTGATAAACTCACAAATTCATAGATAAAGAAAGTATAAGAGGGATTTCCCTGTGATCACATGGTTAAGACTCCATGCTCCCAATGCAGGGCGCCCAGATTCAATCCCTTGTCATGGAACAAGAGCATACATGCTGAAACTAAAGATCCCATGTGCCACAACTAAGACCTGGCAAAGCCAAATAAATAAGTTTTTTTTAAAAAAAGAAAGTATAACATATACCAACTGGTATAAGAAAAAGATATCCATTGACATACTGTAAGAAAAATTAATAATGACTAACTAACTAGACTAGAAGCGAAAAGCAAAGGAGAAAAGGAAAGGTATAAGCATCTGAATGCAGAGTTCCAAAGAATAGCAAGGAGAGGTAAGAAAGCCTTCCTCAGAGATCAATGCCAGGAAATAGAGGAAAACAACAGAATGGGAAAGACTAGCGATATCTTCAAGAAAATTAGAGATACCAAGGGAATATTTTGGAGAAGGCAATGGCACCCCGCTCCAGTACTCTTGCCTGGAAAATCCCATGGATGGAAGAGGTCGTGAAGAGTCAGACACGACTGAGCGACTTCATTTTCACTTTTCACTTTCATGCATTGGAGAAGGAAATGGCAACCCACTCCAGTGTTCTTGCCTGAAGAATCCCAGTGATGGCAGAGCCTGGTGGGCTGCCATCTATGGGGTCGCACAGAGTCAGACATGACTGAAGTGACTTAGCAGCAGCAGCAGGGAACATTTCATGCAAAGATGGGCTCCATTAAGGACACAAATGGTACGGACCTAACAGAAGCAGAAGATATTAAGAAGAGGTGGCAAGAATACACAGAAGAATTGTACAAAAAAGACCTTCACGACCAAGATAATCATGATGGTGTGACCACTCACCTAGAGCCAGACATCCTGGAATGCGAAGTCAAGTGGGTCTTGGAAAGCATCACTATGAACAAAGCTAGTGGAGGTGATGGAATTCCAGTTGAGCTCTTTCAAATCCTGAAAGATGATGCTGTGAAAGTGCTGCACTCAGTATGCCAGCAAATGTAGAAACCTCAGCAGTGGCCACAGGACTGGAAAAGGTCAGTTTTCATTCCAATCCCAAAGAAAGGCAATGCCAAAGAATGCTCAAAACTACCGCACAATTGCACTCATCTCACATGCTAGTAAAGTAATGCTCAAAAGTCTCTAAGCCAGGCTTCAGCAATATGTGAACCGTGAACTTCCAGATGTTCAAGCTGGTTTTAGAAAAAGCAGAGGAACCAGAGA
Source organism: Bison bison bison (assembly GCF_000754665.1). NCBI lineage: Eukaryota > Metazoa > Chordata > Mammalia > Artiodactyla > Bovidae > Bison > Bison bison. Next base: position 9,716,446 of record NW_011494832.1, on the reverse strand, counting down.
TCAAATTGCCAACATCTGCTGGATCATGGAAAAGCAACAGAGTTCCAGAAAAACATCTACTTCTGCTTTATTGACTATGCCAAAGCCTTTGACTGTGTGGGTCACAAGAAACAGTGGAAAATTCTAAAGAGATGGGAATACCAGACAACCTGACCTGCCTCTTGAGAAACCTGTATGCAGGTCAGGAAGCAACAGTCAGAACTGGATATGGAACAACAGACGGGTTCCAAATAGGAAAAGGAGTACGTCAAGGCTATATATTGTCAGTCTGCTTATTTAACTTAAATGCAGAGTCCATCATGAGAAACGCTGGGCTGGAAGAAGCACAGGCTGGAATCATGATTGCTGAGAGAAATATCAATCACCTCAGATATGCAGATGACACCACCCTTATGGCAGAAAGTGAAGAGGAACTCAAAAGCCTCTTGATGAAAGTGAACGAGGAGAGTGATAAAGTTGGCTTAAAGCTTAACATTCAGAAAACTAAGATCATGACATCTGGTCCCATCACTTCATGGCAAATAGATGGGGAAACAATGGAAACAGTGTCAGGCTTTATTTTGGGGGGCTCCAAAATCACTGCAGATGATGATTGCAGCCATGAAATTAAAAGATGCTTACTCCTTGGAAGGAAAGTTATGACCAACCTAGGCAGCATATTGAAAAGCAAAGATATTACTTTGCCAACAAAGGTCCATCTAGTCAAGGCTATGAATTTTCCAGTGGTCATGTATGGATGTGAGAATTGGACTGTGAAGAAAGCTGAGTGCCAAAGAATTGATGTTTTGAACTGTGGTATTGGAGAAGACTCTTGAGAGTCCCTTGGACTTCAAGGAGATCCAACCAGTCCATTCTAAAGGAGATCAGCCCTGGGTGTTCTTTGGAAGGAATGATGCTAAAGCTGAAACTCCAATTCTTTGGCCACCTCATGTGAAGAGTTGACTCATTGGAAAAGACTCTGATGCTGGGAGGGATTGGAGGCAGGAGGAGA
>NW_011494832.1:9690299-9715355 GCF_000754665.1 Bison bison bison | reverse complement strand
AAGAGCTGAGTCATTGGAAAAGACTCTGATGCTGGGAGGGATTGGGGGCAGGAGGAAAAGGGGACGACAGAGGATGAGATGGCTGGATGACATCACTGACTCAATGGACGTGAGTTTGAGTGAACTCCGGGAGTTGGTGATGGACAGGGAGGCCTGGCGTGCTGAAATTCATGGGGTGGCAAAGAATTGGACATGACTGAGTGACTGAACTGAACTGAACTGAACCAACTAGAATTATATTTTCATCTGAACTACAAAGAATGAGAAAGCAATAGAGACCATTTAAATTGAAAAAGTTTACAACTTCAAGTCTGTCATGAAAGAAATTTCCAAAAGACAAACTACAGGAAGAAGAAAAAAAAAAACATTACCGCAAGAAAGGTCAGTCAGTGCAGTTCAGTTGCTCAGTTGTGTCTGACTATTTGTGACCCCACGGACTGCAGCACACCAGGTTTCCTGTCCATCAACAACTCTCAGAGCCTACCCAAACTCATGTCCATCGCATCACTGATGCCATCCAACCATCTCAACCTCTGTCATCCTCTTCTCCTCCCACCTCCAATCTTTCTCAGCATCAGGGTCTTTTCCAATGAGTTGGTTCTTCCCATCAGGTTGCCAAAGTATTGGAATTTCAGGTTCAGCATCAGTCCTTCCAATGAATATTCAGGACTGATCTCATTTAGGATGGACTGGTTGGATCTCTTTGCAGTCCAAGGGACTCAAGAATCTTCTCCAACACCACAGTTCAAAAGCATCAGTTCTTCAGTGCTCACCTTTCTTTATGGCTCAACTCTCATATCCATACATGACCACTGGAAAAAGATAGACCTTTGCCAGTAAAGTGATGTCTCTGCTTTTTAATATGCTGTCTAGTTTGATCATAACTTTCCTTCCAAGGAGTAAGTGTCTTTTAATTTCATGGCTGCAATCACCATCTGCAGTGATTTTGGAGCCCAGAAAAATAAAGTCAGCCACTATTTCCACTGTTTCCCTATCTATTTGCCATGAAGTGATGGGACTGGATGCCATGATCTTAGTTTTCTGAATGTTGAGCTTTAATCCAACTTTTTCACTCTCATCTTTCACTTTCATCTAGAGGCTCTTTAGTTCTTCACTTTCTGCCATAAGGGTGGTGTCACCTGCATATCTGAAGTGATAGATATTTCTCTCGGCAATCTTGATTCCAGCTTGTGCTTCCTCCAGCCCAGCATTTCTCATGATGTACTCTGCATATAAGTTAAATAAAATAAGTCCCCAAGTCGGTAGGTGCCCAATATGCTACTGGACATCAGTGGAGAAATAACTCCAGAAAGAATGAAGGGATGGAGTGAAAGCAAAAACAGCACCCAGTTGTGGATGTGACTGGTGATAGAAGCAAGGTTTGATGTTGTAAAGAGCATTATTGCATAGGAACCTGGAATGTTAGGTCCATGAATCAAAGTAAATTGGAAGTGGTCCAACAGGAGGTGGAAAGAGTGAACATCGACATTCTAGGAATCAGCGAACTAAGATGGACTGGAATGGGTGAATTTAACTCAGATGACCATTACATCTACTACTATGGGCACCAATCCCTTAGAAGAAATGGAGTAGCCATCATAGTCAACAAAAGAGTCCGAAATGCAGTACTTGAGTGCAATCTCAACAACAGAATGATCTCTGTTTGTTTCCAAGGCAAATCATTCAATAATAAGGTAGTCCAAGTCTATGCCCCAACTAGTAACGCTGAAGAAGCTGAATGGTTCCTTGAAGACCTACAAGACCTTCTGCAACTAACACCCAAAAAATATGTCCTTTTCACTATAGGGGACTGGAATGCAAAAGTAAGAAGTCAAGAAACACCTGAAGTAACAGGCAAATTTGGCCTTGGGGTACAGAATGAAGCAGGGCAAAGGCTAATAGAGGTTCGTGACATTGTATAGGGGACAGGAATCAAGACTATCCCCAAGAAAAAGAAATGCAAAAAAGCAAAATGGCTGTATGAGGAGGCCTTACAAATAGCTGTGAAAAGAAGAGAAGCAAAAAGCAAAGGAGAAAAGGAAAGATATTCCTTGGTACCCAAATCTAATTTTTGTCAATGTTACTGAAGTATCTATATGCTTCTTTACTTATTTTTAATCTTTAATCTCATACATTTCTTCTCTTTCTCCAAGCCCTGTTTTGTAGGCCCACCTATATTTCCAAAAGCACATCAATAGTTCAATCTCTTCCTCTTCCACACAACTGGAAAATGGAAATAAATAAGTTAAATACACAGGCTCTATAGCATCCAGAGTTAATATCCTTCTAATGTTAAAATTGTGGTGAGAAGACCAAATGAAGGAAATCTGAACAGAGACTCTTTTGACTTTCTTTGGCTACCATGCAGGACTTAATACGAGAAAATCTCCAGAGATCCAAGGATGGTTATCTCTACAGAAGATTTCATAATTCTGGTAATTCTGTTTAAGTTCACTTGACATGCTTGGCTTTAAAACATATTTGCAGAATTAGACAATAATCACAAGTGGCCAAATGCCTAGTTTTAAAACACATTTTAAAAAATCTATTTTAGAAAGTTTTTTGCTTTGTCATTAATTTTTACAACTGAAACTTTTGATATTAGTCAGGAAATATGATGATACTTAGACCTTATTTTATAACCTACATGAAAATCATGTCTTTTTTTTGGGGGGGGAGGGTTTGCTCCTAGCATTGAGTCCTTGATTTTATAGCATAGTGTTAATTTCTGTCATTGTAGAAGATGCTATATTACTGTTAATCTTAGGTTTGTTTTTCTGCTTTTCTACACAGAGACATACTCATGGTAGCAACCAGGGAAAATAGCTTTTATCAGTAATTTTCATTATATAACATATTTTAAGAAGATGGCAGTAAGATAAATAAAATGAAAGTATACTATGGTTCATTTTTATTAAAGTATATATTTTATTAATAAGTCTAAAAATACAAAAGATGTATTTTCTACATCAGTTTGTAATTTCTTCAATATGTGGAAATGTATTTTACATCATTTCTGCAAATCAAAATATCATCAGATATAGACCTCATTAATGTATGTTGCTACAAAATATTCAAAAATACTGCCAATCATTATAAATAAAAAGCATGAATCATAAGACAATAAGTGTTAAAATGTAACATATGGTTTATCTTCTAAGTAATTTTTAAACTATGTATTGGTGAAGTTAAGTGAAGTGAAGTCGCTCAGTCGTGTCCGACTCTTTGCAACCCCATGGACTGTAGCCTATCAGGCTCCTCCGTCCATGGCATTTTCCAGGCAAGAGTTCTGGAGTGGATTGCCATTTCCTTCTCCAGGGGATCTTCCCTACCCAGGGTTTGAACCCGGGTCTCCTGCATTGCAGGCAGACACTTTACCGTCTGAGCCACCAGGAAAGCCATGTATTGGTAGATTATATATATGTTGATATGATATGTACTTTAGATTTTAGTGTTAAAATGGTCATATCTGCACAGTTTTATCTGGAAGTGATATCATGAAACCAGCAAATATTAATAGCAACTGCATATTGTTACAGGATGCAGACATTTTAACAGTAATTATAACTAATAAGATATATTTCTTCTCTATGATATATTTATATATTAGGCAGTAATTAGGAAGATGTTTTGAATAAAACCATTCTTAAAAGAGATCCCTATGTCATGAAAATTAATGAAACAATTATTCTTTGCTAGAGATAATTTTGTTGGAAAGTTAGATATGAAAATTTCTGGAGAAAATTCTGCTTCTACTAATAACATGAAGGTCTGTCCTCGTTGTTTGTTGTTGTTCAGTCACTAAATAGTATTCTCCTTTTTCAACCACATGTACTGCAGAACGCCAGGCTTCCCTGTCCTTCACTATCTCCCAGAGTTTGTTCAAACTCATATTCATTGAGTCAGTACTGCCATCCAACCATCTCATCCTCTGTTGTCCCCTTCTCCTCTTAACTTCCATCTTTCCCACATCGGGGGTCATTTCTAATGAGTTGGCTCTTTGCATCAGCTGGCCCAAGTATTGGAATTTCAGCTTCAGCTTCAGTCCTTTCAATGAATATTCAGGGTTGATTTCCTTTAGGATTGACTGGTTTGATCTCTTTGCTGTCCAAGGGACTTTCAGGAGTCTTCTCCAGCACCACAGTTCAAAGCATCAATTCTTCTGCTCTCAGCCTTCTTTATGGTCCAACCCTCACATCTGTGCATGACTACTGGAAAAACCATAGCTTTGACTATATGGACCTTTGTTGGCAAAGTGATGTCTCTGCCTTTTAATACAGTTTCTAGGTTTGTCATAGCTTTCCTTTCAAGGAGCAAATGTCTTTTAATGCCCCTATAGATAATAATTATAGTTTCTGGGGTACAAAAATATAAATTGAGCAGTTAGTTAGTTATCTAGAGGCACTGGAGAATCACCAAAAGCAGGCAGAATATACTGAGCAGGAGTCACTCTTTGGAACCAGAAACAGCATTGGATGAAGTTTCCTTTTTTAAAAAATAGTTTTTACCTGATATTAGACTCCAGTCTGTGACATGTGAAGTGGCAAAAACTCAGATGGAAATTTAGAGCCTTACTGCTTTGAAGAACCACAGGAAAGAGTTTAGAGCTACTACAGCCAGTGGAAACCTAAGAGGAAATACAAGAAAGGAGAGATCCTAATTTAGAAAGCCTCAAATTCTGCGTATAAATTCTGTCCACATCTCTGGCTATGTATGTATGCAGATGGTAAACTCCAAACAGCCCAGGTAAGGCTAAAAGAATTAAACACCTTTCAGAAGCTGCCCACATCAGCAAAGGCAGCTTTAAGTTTAACCTGGCTAACTGTACACTAACACAAACAAAAAGGAGTAGTCTTTTGAGGAATATATTGTAATCAAAACTGAAATCTCTATAATACCCTCTTTCACAATGACCAGGACATGATTGAAAATTTGACCCATATTCAATAAACCAATTGAGATGACCCAGATGTTAGAATCAGTAGACAAGGATTGTAAAGCAGCATTTGTGTTTGTGGACACAAAGGAAAATACGCTTATAATAAAAAATAAGAAATCTCAAAAAGAAAGGAAGACATTTAGAAAGAACCAGATGGAAATTTTAGAGTTGAGAAATACAAAACCTAAGATAGTTTATGTAATGTTCCAACATGGTCAGTTGTCAAAAGAGAGAGAGAGAGAGAGCAAACTGTAGCTAAAGAACTGCTAAATGTAAAGAAAAGAAAATCATCTTTAATCTTCATGTTATTCTATGCCAAGAATAAAGGCAAAATGATGGCAAAGTTAAAAACACAAAGTTAATTCATTCTTTTGAAACTTTTTACCCTTCAGAAGTGGGCAATTGTTCTTTCACAATGGTATTTAAATTAAACATTTACTCTTTATAATAGGTACATTCAGCTGAGCAAATTTTGATACATTATACTGAAATACAGTTTAAGGATAAGTACAGAGCAAATGTTATATAATCTTTAGTTTTATACTCAAGTATAAGAGTCACAGAAATTTGACACATGGTTACCAGTTAAAGACACATAGTACCATATAAAAAAAGAACTGAATCTGAACAAAAATGTTAACTTATTTATAATTAAAGCATTAATTCAATAGTGCTAGTGAAATCATAATGATTAGATTACTAAGAGATAAAATTACTCATGTCTGTGAACATTTGTTCATGGAATACTGCTATTTCATTCTTGAAATAATATACTTTCCCCTCAAAACTTGAGTGAAACTTTCCAAGGCAGAACCAATTATATTATTCACCTTTGTCTTTCTCAAGCCCACTAATAGATTTAGCATATTAGATGCTGAATATGCTAGTCAAATAAAGAGTTACTACTCAAAAATCCTGAATATGTCAATTAAATAATAAAATAGGCTTAGTTTCTGAAAGATTTTTATCCTTTTGGTTTTATATATATAATGAAAAAGCTTTCAATTCTTGCTGCTGCTACTGCTGCTAAGTCGCGTCAGTCTTAACTTGTAGTTAACTTTAAAACAGAGTACAAGGAAAGTATTATAATTTAGCATTTTAATCTTAATAAATTCTTTAAAAGGGTAGAAAAATTCATTTCCATGGAAAATGTTTTAATAAGGTATGAAGGCTATTTTCAACCATATGTTTATCCCATTATACATGTTTATGTTGATAAAAATCTGAAATTCCTATCAAAATCTTTAGTACCATTTACCTTCATAACTTTTGGCATTTTCACAACACATGAACACTGATATTATATTGGATACCGCAAAAGAATTGATGCTTTTGAGCTGTGGTGTTGGAGAAAACTCAAGTCTCCTGGACTGCAAGGAGATCCAACCAGTCCATCCTAAAGCAGATCGGTCCTGGGTGTTCATTGGAAGGACTGATGTTGAAGCTGAAACTCCAATACTTTGGCCACCTGATGCGAAGAGCTGACTCATTTGAAAAGACCCTGATGCTGGGAAAGATAGAGGGCAGGCGGAGAAGGGAACGGCAGAGGATGAGATGGTTGGATGGCTTCACTGACTCAATGGACATGGGTTTGGATGGACTCCGGAAGTTGGTGATGGACAGGGAGGCCTGGCATGCTGCAATTCATGGGGTCACAAAGAGTCGGACACATTGAGCAACTGAACTGAACTGAATAATTATTAAAGTTTCCTTACCAATCTTGAAAAAAAAATGTATTGGAATTCAATTAGTCAAAACTTTAGTTCAAAGCAAATTGTTAACTTTGGGGGGACCATGGTCTTTCATAGATTTTAACAATTTTTAAAAGGAAATTCAAAAGAAAATAGTTTAATGACAGATCATGGAAATGTTACTGGAGCATTTGATTCATATTCAATGTTTTCCTTGGCTAAATAATGAAATCCAAAGATCTAAAGGTGTTTTCTTTTCCTTTTTAAACAACTTTGGAGAATGTATCCCCAATGGACAAAGTGGGAAAAGAGGAGGATAAAAGTAAGTCCAGTAAAAATAAAGTATTGTATTTTCAAAAACTTTGATCTGTACATGAGGAAGTAGTTAGAGCATGCAATTATGCAATACTATGTGTACAGAAAATACTTGGAAATGCTTAATTACAGGTGCTACTCAAGACATTTACAGAGAAATGATATTCTGCACCTACTCCAGATTACTCCAAATAGTCAAAGTCAATGGAATTTTCTCTGCTATTTCAATTTGTGATGTGATCCCTCCTCAGAGGTCTTTTTGTTTGTTTGTTTGCTTGTTTTGACACTACAACTAATAAAAATACCAACAATTTAGTGATAGCTCCTAAACAACCTAATTAGTGAGGACTGTGAAGGAGATAGAGAGATACTGGTATGTCCTAATTCTCAAATAAGCCTTTCTTAAAAGGCATGTAATGGCAGGATCTGTATATGTATATTTTTTCTTAATGTTGTCAGTAGTGCCTTTTCTTAAAATTCCAGTTTTTCTTACATGCACAGGTAATCCAGACAGGTAAAGTTGACCAAGTACAAGATAAAATGTAATGTCCTGTCTTATGCCCAATGTATTATTTTTCAGGTAGAGATGGCATGTTTAGAGAATAATTTATTGCATTATTTGGTGATTTTTCATTTTTTTCCCCTAAACTATAATGGAGAAGAAATTAAACTTTAACAGTAACAAATAATGTGCTCAAGTAAACATTACATAAGTTGAAATGAAACTCTGGAATTAAGAAAAGGTTTTTCAAAAGCTCAAAAATATTTCTAAAAGTTTCTGTATTCTTAAGACTACAGAAAGCATACCTTATTTCTGGCGGCTTGCAACATTGCTCATGTTGCTTGAGTAACATGATCATTTCAGGCAACAAACTTGATAGATCTAGCCTTATTTGATGAAGTATAACTAAATTGCCAAGAAGTGCAGAATTCTATCAAAATACTGCTGTCTAACAAGAACAATTCATGCCAAGATGGACACAATGAAGGACAGAAATGGTATGAACATAACAGAAGCAGAAGATATTAAGAAGAGGTGGCAAGAATACACAGAACTATACAAAAAAGATCTTAATGACCCAGATAATCACAATAGTGTGATCAGTCACCTAGAGCCAGACATCTTAGACTACGAAGTCAAGAGGGTTTTAGGAAGCATCACTATGAACAAAGCTAGTGGAGGTGACGTAATTTCAGCTGAGCTACTTCAAACCCTAAGAGATGATGCTGTTAAAGTGCTGCCCTCAATATCCAGCAAATTTGGAAAACTCACAGGACTGGAAAGGTCTTTTCACTCCAATCCCAAAGAAAGACAATGCCAACAAATGTTCAAACTACTGCACAATTTGCACTCATTTCACATGCTAGTAAAGTAATGCTCAAAATTCTCCAAGCTAGGCTTCAACAGTACATGAACTGAGAACTCCCAGATATTCAAGCTGGATTTAGGAAAGGCAGAGGAACCAGGGATCAATTGCCAACATCTGTTGGATAATAGAAAAAGCAAGAAGTTTCCAGAAAAACATATGCTTCTGCTTCATGGACTATGCTAAAGCCTTTGACTGTGTGGATCACAACAAACTGTGGAAAAATTCCTTAAGAGATGGGGATACCAGACCACCCTACCTGCCTCTTGAGAAATCTGTATGAAGGTCAAGAAGCAACAGTTAAAACCAGACATGGAACAATGGACTGGTTCCAAACTGGGAAAGGAGTATGTCAAGGCTGTATATTTTCACTGTGCTTATTTAACTTATATGTAGAGTACATCATGTGAAATGCCAGGCTGGATGAGTCACAATCTGGAATCAAGATTGCTGGGAGAAACGTCAATAACCTCAGATACGCAGATGACACCACCTTTATGGCAGAAAGTGAAAAGAACTAAAGAACCTCTTGATGAAAGTGAAAGCTGGCTTAAAATTCAATATTCAAAAAACAGATCATGGTATCTGGTCCCATCACTTCGTGGCAAATAGATGGGGAAATAGTGGAAACAGTAACGGACTTTATTTTCTTGGGCTTCAAAATACCTTCAGATGGTGACTGCAGCTATGAAATTAAAAGAAGACTGCTTCTTGAAAGAAAAGCTGTGACAAACCTAGACAGTATATTAAAAAGCAGAGACATTACTTTGCCAACCAAAATCAGTACAGACAAAGCTATGTTTCTTCCAGTAGTCAATAGCAGATGTGAGAGCTGGACAATAAAAAAAGGCTGAGAATTGAAGAATCGATGCCTTTGAACTTCGGCATGGACAGACTTTTGAGATCCCTAGATTAAACCAGTCAATCCTAAAGAAAATCAACCCTAATATTCATTGGAAGGACTGATGCTGAAGCTGAAGCTCCAATACTTTGGCCAGCTGATGCAAAGACCCAACTCATTAGAAAAGATCCTGATGCTGGGAAAGATTGAAGGCAAGAGGAGAAGGGGACAACAGAGGATGAGATGGTTGGATGGCATCACTGACCCAATGCACATGAGTTTGAGCAAGCTCTGGGAGATGGTGAAGGGGTGAGAAGACTGGTGTGCTGCAGTCCATGGGGTCACAAAGAATCAGACACAACCGAGCAACTGAGCAACAACCACCAAGACTATGCTGAATTCAGTGAAACAAACTGTTACTGTAAGTGTCATAAGGACTATATGACTGTTTATACATGCAGACAGTCACAGCCTCCTAACTCACTTAACAATTAAAAATAAAAGAAGAAATAAAGCAAATAGAACAAAAGCAAAGCAAACTGAAGAAAGAAAAAAAAATTTAAAAAGAAAGGCGTACAAGTAAATATCTGGCAAGATGACAGTCAGCTTCCACAGGCCAAATGAAATAAATCTAACTTGACATAGGAAACAAATTTAGACAGTAGCACATTAAGTTCAAGAACCAGAAATATGATTTAAATAGTATAAACTTCACTTTTATTATAAACAATCACACTGTCCAAATATTTTTCATGCCAAACTGAAAAGGAAGATGATTTTTTGAAGAAGGGCAATTATTGCCAAAATATGATTTCTCACGAATACAGACTCCTAAATAATTTTCTCTGGTAATGTCCACTTGTTAAATGGTTTTCTAACAAATAATTTTGCTGATTGTTTCTGATATCTAAGTGAGCCTTGACCACAAATTTATCAACATAATGGAAATTTTGAACTGATGATTCTAAAATCAGACTTGCTAGCAATGGCTTTCTACTCCTCAACCAAACTTAGTCTCTTGAGGGCAAGAAATCTTTTTCATTAAACTTTGTATCACATTGAAGGAAGAAGAGAAAGAATAAATGGGCATGAACAATGTGACCATCTCCCCCAGCCATTGCACAACCAACCATTTCCAGCTAGAGTCAATGCATACAGCAAATTCAGGAGAAGTCATTGGAAATGACTGTGACACAAAACTAACCATACAACACATTAAGGCATCAATAGCACCTCCAAGAAAATAAATATCTCTCATTTGGCATTTAACAACCCTTGTAATTACTTCTAATTGAATGATTTCTAATCTTCTCTGGACTTCTTGCTCCCTATTTTCAAATTCCTACTATAGAAATACCTGGGAATTCAAAATCAGCAGGGTGAGAAACTAAATCCATTCACAAATTTCTCTACCTGTGAAAAATACTGGGGTTATATTAGGCTAATGCGAAAATAATAGAATTTTTTAGGGCCCTCTATAAAATTTTTTATATGATCAGTTAATCATATAATTTCTACTTTGTCCACACATTTCTCTCTCCCTTCCTGGTTCCTTTTCTCTACCTCATATTGTGTCCTTTTTTCTCCTATTTCTTCACTGATCTCATTTCTTTAGTCTTTCCTGAAGCCATTTATTATGATTAAGACTTCAGGTTTATTTTCTAAATTATACTTCAATCACGTTATTACACTGAAAAATAATGTCTACCAAACTAAATACAGTTTTCTTAAATTATGACTCAAAATCAAAGCCTGATTTAGTTTTCAGCTGTTAATCTTAATAATTCCCTACATGGATCCAGTAGACCAATCCAGGTGGATTATTCTTCTTCTGAAACAAGTAGTCATCTTGCTCCTTCTCCCTAAAAAGTCCCCTTCTTCCTCAGCATTACAATTCTGCAGTTTCACAAAACATATCAGCGTTACTATCTGTGTGAAGTCTTGAGGTTTCCAGACAGATATGATCCCCTTTTCCTCTAAATCCCCTAAACCCTCTTTTCAGATGCTAATCATCATCTATCTGGTGGTGTAACTATTTTTGTATTTTCTTAACACTCATCTGACGTATCTATGCTTCATCTTATTGTGCTGGGAATTCTTCTCTATTCCACTTTCTATTATAGGACATTTCTCTGATTCTTACACAAAAAAGACCAAAAAAAAAGTCACTGTATAAAATTTAGAAGTCAGCAAAGTAAATAAAACTTAGCCACTTAAATCCATATATCTAACAGCCTCTAGTGACTAGAGAAAACCCAGATACCTACTTAGGGAATCCCTCACTCCAGTGTGTTAACTACTGTATGACTCAGAGTAAACATTTGGATGTCTGACTGGAACCATCCTTGTGGTTTGGTGTTCTCTGAAACAAAATATAATATATTTGAAGGGATGTTATCAGTGAAAACACAATTTCCATTCTTTTTCTGTACAGGTACTGACCACAGAGAGGAGTCCCAGATGACTCAAGTAGTGGAAACATTTACCCTTGTCAAGCTATTTTTTGTCTAGAAGACTGGTGACCGTCCTGTCACTCAGGCCTGCTGCTGAGTCAGGGAAAGGAAGTGAAAGGGAAGCACTGGTCCAGCTGGGCAAGTGGCCCAGACAGACGCCCACACTTACTGCCAACCATGAGCAGAAAATGAAGAACATATGGCTTAAGTCACCAAACTAGATATTTTCCTGGTAAATATAAACTTGGTACTTAGCAGATTGTATATAAAATGACAATAAGCAATTACTAATAATACATATATCACAATAAATGTCATTTGTCTTACTTTGTAAAACTTGTTTTTAAATAACATGAAGGGAAAAATCTATGGTAAACCACAGTTAGGTTATTATAAAATATATCAAGAATTCTATTGAACTGTGTTAGGTAAAACAAACACTGATTATATTTAACAGCACTAATAAACTTATAAGCATTCAGCAGATATTACAAATTGTAACATGTGGCACACAATTAACAATTTCCATAAGCTGATTTTATCAAATAGCTTATCATTTTATATTTATAAATAGCTTACAAAGAAACTACATGAAACACATCAAAGTTTTATATCATTTAAAGTGACTGCTGCTGCTAAGTCGCTTCAGTCGTGTCCCTCTGTGCGACCCCATAGACGGCAGCCCACAAGGCTTCCCCGTCCCTGGGATTCTCCAGGCAAGAACACCGGATTGGGTTGCCATTTCCTTCTCCAAGGCATGAAAGTGAAAAATGAAAGTGAAGTCGCTCAGTCATGTCCGACTCATAGCGACCCCATGGACTGCAGCCCACCAGGCTCCTCCGTCCATGGGGTTTTCCAGGCAAGAGTACTGGAGTGGGGTGCCACCGCCTTCTCCGATTTTAAGTGAAGATATTAGTAATTAGGCAGATGTTACTTACATTCTTCTGAACAGACCCAAAACATCACAGATACACAGCAAGGACCATTTTTCTTGTTATCTCATGGACAGTGGTGTGTGAATTGTGAGTTAGGGGTCTTATTCACCACTGAATTCCTGGATGGAGCACAGTGCCAGGAAACCAGGAGATATAAAAAAATGAGCGAAAATTCCATCCACCACATTTGAATGTGTAACAGTTCTGATGTATTTCTTAGTTGACTGTAATTATTAGTCCAATAAAACAATTTTCTTCAATTTTTTAAATTAGAAATTAAAAATCTTAAATAGGTGTATTCATTTTTTGTTAAATTAATGATTTTATCTTAGTGAGATTAAATAATATACTCTGTTCTAAAAATGAGATGCAGCATTTATGAATCACCGTAGACAAGATTCAGAGAAGGTAACGGCATCCCACTCCAATACTCTTGCCTGGAAAATCCCATGGGCGGAGGAGCCTGGTAGGCTGCAGTCCATGGGGTCGCACAGAGTCAGACATGACTGAAGCGACTTAGTAGTAGCAGCAGTAGCAGCAGCAGACAAGATTAGAGGTTGATACCTAAACCAGCTAAGTAAGCACTTGGACTTAAGAAGCTCTGATAATCAAATTTTGTGGATTTGGAAGAAAACACTGAATCACTGCAGATCATGAGAGATACAGCAGCACTGAGAATCACTGATGAATATATATATATATACACATACACACATATATATGTATTTTTAAGAACAATTTCATCATATGTATGATTTGTATGATATTAGAGTTTTTTTGTTTTATTCTCTATTTTTTACAGTTAGGTGTATTTAAAATAAATGCATACCTGGTAAACATACATATCTATAAATACATAAATTCATGTATTTATACATACTTATTTGGGCTTCCCAGATGGTGCCAGTGGTAAAGAACCTGCCTGCCAATGTAGGAGACGTAAGAGTTGTGGGTTCAATTCCTGGGTCAGGAAGATCCCCTGGAGTATAAAATGGCAACCCACTCCAGTTTTTGCCTGGAGAATCCTATGGACAGAGGAGCCTGGCAGTCTACAGTCCAGAGTCACAAAGAGTCAGACAGGCCTGAAGCAACTTAGCATGCACACACTTATATAGTCTTTTACCACTTTAATCATTTTTTTTTTCTGTCTCAAACACTACATTGTGATTTTCTTACAGGCTAGGAATATACTATATTCAACATTTCATCCATCAATTAGGAAGTTACTGTTCTATTTCCAGTGAAATATTGTGGTGCATTAACAAGATAATAAATGTACAGATTATGAGAAGATGTAGATTTTGTGCACATTTTTTATCTAGAGATAAGAAAATTTGCTGATGAATTTGATATATGGTATAAGAGGACAATTGTCAGAGATAACATCAAAGTTTTGGTAGAATGAGGTTATCATTTACTAAATGAAGTGTGACCAGAAAACAGATACTTAATTTTGCCTAGAGGATTTATGAACGTACTGTCCACGGTGATTTTTTTTTTCTTTCTATTCACTTTCTGTAATCTCAAGAAATCCTAAGAAACAGATGGAAGCATATTATAACAATTCAGATTCTCCTATTCAACATTGAATCATCTAGCAGTATCAAGTTACATTTTGCCTATATGGCCAAAGAATCAGCCAACTCTAAATATTCCCTCTACCCAATTGATCAACACCTGTGAGCATGAAGTCTAAATTTATTACTTCTGCTGCTAATGGTGTTTCACAGAGTGTTTTAAAAAAATGAGTTGGTTGAACAATAAGAGAAAAAGAAAATGGTCAATGTAAAACCTTCCAGTCTGTGTTCATACAGTGATGTACAATCTCATATGTGATGTATGAAGTATGATCTAGTTTGTGATGTTAATGCAATTGAATATATAAAAGCTGTGGCAGTGCCTATACAGTAGCATAACAAAACTGTTCCTTTCTTGCTAGAAAACAACTTAGATGCAGTCTCACGACATAGACTTTAACTTACACACATTCAACGACCTTTCACATTTTCTCTCTTGTAGCCCCCATATCAGAACTTAGAATGCTGGTGGCAGTAGTTGAGAATATAATAAATCTGAACGCTGTTCCTCTTGGTTTTGAAAAACAGTACTATGCCTCATATAACTGCTTTAATCTCTGTTTTAGATGTTGAAATCAGAAACTAACCTTTGTATAAGAAGCAACTTCTTTCTTCTCTGGTGGCTCAGATGGTAAAGAATCTGACTGCAATGCAGGGAACCCAGGTTTGATCCCTTGGGAAGATCCCCTGGAGAAGGGAATGGCTACTCTCCTTTATTCTAGACTAGAGAATTCCACAGACAGAGGAGTCCGGTGAGCTATAATCCATGGGGTCGCAAAGAGATAGACACAACAGAATGACTAACACTTTCATTTTTCAATGGTAGATTTACACCTGATAATTCTGTTCATTCCTTTTTGCTTACATGTATGAATAAAACCAGTAAAATGTACACTTTACCTGTTTAAAATATTAGTATCACTGAAAAATAAAACCATGCATAAGTAAATCAATTTAACTCAACCTCTTAAGAGCATAGTTATCTAGTCTAAGCATTTCTCATCAGTGCTGTAGACAGAGAAAAAGTGAAACTAACATTATAAGAAAAAGACTTTAATAAAAATTGTGAAAGATATTTTCATCTAAGAAATCAAGCTTTAGAACTCTCTCTACATATAACAGAGTCTAAAATTTCTTCCAATATAGGTTAGCAGTTCATATTCTGCACTGTCATAATATAAAGGATAAACCAACTCAATAATATATCCCCAATATATTTTGAAATATATTCACTTTTTCTGACTTATCAATTTATTTGCTTGTTTGTATTTATGTAGTTTTATATGTGTTCTTAAGTTTAGATGCTGAGGACTTCTTTTTAAATATTAAATTTGTATTAAAAGTTAATTTCTAATATAATAATTAGACTGAGACTCTTAAGACAAAGGAAGCTTCAGTGAGTTTTTAGAGTAAAAATAAGGGATCTCAAAATCCTTTATAAACATTTTTGTAGATTCATTAAGTAGTATTTTTCATATTCATACTTATTTTTTCAAGTGCCTATAAATATTATTATAATTTACAAAATATAAATTTACCTTAAAATATCACTGACCTTATCATAGTTTCTGATGGTTACACATTTTCCTGATCAGAAGTTACTAACAGTATCACTATTACCTTATGAATATCTGTAAAACATTTTGACATTAAAAACCAGGTCATCAGACTTGAAAAAGTTTAGGTACTAATTTATTCCATCTTAATGAAGTAACTGTCCTTAACTGATGAAATCTAATCTTCTGCCCTTTTGTCTGTAGTTAGTGGAGATTAGAAACATCTGGTTAGGATCAAATATTCATAATCCTCTCATGTAAAGTTACATAATCCAGACTTTTTTTTTTAATGTATCTGGAAAGAACTAAATACTTACCAAAAAACTGGACAGAAGGTCATGCTAACCTTAGGTTATTTTGAAGTTTTATCGGGAATACCAATGACCTATCATTTTAATTCTTTATCCTGTTTTACCTGAAAGATGCAACTGTTTTACACTTCAGCCTAAATGAGGCTAGTACTGCACAAAATGCTGTCTTTGGTTAATTGCTAGTTGTTGCTCCACACATGTCAAATTCAAGTAATTAAAACTGCAGTGCCCCCAAGCAAAACATTAAAATTTTTACATTCCAAAGGGCCTCATTAAAACCAGATGACTAGTTTGGCTTCTAGAAACACTTGGCTAGAACATATCCACTTCAAATCCATACTGTCTTATTTGCTTACATCACAGAATGATTGACTCAAGAACCTGAAGGGTCCTCCAAAGTTTATCTAACCTCTTTCCAAGCAGAGTTTTAATTTCAATATCTTGGGGAGAGGCTATCTAATATCTCACTACAGATTCACATTTAAAAATATTTTGAGATGACTTGCATCATTAATTTGTATAACTTTTTAGTAAAAAACAACAAAAAACCTTCAATGTTCTATTTTACTAAAATTCTCTCAGTATAATCTTAGCTCATTAATTTCTGGTCTGTTGTTAGGTAAAGCAACACTAATTTTAACTGTCTTGAATAATACCCCACCCTACATTATTTTCAACATACAGAGCGCTCAAACTTTGCCTTCCTCACGATAATAAAACTTGAGAGTCTAAGTTCTTGATAAAAGTAACAGTCAAAAAATTTATAAATCCCATGTTTGGTTCATACGTATTTTACTACGCTTGAGCAATTTATAATTGTGTCAATTATTTAACTACTCAGCATTTGAAAGAAGGGAATTAAAGGACATTAATATCATATTCCTTAAAGAATATTTATTTAAATATATATATCACAATAAATGTAATAGGCCCCTCATCATGGACAGTTTAGTGAGGTAATAAGTAAATAGCTTCAAGCAGCTTATGAGTCAAGCAATGAAAATATGCATACTGTATTGAAAATAATACAATCTTTGAAGCCCACTGTGACTTATCCTTTAGCAAATAATCCTAAAAGCTGCAAATGACAGTGCTTATGCAAGTAGTTTCTTCCTCCCCATTAGCAATGGCAAAAAGTAATCAATGCATAGTTGTTCCTGTCTGCCACTATGTCACAGGTCAACATTAAAACAGGCTGTAATGAAAAATACAGCTTTATGACATAACACATCCGATCGCGAATGCATGTGAGAGAAAGACAGTCTTTTGAAGTCTAGGTAAATATTGAGTCACATTCAGTTTCCTTTCACACCTATTTGCTCTGGGCACAGTCTGTTAGCTGAGCACAGAAGGCTGTTGATTGTAACTCACTCAAAACATGGACCAGAAACACTGATTTTGTCATTTCAGCTGAGAAAATGGAAAAAGCAATATAGGGAAGGTATACGATTTTTACTGGACTTCATGTTACACACCATTATTACAGCAGTCTGATTTCTGGTTCCTCAGGAAAGTGATAAAGTACTGAATTACTTTTACTCATGAAACTGGCTTAATACAGTAAGAATTCAATTCATACTGTTGCCATTACGCACATTTTTAATATCAGTGTAAGATTCAATCTTAAATAAAATACAAATTTCTGTTTTTATAGCCATGGAACATAAATCTCTTTTTCCTCCTGGGTATTTATCTTTCTATGTATGTTTAGGTAATGCTAAATGCTTCGCAAGAGAACATATTTCTGTTTTACCTGTAACAGTCATAATCATATTTTGTATATTGCGGATATTCTATTTCTTAAATATAAATAGCTCTTTTGATGAAGAAGCAATCATATATTTATTACATTTTCTTATTAATTTTAAATATTTATCAATTATTCAACTATTCAATATTCTCTCAAAACATGTTTGATTTCTAGGCCAAGGGCAAACTGGGTAGAAAACCATATATCAAGCAAGCAATATATAAAGTTGCTGTACTAGTTTGCATTCCCACCAACAGTGTAAGAGGGTTCCCTTTTCTCCACACCCTCTCCAGCATTTATTGCTTGTAGACTTTTGGATTGCAGCCATTCTGACTGGCGTGAAATGGTACCTCATAGTGGTTTTGATTTGCATTTCTCTGATAATGAGTGATGTTGAGTATCTTTTCATGTGTTTGTTAGCTATCTGTATGTCTTCTTTGGAGAAATGTCTATTTAGTTCTTTGGCCCATTTTTTGATTGGGTCATTTATTTTTCTGGAGTTGAGCTGTAGGAGTTGCTTGTATATTTTTGAGATAGCAAAAGAGACACTGATGTATAGATCAGTCTTATGGACTCTGTGGGAGAGGGAGAGGGTGGGAAGATTTGGGAGAATGGCATTGAAACATGTATAATATCATGTATGAAACCAGTCGCCAGCCTAGGTTCAATGCACGATACTGGATGCTTGGGGCTGGTGCACTGGGACGACCCAGAGGGAGAGTATGGGGAGGGAGGAGGGTTCAGGATGGGGAACACAGGTATACCTGTGGCGGATTCATTTCGATATTTGGCAAAACTAATATAATATTGTAAAGTTTAAAAATAAAATAAAAAATATATATATAAAGTTGCATATGTGCCTATATAAATATTCATCTTCATAAAAGAGAAACATGAATTTTAGAGTGACAAGCTAAAACACTTTTCCTTACACACAATAAAACTTTGCAGATCGATTGTGACCATGATCTTACAAAGACCCATGACAAACTGCTAAAATGCAAATGACTCAAGTTGACTGAGTTAGGTTTATATCACATAATAACCTTGCATCTTACCCTTGATTTCTTTATTTGATTAGTTCTTCCATTGCTGTGGAATTGTAGAAGGTTCTTCCAAGTACTAAGAAGGTACATATTTTTATTCAGTCGCTAAGTTGTGTCCAACTCTTTGTGACCCCATGGACTGCAGAATGCCAGGCTTCCGTGACCTTCACTATCTCCTGGAGTTTGCTCAGACTCACATCCACTGAGTCAGTGATGCCATCCAACCATCCTATCCTCTGTCACCAACTTCTCCTCCTGCCTTCAATTTTTCCCGGCATCAGGGTCTTTTCCAATGAGCGAGTTCTTTGCATCAGGTGGCCCAAGTACTAGATCTTCAGTTATATCATGAGTTCTTCCAATGAAAATTCAGGATTGATTTCCTTTAGGATTGACTGGTTTGATTTTGTTGCAGTCCAAGGGACTCCCAGGAGTCTTCTCCAACACCACAGTTCAAAATCATCAATTCTTCAGTGCTCAGCTTTCGTTATGGTCCAACTCTTACATTAGCACATGACTACTGGAAAAAGCAGAGCTTTGACTATCCATATAGTCTTTATCTTTGCTGGCAAAGCAATGTTTCTACTTATTAATATGCTGTCTAGGTTTGTTAATAGCTTTTCTTCCAAGAAGCAAGGGTATTTTTACTTCCATGGCTGCAGTGATTTTGGAGCCCAAGAAAATAAAATCTGTCACTGTTTCCATTTCCCCCTGCTATCTTTATGACATGAAGTGATGTGACCGGATGCCATGATCTTAACTTTTTAATGTTGAGTTTTAAGCCAGCTTTTTCACTTTTCTCTTTCAACTTCATTGAGAAGCTCTTTAGTTCCTCTTAGCTTTCTACCATTAAGGTTGTATCATCTGCCTATCTGAGGTTGTTGACATTTCTCCCAGGAATCTTGATTCCAGCTTGTGCTTCATCCAGCCTGGCATTTCTCATGATTACTCTGCATGTACATGAAATAAGGAGGATGACAATATACAGACTTGATGTACTCCTTTCCCAATTTTGAACCAGTCCGTGTCCCATATCCAGTTCTAACTGTTGCTTCTTGACCGGCATACAGATTTCTCAGGAGGCAGGTCAGGTGATCTGGTATTCCCATCTCTTTAAGAATTTTCCTCAGTTTGTTGTGACCCACACAGTCAAAGGCATTAGTGTAGTCAATGAAGCAGAAGTAGATGTTTTTCTGGAATTCTCTTGCTTTTTCTATGATCCAGCTGATATTAGCAATTTGATCTCTGGTTCCTCTGCCTTTTCTAAATCCTGCTTGTACATCTGGAAGCCCTCGGTTCATATTCTGCTGAAGCCTGGCTTGAAGGATTTTGAGCATTACCCTTCTAGCATGTGAAATGAGAGCATTTATATGATAGTTTGAACATTCTTTGTCATTACCCTTCTTTGGGATTGGAATGAAAACTGATCTTTTCCAGTCCTCTGGCCATTGCTAAGTCCAAATTTCCTGGCATACTGAATGCAGCATTTTAACAACATCATCTTTTAAGATTTGAAATAGCTCAGCTGTAATTCCATCACCTCCACTAGCTTTGCTTGTGTTAATGCTTCTTAAGTCCCACTTGACTTCATACTCCAGGATGTCTGGCTCCAGGTGAGTGACCATACCATTACAGTTATCTGGTCAATCAGATCTTTTTTGTACAGTTCTTTTGTGTATTCTTGCCAGGTCTTCTTAATCTCTTCTACTTCTGTTAGGTCCTTGCCTTTTCTGTCCTTTATTGTGCCCATCTTTGCATGAAATGTTTCCTTGGTATTTCTAATTTTCTTGAAGAGATCTCTAGTCTTTCCCACTCTACTGTTTTCCTCTATTTCTTTGCATTGTTCATTTAGGAGGGCTTTCTTATCTCTCCTTGCTATTTTTTGGAACTCTACCTTCAGTTCCCTTTCTCCTTTGCCTTTCACTTCTCTTATTTTCCCAGCTATTTGTAAGGCCTCCTCAGACAACCATTTTGCCTTGTTGCATTTCTTTTTCTTTGAACGGTTTTGGTCACTGCCTCCTGTACAATGTTACAAACCTCTGTCCATTGTTCTTCAGGCACTCTATCTATCAGATCTAATCCCTTGAATTTATTTGTTACTTCCACTGTATAATTAAAATGGACTTTATTTAGGTCATACCAGAATGGCTTAGAGGTTTTACCTACTTTCTTCAATATTTGCAGTAAGGAGTTCATACTCTGAGCCACAGTAAACTCCAGGTCATATTTTTGTTGACTGTATTGAGCTTCTGCATCTTCAGCTGCAAAGAACATAAATAATCTAATTTTGGTATTGACCATCTGGTGATGTCCATATGAAGAGTCGTCTCATGTGTTGTTGGAACAAGGTGTTTGCTATGACCAATGTCTTCTCCTGGCCAAGCTCTATTAGCCTTTGTCCTGTTTCATTTTGTAATCCAAGGCCAAACTTGCCTGTTACTCCAGGTATTTTCTTGACTTCCTACTTTTGCATTCAAATTCCCTATGATGAAAAGGACATCCTTTTTTGGTGTTCACTCTAGGTCTTGGAGGTCTTCATAGAACCATTTGACTTCGGCTTCTTTGGCATTAGTGGTTGGGGCACAGACTTGGATTACTTAAATGTTGAATGCTTTGCATAGAAAATGAACTGAGGACATTCTGTAAGTTTTGAGATTGCACCCAAGTACTGCATTTCAGACTCTTTTGTTGACCATGAGGGCTACATCTGATTTAAATTCACCCATAACTGTCAACTTTAGTTCATTGACTTCTAAAATGGTGATGTTTAATCTTGCCATCTCCCATTTGACCACATGCAATTTACCTTGATTCATGGACCTAACATTCCATGTTCCTATGCAATATTGTTCTCTACAGCATCAGACTTTACTTTCATCACCAGACACATCCACTACTGGGAGTTGTTTTCCTTTTGGGTCAGCCTCTTCTTTTTTTTTCCTGGAGCTAGTCTCTGCTCTTCTCCAGTAGCATATTGGACACCTACCAACCTGGAGGGGTCCATCTTCCAGTATCATATCTTTCAGTCTTCTCATACAATTCATGGGGTTCTCAAGGCAAGAATACTGAACTGATTTGTCATTCCCTTTTCCAGTGGACTACCTTTTGTCAAAACTCTGCACCATGAAGGTACTTAGAAGCTCTGTAACTTCTATGATCTTGGGAGTTACTCTGTTCCCTGTCTTTCTCAGCTCTACTCTTTTTTCTCTGTGTTGGTCATTTGGTTTTCCCATAGGTAAAATTTCTCTATGTGAGAGGATATAGTAATACTAGGTCCACACAAGGCCCTAGTCTTTTAACAAAGCTTAGTGATCTCAAAGGACTGTATTTCTCCACTCTAGCATCTACATGTTAAATCCCATCACTGGGTCAATGATTGTGATTAAAGTGATGGGTAATGTAAGCCAGACCTAGATCAGCCACTCCTCTGGCTACAGAGAGAAAAGAAAGATAGGAGGGCAGGCATGACAGTGGTCCCACCAGAATGACAAGCAGTAGATAAGACTCGATTCCCCCAAAAGGATGGAGTTGGCTGTTAATACATGAAATGTGGGTAAACAAGGGTATCAAAAATCTGTTCACCTCATTTCAACCTTTAGCTGCTCAGTTAGCACACCTATAACCAATTCAATGAATGACTTCACCTATAACAGTGTAATTATTTCACTTAAAACATACTTAGCCTCTCTCTAAAGGGCACAACCCATAGCAATATTAAGTCATCCTGTTCCAAAGCTGGTCCTTTTGGGTAAAATGCATTTTTCTAAATCAAGTCCAGATGTGAGTCGTCACAGTACCACAACACAATTCTAACTATAAATAGAACCATTTCCATCTTACTCAACAGACAATGTTAGGAAAAAGAGAAACAGTACAAAAAAATACTCCTATTTGAAAAGCAAGAAAGGAACAATCACAAGCTAATTCTTGTCTGTTACTGGTGTAAATTAATTGCTTTGACCCACTGTGGGGCTATCACTTGTCCGTGTGTCTCCATTACCACGCTCCTGAGGGCACAAGGGAACACGCTGTGCCTTCATGCAAAGCTCTGCAACATAAACAGTATTTAAGAATGGTATTAGTCTTGGTCCTGCAGGCTTTGAGGGCAGTCACAGGTGGCTAATTACAAAGCATGGGTTTTCCTAACAATACAATTATCTTAAAATCCTAGTCATCGATCAGTTGTCATTCAGGGTAGTTCTACTCATTAGTAATCAAAAATAAAATCTTGCCACGTTATGCTTCTTATATCTCTACTATGCCCTTGCATTTTCTGTCACCAACGCTGTGGATTCTAGGCAAGACCCTATATTCAGTTTAATGGCTTTCCTCCTGGCATCCCTCTCAGGTCAGTATTAATCTATATGCCAGAATTGAGGAATGGAGACATATTAGTCCATTCACCTCCACACTTCTAGGCTGGAACCCTGGGGATGGTGAATGGGAGGATGGTGCGTGCCATTATATTACACACACATATATATATATATATATACATATATATACACACATATTTACATATACACACACATATAATCATTTAGAGGAGAGAATAACAAGTATTATTTCAGAGGATTCTGGATATTCCTTCATATTCCTTTAGGGTTTCAAACTTATTCTGGGATCTGTTTCTCATCGCCCTGATCTATTCTCTTCTTAAGGGCTGGCAAAAATATCCACAAGGTACATGATTGTCCTACTCCCAGTAGCCTTGATATCAAAACTGAAATGTTTTGCAGATTAAAATTATAAGCTTTAAGACTCTAGGCTTAAAGAGTTTTCTCTTCAAAATGAAAAAAAGAAATGAAAGGAAATAGTGCTTTAAAGAGGTAATAGAGGCATATGGCAAAAAAAAAAAAAAAATTAAACAATGCAGTGAGAGGTATTGTTTGTTTCTATTTTCTTGACACTCAAATTCTAGTTCCTTCACCAGGGGCAATCATTAAATTTCTACGTATATTTCCAGAAATGGTCTATATAAGTAATAGCACATTCATGTCTGTCATAATGTGATACTGCTGCCTACCCATCAGAACCATAATGAAAATAATTGAAAATTCCAAATGTGACAATAAAGTGAAGAAACAGTTTATTTATACACAACTGAATAGGATGTAAATTAGTAGAGGTGCCTTGGAAAAATGACTTGTCAGGATCAGCTAAAGTAAATTGATGTATACTCTTGTTGTTTAGTTACTAAGTCACACCCGACTCTTTTGCAACCCCCTGGACTGTAGCCCACCAGGCTCCTCTGTCCGTGGGATTTCCCAGGCAAGAATACTGGACTGGCTGCCATTTCCTTCTCCAGGGTATCATTCTGACCCAGGGATTGAATGTATATCTCCTGCATTGGCAAGCAAAGTCTTCACTACTGAGCCACCAGGGAAGCCCATAGATACTATATGAATCAACAATTCCACTTGCAAGTATAGACAGCCAACAGAAATGTGTATACACAAACACCAAAAGACACAAATGATATTGCTCATAGCATCACTATTTGTAAAAAAAAAAAAAAAAAAAAAAGCTTATAAAAAGTAGAATAAATTGTGTTATATTCTTAAAACATCATGTATGGCAACGAGAATGAAAACACTGCCACTACTGACAGACGTTTGGATAAAAATTGCAAAAGTAACCTTGAATGAAAAAAACCAGACACATAAAAAGAATGTCCTGTATGATTCTGTTTACATAAACTACAAAAAGAAGCAAAGCAAACCTGTGCTCTTAGAAGTTAGGAAAGTGCTTACTTCTGAGGATTGACTGGAAAGGCTGATTGGTATGTGTATTAAAACTCAAAATTTGCTAAAATCCATGCTGTTACTGGAAGTATTCTACATAATCATGTATAATCATATATTTAATTCACAAATAAAATCAATGAGGTAGAGTTCTACTTACTGAAACAAATTTAACTCCAAATAGAGCCACACTTAAAAAGAAAATAGCAGAATAATATAATATCACAAAACATAGCTCGACTTTTATATATACATATACATTTGTAAAGCTCAATCTTTAGAAAACTAAGATCATGGCATCTGGTCCCATCACTTCATGGCAAATAGATGGGGAAACAGTGGAAACAGTGGCTGACTTTATTTTGGGGGGCTCTAAAATCACTGCAGATGGTAATTGCAGCCATGAAATTAAAAGACACTTACTCCTTGGAAGGAAAGTTATGACCAACCTAGACAGCATATTAAAAAGCAGAGACATTACTTTGCCAACAAAGGTCTGTCTAATCAAGGCTATGGTTTTTCCAGTATTCATGT
>NW_011494832.1:9688213-9690199 GCF_000754665.1 Bison bison bison | reverse complement strand
GCTTTTGAACTGTGGTGTTGGAGAAGACTCTTGAGAGCCCCTTGGACTGCAAGGAGATCCAACCAGTCCATTCTAAAGGAGATCAGTCCTGGGTGTTCATTGGAAGGACTGATGTTGAAGCTGAAACTCTAATATTTTGCCCACCTGATGGGAAGAGCTGACTCATTTGAAAAGACCCTGATGCTGGGAAAGATTGAGGGCATGAGGAGAAGGGGACGACAGAGGATGAGATGGTTGGATGGCATCACCGACTCAATGGACATGAGTTTGGGTAGACTCCGGGAGTTGGTGATGGACAGGGAGGCCTGGCGAGCTGCGGTTCATGGGGCTGAAAAAGTCGGATATGACTGAGCAACTGAACTAAACTGATACATTTGAAAGATTATGTAAAATATCATTGGTATATATACTGAGCTGGTAAGTGGTTATATCTTGTGAGAAATAATATTCCCCTATATATATTATAATATCATAAACACTCAATTATATGTATGCATCATTGTATACATATATATATATATATGTGCTGCTGCTAAGTCACTTCAGTCGTCTCCGACTCTGTGCGACCCCATAGACGGCAGCCCACCAGGCTCCCCCGTCCCTGAGACTCTCCAGCTCTCCAGGCAAGAACACTGGAGTGGGTTGCCATTTCCTTCTCCAATGCATGAAAGTAAAAAGTGAAAGTGAAGTCACTCAGTCGTGTCTGACTCTTAGTGACCCTATGGACTGCAGCCTACCAGGCTCCTCTGTCCATGGGATTTTCCAGGCAAGAATACTGGAGTGGGGTGCCATTGCCTTTTCCTATATATACATATATATATATATATGTATGTATAGACACACATGTATATATGTGCATTCAGTTGTGTCTGACTCTTTGCAACCCATGGACTGTAGCCCACCAGGTTCCTCTGTTCATAGAATTTTCCAGGCAAGAATACTGAAGTGGGTTGCTGGTTGCTATTTCCTATTCCAGGGGATCTCCCCTACCCAGGGATTGAACCCATGTCTCTTGTGTCTCCTGCATTGACAGGTGGATTCTTTACTACTGGTGCCACCTGGGAAGCACATACACACACACACACACACACACACACACACACAAATGCATATATCAATTACATACATATATATATATATATACATATTCAAGTAAAAAATAAATTAGCCAAAGTGTGGAAGTAACTCAATGTCCATTAATAAATGAATGGATAAATAAAATGTGATATATACAAATGATGGACTATTATTTAGCCTTAAAAAGGAAGGAAATTCCATCAAAGATACAACACTGATGAATCTTGAGACCATTATATAAATGAAACAAGTCCCCAAAAAAGATAAGTACTGCATGACTTCACTTATATGAATATCTAAAGTAGTCAAATTTATAGAAAGTAGAATCATGATTTCCAATGGCTGGAGTAAGGAAAAGTTGAAAAGGGAGTTGTTGACACAGACTTTCATATTTTCAAGGTAAAAAGTTCTGTTGATCCATTTCACAACAACATGAATATAGTTAACAGTTTCAAATTATAAACTTACTCTGAACTTCCAGATGTTCAACCTGGTTTAAGAAAAGGCAGAGGAACCAGAGATCAAATTGCCAACATCCACTGGATCATGGCAAAAGCAAGAGAGTTCCAGAAAAACATCTATTTCTGCTTTATTGACTATGCCAAAGCCTTTGACTGTGTGGATCACAATAAACTGTGGAAAATTCTTCAAGAGATGGGAATACCAAACCACCGTACCTGCCTCTTGAGAAACCTATATGCAGGTCAGAAAGCAACAGTTAGAACCCGACATGGAACAACAGACTGGTTCCAAATAGGAAAAGGAGTACGTCAAGGCTGTATACTGTCACCCTGCTTATTTAACTTCTATGCAGAGTCCATCATGAGAAACGCTGGGCTGGAAGAAGCACAAGCTGGAATCAAGATTGCCTGGAGAAATATCAATCACCTCAGATATGCAGATGACACC
>NW_011494832.1:9682805-9688113 GCF_000754665.1 Bison bison bison | reverse complement strand
GTCCATCATGAGAAACGCTGGGCTGGAAGAAGCACAAGCTGGAATCAAGATTGCCTGGAGAAATATCAATCACCTCAGATATGCAGATGACACCACCCTTACGGAAGAAAGTGAAGAGGAACTAAAAAGCCTTTTGATGAAAGTAAAAGAGGAGAGTGAAAAAGTTGGCTTAAAGCTCAACATTCAGAAAACAAAGATCATGGCATCTGGTCCCACCACTTTATGGGAAATAGATGGGGAAACAGTGGAAACAGTGTCAGACTTTATTTTTTTTTTTGCTCCAAAATCACTGCAGATGGTGATTGCAGCCATGAAATTAAAAGACGCTTACTCCTTGGAAAGAAAGTTATGCCCAACCTAGAGAGCATATTCAAAAGCAGAGACATTACTTTGCCAACAAAGGTCCGTCTAGTCAAGGCTATGGTTTTTCCAGTGGTCATGTATGGATGTGAGAGTTGGACTGTGAAGAAAGCTGCTGCTGCTAAGTCACTTCAGTCGTGTCCGACTCTGTGCGACCCCATAGACCGCAGCCCATCAGGCTCCCCCGTCCCTGGGATTCTACAGGCAAGAACACTGGAGTGGGTTGCCATTTCCTTCTCCAAGGCATGAAAGTGAAAAGTGAAAGTGAAGTTGCTCAGTTGTATCCGACTCTTAGCGACCCCACGGACAGCAGCCCACCAGGCTCCTCCGTCCATGGGATTTTCCAGGCAAGAGTACTGGAGTGGGGTGCCGTTGCCTTCTCCGGTGAAGAAAGCTGAGTGCCGAAGAATTGATGCTTTTGAAGTGTGGTGTTGGAGAAGACTCTCTAAAGGAAATCAGTCCTGGGTGTTCTTTGGAAGGAATGATGCTAAAGCTGAAACTCCAGTACTTCGGCTACCTCATGCGAAGAGTTGACTCATTAGAAAAGACTGATGCTGGCAGGGTTTGGAGGCAGGAGGAGAAGGAGACGACAGAGGCTGAGATGACTGGATGGTATCACCGACTCGATGGACATGAGTTTGAATGAACTCTGGGTGTTGGTGATGGACAGGGAGGCCTGGCGTGCTGTGATTCATGGGGTCACAAAGAGTCAGACACAACTGGAAGACTGAACAGAACTGAACTGAACTGATGGTAAATTTCATGATAATGTGTTTTCTACCACAATAAAAATGTAATTAAATAAACTAATAGAATAAGACAATGGTAAAATTATATATTAATTCTAAACTTTGCTCTAATCCCTTAACAACATGTTTTAATTCACTTTAATTTATATAGAGTTGCCTCAATATTTCAAATGGCTGCAGCACATTGCATTGTATAGAAGTATGAATATCTCAACTCATACTGATGAATAGACTTACAAGCATGATTCGCAGCTGTGTAAATAGGGAAAAAATGCAATGGAAAACAATTTTTTACTATCAAAGTTTTTTAGAAATTGTATTTTCTCCAACCCAGTTATTCAATTTCCATGAATGTATGCTACAACACATCTCCATACATGTGTTAAGATGTCCGTTCAAGTAAATTGACTGCAGCTTCTTTATAACAGCAAGTTTCACTTCCAAGTAAAAGGAGTACCATGAACATTGAATTTATCTGCATAAACTAGTAACCTGACCATATTTCTCATTGTAAAATGAACTCCTTAAAGGGTATTATTCTGCTTTATCTTCCAACTCACAATGTTCGGTTTCCTTGATGGGATAGCCATTTTCTACATTTTTTTTTTTTCTGGTAACATTGGTTCTTCCACTCTAAGAACAGAGGACAATGGCTATGCTCTACTTACGGGAACTCTAGGTTGAATATTTGCTTTGTGCTTTGGAACTTGGTGATATAGCATACACCACATGAAATGCCGAGCTGGATGAAGCACAAGCTGAAATCAAGATTGCCGGGAGAAATAGCAATAGCCTCAGATAGCAGACGACACCATCCTTATAGCAGAAAGCGAAGAGGAACTAAAGAACCTATCAATGAAAGTAAAAGAGGAGAGTGAAAAAGCTGGCTTAAAACTCAACATTCAAAAAATGAAGATCATGGCATCTGGTCCCATCAATTCATGGCAAATAGATGGGAAAACAATGCAAACAGTGACAGACTTTATTTTCTCAAGCTCCAAAATCACTGCAGATGGTGACTGAAGCCATGAGATTAAAAGATCTAGTCTAGTCAAAGCTATGGTTTTTCCAGTAGTCATGTATGGATGTGAGAGTTGGATCATAAAGACTAAGTGCCGAAGAATTGATGCTTTTGAAGTGTGGTGCTTGAGAAAACTCTGAGAGTCCCTTGGACTGCAAGGAGATCAAACCAGTCAATTCTAAAGGAAATCAACCCTGAATATTCATTGGAAAGACTAATGCTAAAGCTGAAGCTCCAATACTTTGGCCACCTGATGCTAAGAGCCAACTCATTGGAAAAGACCCTGATGCTGGGAAAGATTGAAGGCAGGAGAAGGGGATGACAGAGGATGAAATGGTTGGGTGGCATCACTGACTCAATGGAGATGAGTGAGCTCTGGGAGATGGTGAAGGACAGGGCAGCCTGGCATGCTGCAGTCCATGGAGTCACAAGTGTTGGACACAACTGAGTGACTGAACAACAACAAAAAGATTTATACATTTAAAAAATATATATCAAGTTATTTTCTAGTTTACTTCATTTCCATAGGCCTCAAATGTTCATCTGCAAGATAAAGAAATTACTCTTAACTAATTCAAGAGATCTGCCCACCAGTTCTAGGGCCATAACTTCTTGTAGAAGGTCCTAACTAAATTTATTTTCAATAGCAATGAAAACTGACTTGAAGAAAGAGGATGGAAGGTTGTATTTATCTTGTATTTTTTATAACTCTGTTGTTGAACAAGTGGATACAGCAAACATTTAATATGTCTTTGTTGTTGGTGGTGATGACAGTATTTTTACTGCTGTCTTTGCAATAAGGCAAGTGAAAAATGAGTTTAGTATCAGAATAACTATAAAAATACTTTACTAAAAGTGCAACAGTATTCGTAAAAATGGCAATAACAAAACAATTTTTAATACCAGAGACAATTTGACCTTTTACATAAAAGGTCATATATTTCTAAACATATAAATAGATATTATAGGATAGGGCCCATATATTTAAATAATGGAATTAGGATTCATAGAATTAAAGTGAGTTATCTAAGAAAACACAGCTGTAGAGAGTAGCTGAGATACAAGTCCAGATTCCTCTGGCTTTGGTTTCTCTCACCGCTGTGTCATTACATCATGCTACTTCAGAAAAAGATAAGGCTCTGTACTTTCTAATTATATGTTCTTAAGTACTATCTAATTTTGAAGTAAACTTCTGATGGTTTTGTATGCTAATAAGAGAAATATCCATTGACATAGTGGACAAGTCTTCCTATTAGTCAATGTACAGCTATTTAATAAGAAAATCTAAAATGCTAACTTAAAATTTTAAAACATATTTAGAATTCTTAGTTGAAACTATACATTAGAAACCAAATGACCCAACCTCCGGTCACAGAGATCATGTAAAGTTGAACTTTGAGTCAAGCATGGCTGCCTACCCAATTTGGTATATGTTAAGTGGCATGTAGCTTCCATAAATATAGAGAGCACCAAAGGTCTTCACCACATCAGAGTTTGGGTAACACTTCATTTCACCAAACACAAATATAATATAACTTCTCTATTCTATATTTATGGGGCAGGTGTTGACCATATAATACTAAGTTTACTAAAGAATGTCAACTGGCAAAATATACCCCATGAATGATATTGGTAAATACAGTAGGTTCATAAGGAAAATGTACTGCTTATTTCTGTTTTCCAAACGAGAGAGAAGGTTACAGCGCATAGCAATTACCTTGAGGCTTTTTGCTTCACGAAAGGTGGCTTCCAATTTCATGACCACAAGTCTGGAGAATGCAATCAGTGTGGTCGTGGTCTAAGCAGGACCACCTTCCAACTCAGCACTGCCAATCAGAGCAGAGCACCCTATTTGGGAAGTGTAGTAGATCCCATGCTGCAGCTTTCAGAAAAGGAAAAAACTAGCACTCTCACTGAGGCCACTGTGAAAACACGGCCTTAGCATGGTAGCATTAAGCTGTCATTGATGCCCCTTAGCTGAAAAAAATAAATTAGCGTTATAAAATAGAACTTCTAACTTAAATGGAATTAACTGAGGCATTTTTACTCAAAGTACATCAATATGAACCGAATATTTATTTTGTGCAATATGTATAAGCTGCTGTGCTATTGTTTTAGGGTAATGTATAATATCACCATTTAATTTTTGTCATAAAATCTGCTTAACAAGTTAATAGTAAGCAAACTATTCAAATACAATGGAATCATATTCTGTATTCTGAACTTTATTATTAATGTCTTAACTATATCCTTGCACTCTTCTGCAACATTGTGCTAAATAAAATTTAACACGATGTAGAAGACTGATTGTTGCTCATTTACTTATCTAATTGCTATGAAGTACCAAACAAAATCCTAAATATGTAATGTGTGACTACTATATTAATTAGATTCCTCCAAAGAAATGCAACCAATGGGGGATGGATCTGTATATATATCCCAAACATAAAGATTTATTTCATTCTCTATGATTTCAAAATTATTTAATTTTATCTTTATTAAAAATATAATAATTTAGTTTCTGAAAGTAATATATGAAAATATCATATATTTTAGACAATCTTTACAGAAGGACAGTAACTCAACTAAAACACCAAAACCTACTTTCCTTAACACCTGCACTTAAAAAAAAAAAACCTCACTGGACAGGGGTCACATTCCCAAGGGAAAGGAAATTAAAATGAAGTCAATAAAGATATTTGATGGTTGTTTTTCCATCTTATGTGTTCATAAGCCTAAACAATTTATGGTAACAGCTGTGAGTAGGCGTTTAAAGAATACTTCTTTCCTGTTCATTTTGGTGACATGAGTCACTTTGACTTTTTCTTTTGGATAATGACACAAAGGAAATTTTTGTTTAATTCCAATACTTCATGCTACCTGAAAAAATGCACTATTTTGCACATAGTGCATTTTTTAGAGATCAAACTTTAACAAAAGAAGTCATAAATTTCAAATGTACACATGACATTGGTATAATATTATGATGAATACTTCGAGTCTTGAATCATCTGAGAATGTCCAATGTTCAGTATTAGCTCAGTTCAGTCGCTCAGTCGTGTCTGACTGTTCGCGACCCCATGACTTGCAGCACGCCAGGCCTCCCCGTCCATCGCCAACTCCTGGAGTTCACTCAAACTCACATCCATTGAGTCGGTGAGGCCATCCAGCCATCTCA
>NW_011494832.1:9666895-9682650 GCF_000754665.1 Bison bison bison | reverse complement strand
CTTCTCCAACACCACAGTTCAAAACCATCAATTCTTTGGCACTCAGCTTTCTTCACAGTCCAACTCTCATATCCATACATGACCACTGGAAAACCATAGCCCTGACTAAATGGACTTTGTTGGCAAAGTAATGTCTCTGCTTTTGAAAATGCTATCTAGGTTGGTCATAACTGTCCTTCCAAGGTGTAAGCATCTTTTAATTTCATGGCTGCAATCACCATCTGCAGTGATTATGGAGCAAAAAAAAATAAAGTCTGGCACTGTTTCCACTGTTTCACCATCTATTTCCCATGAAGTGATGGGACCAGATGCCATGATCTTCATTTTCTGAATGTTGAGCTTTAAACCAACTTTTTCACTCTCCTCGTTCACTTTCATCAAGAGGCTTTTGAGTTCCTCTTCACTTTCTGCCATAAGGGTGGTGTCATCTGCATATCTGAGGTGATTGATATTTCTCCCGGCAATCTTGATTCCAGCTTGTGCTTCTTCCAGCCCAGCGTTTCTCATGATGGACTCTGCATAGAAGTTAAATAAGCAGGGTGACAGTATACAGCCTTGACGTACTCCTTTTCCTATATGGAACCAGTCTGTTGTTCCATGTCCAGTTCTAACTGTTGCTTCCTGACCTGCATAAAGGTTTCTCAAGAGGCAGGTAAGGTGGTCTGGTATTCCCATCTCTTTCAGAATTTTCCACAGTTTATTGTGATCCACACAGTCAAAGGCTTTGGCATAGTCAATAAAGCAGAAATAGATGTTTTTCTGGAACTCTGTTGCTTTTTCGATTATCCAGCGGATGTTAGCAATTTGATCTCTGGTTTCTGTGCCTTTTCTAAAAGCAGCTTGAATATCTGGAAGTTCACGGTTCACGTATTGCTGAAGCCTGGCTTGGAGAATTTTGAGCATTACTTTACTAGCGTGTGAGATGAGTACAATTGTGCAGTAGTTTGAGCATTCTTTGACATTGCCTTTCCTTGGGATTGGAATGAAAACTGACCTTTTCCAGTCCTGTGGCCACTGCTGAGTTTTCCAAATTTGCTGGCATATAGAGTCCATCACTTTCACAGCATCATCTTTCAGGATTTGAAATAGCTCAACTGGAATTCCATCACCTCCACTAGCTTTAATCACAGTGATGCTTTCTAAGGCCCACTTTACTTCACATTCCAGGATGTCTGGCTCTAGGTCAGTGATCACACCATCGCGATTATCTGGGTCGTGAAGATCTTTTTTGTACAGTTCTTCTGTGTATTCTTGCCACTTCTTCTTAATATCTTATGCTTCTGTTAGGTCCATACCATTTCTGTCCTTTATCGAGCCCATCTTTGCATGAAATGTTCCCTTGGTATCTCTGATTTTCTTGAAGAGATCTCTAGTCTTTCCCATTCTGTTGTTTTCCTCTATTTCTTTGCATTGATCGCTGAGGAAGTCTTTCTTATCTCCCCTTGCTATTCTTTGGAACTCTGAATTCAAATGCTTATATCTTTCCTTTTCTCCTTTGCTTTTTGCTTCTCTTCTTTTCACAGCTATTTGTAAGGCCTCCCCAGACAGCCATTTTGCTTTTTTGCATTTCTTTTCCATGGGGATGGTCTTGATCCCTGTCTCCAGTACAGTGTCATGAACCTCATTCCATAGTTCCTCAGGCACTCTATCAGATCTGGTCCCTTAAATCTATTTCTCACTTCCACTATATAGTCATAAGGGACTTGATTTAGGTCATACCTGAATGGTCTAGTGGTTTTCTCTACTTTTTTCAATTTAAGTCTGAATCTGGCAATAAGGAATTCATGATCTGAGCCACAGTCAGCTCCTGGTCTTGATTTTGCTGACTGTTTAGAGCTTCTCCATCTTTGGCTGCAAAGAATATAAGTAATCCGATTTTGGTGTGATGTCCATGTGTAGAGTCTTCTCTTGTGTTGTTGCAAGAGGGTGTTTGCTATGACTAGTGCGTTCTTTTGACAAAACTCTAGTAGCCTTCTCCCTGCTTCATTCTGTATTCCAAGGCCAAATTTGCCTGTTACTCCAAGTGTTTCTTGACTTCCTATTTTTGCATTCCAGTCCCCTATAATGAAAAGGACATCTTTTTTGGGTGTTAGTTCTAAAAGGTCTTGTAGGTCTTCATAGAACCATTCAACTTCAGCTTCTTCAGCATTACTGGTTGGGGCATAGGCTTGGATTCGTGATATTGAATGGTTTGCCTTGGAAACGAACAGAGATCATTCTGTCGTTTTTGAGATTGCATCCAAGTACTGCATTTCGGACTCTTTTGTTGACCATGATGGCTACACCATTTCTTCTAAGGGATTGGTGTCCACAGTAGTAGATATAATGGTCATCTGAGTTAAATTCATCCATTCCAGTCCATTTTAATTCACTGATTCCTAGAATGTTGATGTTCACTCTTGCCATCTCCTGTTTGACCACTTCAAATCTGCCTTAATTTTTAGACCAGACATTCCAGGTTCCTATGCAATATTGCTCTTTACAGCATCGGACCTTTCTTCTATCACCAGTCACATCCACAACTGGGTATTGTTTTCGCTTTGGCTCCATCCCTTAATTCTTTCTGGAGTTTTTTTCTCCACTGATCTCCAGTAGCATATTGGGCACCTACCAACCTGGGGAGTTCCTCTTTCAGTATCCTATCATTTTGCCCTTTCATACTGTTCACTGGGTTCTCAAGGCAAGAATATTGAAGTGGTTTTCTTCAGTATAACATCTTATAAATTCCACCTTGACTCCATATTATTCTATGGCTATGGTTTTCGACTTAGCTATGCTATTTTTCGAGATGATTAGAAATTAAGATTCTTTAATAATTCAGATTTTAATTAGAACTTATTCTACTATTCTATTGAGTAGACTAGTAGATAATAATATTAGTAGAAAATAGTGGATAATAAAAAGATAATAAATTTCAAAGTAGTCAAAGTTATCATATAGATGGTGATAGTGATACATGCTCAGTCACTCTTTGCATCCAACTCTTTGCAACCCCATGGACTGCAGTCCACCAGGCTCTTCTTTCTGTCCATGGAATTATCCATAGTGTTATACTTTTTACTAGAACTATGGGCTTCCCTGGTGGCTCAGAGGGTAAAGTGTCTGCCTGCAATGCCGGAGACCCAAGTTCGATCCCTGGTTCGGGAAGATCCCCTGGAGAAGGAAATGGCAACCCACTCCAATATTCTCCAGCCTGAAGAATCCCATGGATGGAGGAGCCTGGCAGGCTACAGTCTATGGGGTCGCAAAGAGTCGGACATGACTGAGCAACTTCACTCACTCACTCGTTGAAAATATAGGTGAGTTACAACTATCCTTTGGTATAATAACAATGACATTAATAAATCTTGAGACCCATTCATGGGAGGCACAGTATTTATGGGAGCTTCTAAGTCTGCTATACAACATAATGTAAAATAATACAATTTAAATGATAATATATATCATCTTCCCTCATCTCCTGTAACCACTGAAGCTGATGGGGTGGGTTTTTCATGGATTATGATGTTTAGAAAGAGCAGAATGCATAGTCTGTTGTCAAATTTTCACTTGGACCAAAATCAAAATCTATGGGAACAGACATTCTTGGTTACACAAGATGCAGAGTCAGCCAAACCAAATTATGATGACATATCCTTTAATTTTCCACCTAACCCATGACATTTTTCTAGGAATAAAATAAAATCTATCTAGGCAAACTATGTTTACAGGTAGAATAATTGTTTCAAGTAGGTTTCTCCCTACAACCAACAGTTTGCATGCACGCTTATAATAAACATTCATTTAGTAGTTTATATGAACTGTCAGAGGATTCAGTTAAGTCTTATTGAGCATAAGGATTGGGTTTTCCCTTCTCACATATTTAAGAAATGTTTTGAGTTCAAGGAGGGGGAAACAACTCACATAAGATTACTATAGTAAATTTTTCCAATAGTGTTTATTCTGAGAAGACAGTGGAAGGTACTTGAATAAAGTAAGTCTGGCAAGACTTGAATGCTTCAGTAGTGGGCAATGGGAGTTGTTTTTAGAGCAGTGAGAGCATAAAGACAGATGACTCTTTATTTTCTGAGTTAACTCACTTTCAGTGACATGAAAGGAAACTGTGGGATGGTGACTAACGCAAGTGGGAAGCGTGGAAAGGCTCGAGAAAACCAAAATAGAGTTTGTGTTTAGGGCACTTCCTAAATTGTCGCTTCTTGAGTTAACTCCCCCTCTATTTTCCATCACACGTCCTTGCATTGCCTTGAATTTAGCTTTTAAAACATTTGCTACAACAATGATGATTTTATATGTAGCACATACTATTTTGGAAGGTATGGTTTTAGGGGTCTTTAATATTTTTAAGTTAATGTGGATTATTTACTATAACATCAATTAGAAATATTAAAGCAAGGATACATTGGAAACCAAACCTAATGGTGTGTTAGCAGAATATAAAATCAGAAGCATAAATATTTTCAGACCTTTCATATACGTGAATATTTATTGAAAGTGTTTCTTTTGTGATAGACTTCTGTGACCTACTCAGTTATCTCTTTAGAGCAGCAAGTAAAAAATGATCAGGGAGGCTGACAAGTTAAGAACACTCTTGATTATATTCCTTCCCTAGGTTCCCTTGTTATTATATTTTCCTGGACTCCTTTGCTGGTTGCTTATTTTTACTTAACCATTCTTTCACACTTTTTTTTAACCAATAAATCCTGGGCTTCTTCAGATTTTACTTCTTGGCCCTTCTCGATATTTTCTCTACCAATTATGTCCCACAAAAATTTCTATAATAATGGAAATTTTCTATAAGCTTCACTGTCCATGTGCCAAGCTTGACTAGTGATTAGTCAATTGAAATGTAACCAAGAGAATATTAAAGAATATAAAAGAAATGTTCTCCTCTAATTATGCTACCCAATGTCACCACCATCTCTTTTATCTATTCCTTTACTCTTTCTCCTTGTCTTTTCCTGTTTTCCTCTTTGATTTATTTTCTGTTCTCTCAATTCACCTCCTTTGAAGATCTCCTTCATGTACAAAGATTGATCTACTATTGCTATTGATCTCCAAGTTTCCAGGTGACCTATACATGCACTGATTTATTCATCATATATTCATCAGGCAATTAGTAGGTTCTAGGCACCATCAGATGTAATTCAAGAGAGAAGACTGACTGTGAAGAAAGAATTACAACTGTGATGACTATTGCAGGAGGTGAATATCTAACTAAAGGAAATTATATGGGAGTCATTTAAGGATTTTAGGTAATGGTAATGTTCCTAAATCTGGAAAATATAATCTCAATTGTTATAGGGTTCCTTTATTCTGGCGGGGGGCGGGGGGGGGTGGGGGGGGGACACGTGAATGGGCAAAAATAACAGTAACAGAAATAATGAAACTGTCTTACCCTGAAACTAGAATTAAGTATCATGGTGTGTTAATGTACATTTTGTGAATTGTTTAGCTGGATTTCTTTCTTGTAGAGACAGTGTAGGGAAAGTTAGGAAGAACAACAAATAGCTCTTGGCCACCTTAAAGGAGAGGGCAATGTGCAAAACTCATCTGCTTTTAGGGTGTAGTGGTATGGCTGTTGTTGCCCTAGCTTGATTGCTTAATGAGGGAGTTTTGGTGCAGTTTGTGGAGAACAGGAATATTGCTTGCAGAACATGACTTGAAGAAAGCAAAAATAGAAGAAATTGCTTTACCCACCACTACCAACTTTGTTTTTTAAAATTTCTATTTTATAGAGAACTGAACAAAAGTACCACAATGAATAACTGTAAACCCTTCACTTAGAGTCACCAAGTGTTTATATCTTCTGTCACTGGTTTATCTCTATATATATTTATACACGTACTTTAACCATTTGAAAAGTAGACTGAAAGTATAAAGATTCTCCATTAATATGTCAGCATACACTTTCTAAAAATAAAGACATTCTACATAATCAAAATATCATTATCAGATCTAAAATTATTATTTCATGTGTTAGTCGCTCAGTTGAGTTGGACTTTTTGTGACCCTATGGACTGCAGCCCACCAGGCTCCTCTTTCCATGAAATTCTCCTGGCAAAAATACTTGAGTAGGTTGCCATTTATTTCCTTCTCCAGGAAATCTTCTAACCCAAGGACTCAAACCTAGGTCTCCTGCATTGCAGGCAGATTCATTATCTTCTAAGCCACAAATAATTGTAATTGTCTATGTATTCCCAATTGTCTCAGAAGTCATAAGTTTCTGGCTCATTTAAAGAAAAAAATGCATTATCTTTTTGCACAAATTAAAGAATATTAACCTATTAAATTTTTTGCACCTTGCTTTTTTTTTTTACCCATAAAAATAGGTGCTGGATATCACCTATCAATTTATACAAAATTTTCTCATTCTTTCTTTTTTTTTTTTTTTTCATTCTTTCTAATTACTACTTAGCACTTCTTTTTACAGATATGCTATAGCTTATTTAACCAGTCTCTTATGGATGGCATTTGGGTTCCCAAATTTTGCTCATAACTAGTAACCTTTTGCATATATTGTTTTGTATTTTGGAAGGCCTATCTGCAGGGTGATTTCCCAAAAGTGAGATTTTCAGGTCAAAGGGGAAAATGTATACAAGGATTTTATTGAATACTGCCAAAATTCCCCAAAGAGCTTGACCATTTTGCAAAAAGTCAGAGTGCCCTATTCCCAAAAGCTCCAGGTGCAGAGTATGTTATGAAGTTTTTGAAGTTTTCCAGTCTAAAAAGTGAGAAATGTTTTGCCTATGTTCTCCTCTAGGAGTTTTATAGTTTCTGGTCTTATGTTTAGATCTTTAATCCATTTTGAGTTTATTTTTGTGTATGGAGTTAGAAGTGTTCTAGTTTCATTCTTTTCCAAGTGGTTGACCAGTTTTCCCAGCACCACTTGTTAAAGAAATTGTCTTTTCTCCATTGTATATTCTTGCCTCCTTTGTCAAAGATAAGGTGTCCATAGGTGCCTGGGTTTATCTCTGGGCTTTCTATTTTGTTCCATTGATCTATATGTTTGTCTTTGTGCCAGTGCCATACTGTCTTGATGACTGTGGCTTTGTAGTAGAGCCTGAAGTCAGGCAGGTTGATTCCTCTAGTTCCATTCTTCTTTCTCAAGATTGCTTTGGCTATTCGAGGTTTTTTGTATTTCCATACAAATTGTGAAATTATTTGTTCTAGTTCTGTGAAAAATACCGTTGGTAGCTTGATAGGGATTGCATTGAATCTATAGATTGCTTTGGGTAGTATACTCATTTTCACTATATTGGTTCTTCCAACCCATGAACATGGTATATTTCTCCATCTATTAATGTCCTCTTTGATAAAAATAAACAAATGGGATCTAATTAAAATTAAAAGCTTCTGCACAACAAAAGAAACTATAAGCAAGGTGAAAAGACAGCCTTCAGAATGGGAGAAAATAATAGCAAATGAAGCAACTGACAAACAACCAATCTCAAAAATATACAAGCAACTCCTGCAGCTCAATTCCAGAAAAATTAATGACCCAATCAAAAAATAGGCCAAAGAACTAAATAGACATTTCTCCAAAGAAGACATACAGATGGCTAACAAACACATGAAAAGATGCTCAACATCACTCATTCTCAGAGAAATGCAAATCAAAACCACAATGAGGTATCATTTCATGCCAGTCAGAATGGCTGCGATCCAAAAGTCTACAAGCAATAAAAGCTGGAGAGGGTGTGGAGAAAAGGGAACCCTCTTACACTGTTGGTGGGAATGCAAACTAGTACAACCACTATGGAAAACAGTGTGGAGA
This sequence comes from Bison bison bison, assembly GCF_000754665.1. Classification (NCBI taxonomy): domain Eukaryota; kingdom Metazoa; phylum Chordata; class Mammalia; order Artiodactyla; family Bovidae; genus Bison; species Bison bison. The sequence goes on along the minus strand of NW_011494832.1, from coordinate 9,674,876 downwards.
TTCCTTAAAAAACTGGAAATAGAACTGCCATATGATCCAGCAATCTCACTGCTGGGCATACACACCAAGGAAACCAGAATTGAAAGAGACACGTGTACCCCAATATTCATCGCAGCACTGTTTATAACAGCCAGGACATGGAAGCAACCTAGATGTCCATCAGCAGATGAAAGGATAAGAAAGCTGTGGTACATATACACAGTGGAGTATTACTCAGCCATTAAAAAGAATACATTTTAATCAGTTCGAAGGAGGTGGATGAAACTGGAGCCTATTATACAGAGTGAAGTAAGCCAGAAAGAAAAACACCAATACAGTATACTAACACATATATATGGAATTTAGAAAGATGGTAATGACAACCCTGTATGCGAGACAGCAAAAGAGACACAAATGTATAGAACAGTTTTTTGGACTCTGTGGGAGAGGGAGGGGGGATGATTTGAGAGGTTGGCATTAAAACATGTATAATATCATATAAGAAATGAATCGCCAGTCCAGGTTCAACCTAGGATACAGGAATCTTGGGGCTGGTGCACTGGGATGACCCAGAGGGATGGTTTTGGGAAGGAGGTGGGAGGGGGGTTCAGGATGGGGAACACGTGTACACCCATGGCGATGTATGTTGATGTATGGCAAAACCAATACAATATTGTAAAGTAAAATAATAATAATAATAATATATTTAAAAAAATAAAGAAATTACCTAATTAAAAAAAATAATAATAAAAAGTGAGAAATGATAATCTCAGTATAGCTTTAGTTTGCATTGTATTGACTAAAATAATGCATATTTTCAGATGTTTTATGAATATTTCCCTGTGTTAAATTCTATTCATGTGCTTTGCCCACTTTCTATATGCTTTTTATCCTTTATTTCTTAATATTTAAACTATATTTCTAAATATTTAAATATGTTACTATTAGATTAGCCAATGTGTACTTCTGTGAAACACCATGTAGAGTTTTTGTTGTTTCTGACCCAAGTGATACAGAAGTTCTTGCTTTTTGCTGGTCCCACTACAGAACAACTAATCACCTTCTCAGATTTAACATAAGATTAGTGTCCTGGATGAAGCCTTTCTGAAGTTATTCCTCCCTGCTTTTCCCCTGAGACATGAACAGCATTTTCTTCCCTCCATCAATTGGGAACAAAAGAAGAGAAATTGAGACAGAGTACTGGGGAAGATTTGGAGATGCAGATCTCTCTGATAAAATGTACAATTAGAGTGATACGTTGTGGAGGAAATGATTGACATATAAGAAACAGAAAAGTGGATGAAGATTCATCAGCACCATCCTAATCATTTTTCATATGGTTATGGAATCTGGCTAATGGCCTTTGCACATCCTATACAACTGGAATACATTGCTGAATGGCCTTCAAGACTACATTCTTTGCACATACCAAAGTCCATTTCTAAACCTGTCTGAAACAAGGTAACAGAGAGGAAATGACAAGTTGAAAAGCTGTTTAGAGGTAACAATTTTAGGATATGATGATTGCTTTGGACAAGGATTTGTAAAAATGCAGGAAATTATGTCTCAACCATGGTACACATCAGAAACCCTCAGAGGGCTTTTTCAAAGGTGATTTTCCAAGACCACACCCGATCCCTAATGAATCAGAAGCTTTGTGACTGTGCCCAAGGCTGCTGGCATATATGCAGTTGTGGAAAGATGAGGATGTTGAGTATGAGGTGTGAAATGAGACCTCAACATGTTCTGATAATAAGCAACTTTCATATAGGTTTATTTACCATTTAAGCTTACTCATTTTTTTCTGTTGTATTTTTAAAATTTATTATTGCCTTTTATAAAGGATTTTTTTGGATATCCTGTTGATAATCCTTCATCAGCTATACGTATGACATAACTTTCTCAGGTTACAGCTTATCTTTACATTTTGATTAAAGCATCTTTGAACTTAAAGTATGATTTTTAAAAAAAAATTAATATAGATAATGCATGAATCTTTACTTTTTTGTTTATTCTAGATATCTTCTTCAAAATATATTTTCCTGATCTGAAGTCAAAATCTCTACTGTTTTCTAAAAGTTTTTAAAACTTTTATAGTTTGCCTTTCACAGTTCAGTCTTGAATCCACTTAGAACCATTTATTTAACAATGTGAAGTGTTAAACAATGTGAAGTAGAAAGTTCATTTTACTATTTTATATGTGTGAATGCATATATATGGGGCTTCCCTGATGGCTTAGTGATAAAGAATCTGCCTGCAAATTAAAAGACACAGGAGACACAGGCGTGATTATTGGGTCAGAAAAGATTCCCTGGAGGAGGGCATGGTAACCCACTTCAGTATTCGTGCCTGGAGAATCCCATGGACAGAGGAGCCTGGTGAACTACAATCCATAGGGTCACAAAGAGTCAGACACGACTGAAGCAACTCAGTATATACCCACCCACAAATATATATATACAGAAACACACACATAGTTTTCCCAGTACTATTTGTTAGCAGTCAGACTGCTATTTCACAAGTCTGTCTAGGGAACAGAAACGCTAGTGAATGCAATGGAGGCAGTTGGGGAGGGACTGAAAACTTTCAGTAGACACTTACAGGAAAACTTATATGGACAAGGATGGCTTCATGTCCTGTACAGTTGCAGAGACCCATGTGGAAAAGGGCCTGATTTATTTTTGTAATTTATATTTATATTCAGGTGGCATTGGTTTATGAGATTCCCAGGTGGTGCTAGTGGCAAAGAACTTGCCTGCCAATGCAGGAGATGTAAGAGACACAGGGTCGGTCCCTGGGTTGGGAAGATTCCCTGGAGGAGGGCATGGCAACCCACTCCAGTATTCTTGCCTGGAGAATCCCATGGACAGAGGAGCCCGGCCGGCTACTGTCCACAGGGATACACAGAGTCAGACACAACTGAAGCGACTTAGTAAGCATGCACGTGTGACATTGGTTTATAATAGTATATAAGGCTCATAACAGTATATAAGGTTCATGTGTACAACATTATGTTTTTATATCTGTATACCCTACGATATGTTCACCACCCAAAATTTAGTTTCCATCTGTCACCATACACGTTGATCCCTTTTACTCATTTCTCCCTCCTCTCCACCCTTTCCTACCTGGTAACCACTACTCTGCTCTCTGTATCCACATATTCATTTCTGTTTCATTCCACATGTAAATGTATTTATTTTTGTGTACTTGATTGCTAGTTTTATATTCCACGTATAAGAGACATCATACAGTATTTTTCTCCATCTGACTTATTTCACTTAGCATAATACACTCAAGAGTTATCCATATTGTCACAAATGGCAAGCAGTTTCACTAATGGGCATAAGTCTGGAAAAAACAAAAACACTAATTCGACAAGACTCAGGCACCCCAATGTTCATAGCAGCATTATTTACAACTGTCAAGACATGGAAGCAACCAAAGTGTTCATCAACAGATAAATGGATTAAGAAGATGTAGCATGTATATATATATATATATATATATATATAATGGAAAGAAATTCAGTCATGAAAAAAGAATGAAATTCTGTCATTTTCAGTAACATGGATGGATTTAGAGGACATTGTGATAAGTGAACTAAATCAGAGAAAGACAAATGCTCTATCACTTTAATGAAAATCTAATAAACAGCAAACTACTTAATGTAAAAAAAAAAGAAGACTCACAGATGCAGAAAACAAACAAACAAACAAACTAGTAGTTACAGGAGGATGATGAAAGAGGGGAGGGCAAGATAGAGGTAGTAAATTAAAGGTACACACTATTAGGTATACAATAGTTCAGTTCAGCTGCTCAGTCATGTCTAACTCTTTGTGACCTCATGGACTGCAGCATGCCAGGTTATCCTGTCCATCAACAACTCTTGGAGCTTGGTCAAACTCATTTCCATCGAGCCGGTGATATCATCCAACCATCTAATCCTCTGTCATCCCATTCTCCTCCTGCCTTCAATCTTTCCCAGCATCAGGGTCTTTTCCTATGAGTCAGCTCTTTGAATCAGGTGGCCAAGATATTGGAGTTTCAACTTTAGCATCAGTCCTTCCAATGAACACCCAGGATTGGTCTCCTTTAGGATAGACTGGTTGGATCTCCTTGCCCTCCAAGGGACTCTCAAGAGTCTTCTCCAACACCACAGTTTAAAAGCATCAATTCTTTGGTGCTCAGCTTTCTTTATGGTCCAACTCTTACATCCATAAATGACTACTGGAAAAACCATAGCTTTGACTACAAGGACATTTGTCAGCAGACAAATTAATATCTCTGCTTTTTAACATGCTGTCTAGGTTTGTCATAACCTTTCTTCCAAGGAACAAGTATCTTTTAATTTCATGGCTACAGTCACCATCTGCAATGATTTTGGAGGCCAAGAAAATTAAGTCTGTCACTGTTTCCATTGTTTCTCCTCTACCAATTTGGAACGAGTCCATACTGTTGCTTCTTGACCTGCATACAGGTTTCTCAGGAGGCTGGTAAGATGGTCTGGTATTCTCATCACTTTAAGAATTTTCCACAGTTTGTTGTGATCCACACAGTCAAAGGCTTTAGTGTAGTCAATGAAGAAAAAGTAGATGTTTTTCTGGAATTCTCTTGCTTTTTCTATAATGTAATGTATGTTGGTAATTTGATCTCTCACTCCTCTGCTTTTTTGAAATCCAGCTTGAACATCTGGAAGTTCTTGGCTCATGTACTGTAGAAGCCTAGCTTGGAGAATTTTGAGCATTACTTTGCTAGCACGTAAGATGAGTGCAATTGTGCGGTAGTTTGAACATTCTTTGGCATTGCCATTTTTGGGATTGGAATGAAAACTGACCTTTTCCAGTCCTGTGGCCACTCCTGAGTTTTCCAAATTTGCTGGCATATTGAGTTCAGCACTTTCACAGTATCATCTTTCCAGATTTGAGATAGCTCAACTGGAATTCCATCACCTCCACTAGCTTTGTTCTTAGTGATGTTTCCTAAGGCCCACTTGACTTTGCATTCCAAGATGTCTGGCTCTAGCTGAGTGATCACACCGTTGTGGTTATCTGGGTCATTAAGATCTTTTTTGTATTGTTCTATGTATTCTTGCCACTTCTTCTTAATATCTTCTGCTTCTGTTAAGTCCATGTAGTTTCTGCCAGTTATTATGCCCATCTTTGCATGAAATGTTCCCTTTGTTTCTCTAATTTCTTTGAAGAGATTCCTAGTCTTTCCCATTGCATTGTTTTCATTTATCCTTTGTATTGATCACTTAGGAAGGCTTTCTTATCTCTCCTTACTCTTCTTTGGAACTCTGCATTCAAATGGGTCTATATTTCCTTTTCTCCTTTGCCTTTTGTTCTTTTCTCTTCTCAGTAATTTGTAAAGCCTCCTCAGACAATCATTTTGCCTTTTTGCATTTCTTCTTTTGGGAGATGGTTTTGAATACCACCTTCTGTACAATTTTACAAACCTCTGTCCATAGTTCTTCAGGCACTTTATCTATCAGGTCGAATTCCTTGAATCTATTTGTCATTTGCACTGTATAATCATAAGGGATTTGATTTAGGTCATACCTGAATGGTCTAGTGGTTTTACCTACTTTCTTCAATTTAAGTCTGAATTTGGCAATAAAGAGTTCGCAATCTGAGCCACAGTCAGCTCCTGGTCTTGTTTTTGCTGACTTTATAGAGCTTCTCCATCTTCAGCTGCAAAGAATATAATCAATCTGATTTCAGTATTGACCATCTGGTGATGTCCATTTGTACTGTTGTTTTATGTGGTGTTCGAAGAGGGTGTTTGCTATGACCAGTGCATTCCCTTGGAAAAATTCTGTTAGCCTTTGCCCTGCTTCATTTTGTACTCCGAGGCCAAACTTGCCTGTTATTCCAGATATCTCTTGACTTCCTACTTTTGCATTCTTATTCCCTATGATGAAAAGGACATCTTTTTTTTTTTTTTTGGTGTTAGTTCTAGAAGGTCTTGTAGGTCTTCAGAGAGCCATTCAACTTGAGCATCTTTGGCATTAGTGGTTGGGGCATAGACTTGGATTACTGTGATATTGAATGGTTTACCTTGGAAACAGAGGTTATTCTGTTGTTTTTGAGACTGCACCCAAGTACTGCATTTTAGACTCTTTTGTTGACTATGAGGGCTACTCCATTTCTTCTAAGGGTTTCTTGCCAACAATAGTTGATATAATGGTCATCTGAATTAAATTTGCCCATTCCAGTCCATTTTAGTTCACTGATTCCTAAAATATCTATGTTCACTCTTGCTATCTTCTGCTTGATCACTTCCATTTACCTTGATTCATGGACCCATCATTCCAGGTTCCTATGCTATATTGTTCTTTACAGCATCAGACTTTATGTCCACCACCAGTCACATATGCAACTGGGTGCTGTATTTGCTTTGGCTCAGCCTTCTTCGTTCTTTCCTGAGCTATTTATCCACTTTTCTCCAGTAACATATTAGGCACCTATTAACCTGGTGAGTTCATCTTTCAGTGTCATATCATTTTGCCTTTTCATACTGTTCATGAGGTTCCCACAAAATGGCAGAGTAGAAAGACATACACTCATCTTCTCCTGTGAGCACTCCAGAATTGCATCTAACTGGTTGCACAGAGTCGGACATGACTGAAGTGACTTAGCAGCAGCAGCAGCAGCAGCTGAACAACCATTGACAGGAAAATGTTGGATCCCACCATAAAAGATATCCTATGTCCAAGGGCAAAGGAGAAGCCCCAACAAGATGGTAGGAGGGGCAAAATCGCATTTAGAATCAAATCCAATACCTGCCAGAGATGCTTGGAGGGCTCAAACAAAACTTTGTGCATACCAGGACCCAGGGACCCCACAAGAGACTGAGCCAGACCTGCCTTTGAGTTTTTGAGTGTCTTCTGTGAAGGTATGGGTCAGCACTGGCCTGCATGGGGCCAGGGGCTCCAGTGGGGCCAGAGGCTTTTGCTGAAGCAGACCTGGGAGGCACAGCATGTGAGTCCCACCATAGAGCCACAAAGCAGACAGCCACAAATTGGAGAATAATTATATGAAATAAGTTCTCACACTGTTGTGAAAGTTCTAGGGCTCACAACGTATTTCACAACCCAAGGATCTGACAAAGGGACTGAGAACTCCCAGGGAATTTGACTTTGATAGCCAGTGGGATTTGATTACAGAACTTCCACAGGACTGGGGAAACAGACTCTTGAAGGGCACGAACAAGACCTTGTGTGCACCAGGACTCAGGAGAAAGAGAAGTGACCCTACAATAGACTGAACCAGACCTGCCTGTGAGTATCCAGGATCTCTGGTAGAGGTGTGGGTCAACAATGGCCTGCAGTGGGATCAGGGGCATTGAATACAGCAGTCCTGACATAAGTCCTTTTGAAAGAGGTCACCTCAGGCCAAACTACAGGGATGGAACAAAGCCCCATCCATCAACAGAAAATTGGACTAAAGATTTACTGAGCATGGCCCCGCCCATCAGCATAAGATCCAGATTCCCCGAACAGCCAGTCCTTTCCATCAGGAGCTCCCACGAGCTTCTTATCCTTATCCATCCTTATCCAAGAGAGCAGACAGAATGGAAATCAGAATTACAGAAAGCTAACCAAACTAATGACTGGATCACAGTCCTGTCTAACTCAATAAAACTATGAGCCATGCCATCTAGGGCCACCCAAATGGCTGGGTCATGATGGAGAGTTCTGACAAAATGTGGTCTACTGGAGAAAGGAATGGCAAACCACTGCAGTGGCAAACCACTGTATTCTTGCCTTGAGAACCTCATGAACAGTATTAACAGCATGAAAAGATACATCATACAAGGATATCTTGTACAACATGGGGGAATATAGACAACATTGTAAAATAAATTTAAATAATTACAAACAAAAACTTTTAAAAATTATAAATAACTATATTGTATACCTGTGGAGAAGGCAATGGCACCCCACTCCAGTACTCTTGCCTGGAAAATCCCATGGATGGAGGAGCCTGGTAGGCTGCAG
>NW_011494832.1:9664450-9666720 GCF_000754665.1 Bison bison bison | reverse complement strand
CACTTTCATGCATTGGAGAAGGAAATGGCAATCCACTCCAGTGTTCTTGCCTGGAGAATCCCAGGGACGGGGGAGCCTAGTGGGCTGCCGTCTATGGGGTCACAGAGAGTCGGACACGACTGAAGTTTCTTAGCAGCAGCAGCATATTGTATACCTGTAACTTACATAATCAGTTCAGTTCATGTCACTCAGTCGTGTCCAACTCTTTGCGACCCATGAATCACAGCACACAAGGCCTCTCTGTCCATCACTAACTCCTGGAGTTCACTCAAACTCATGTCCATCGAGTTGGTTATGCCATCCAGCCATTTCATCCTCTGTCGTCCCCATCTCCTCCTGCCCCCAATCCCTCCCAGCATCAGGGTCTTTTCCAATGAGTCAACACTTCACATGAGGTGGCCAAAGTATTGGAGTTTCAGCTTCAGCATCAGTCCTTCCAATTAACACCTAGGACTGATCTCCTTTAGGATGGACTGGTTGGATCTCATTGCAGTCCAAGGGACTCTCAAGAGTCTTCTCCAACACCACAGTTCAAAAGCATCAATTCTTCAGTCCTCAGCTATCTTCACAGTCCAACTCTCACATCCATACATGACCACTGGAAAAACCATAGCCTCGACTACATGGACCTTTGTTGGCAAGGTAATATCTTTGCTTTTCAATATGCTATCTAGGTTGGTCATAACTTTCCTTCCAAGGAGTAAGCATCTTTTAATTTCATGGCTGCAATTATCATCTGCAGTGATTTTGGAGCCCCCAAAAATAAAGTCTGACACTGTTTCCCCATCTATTTCCCATGAAGTGATGGGACCAGATGTCATGATCTTTGTTTTCTGAATGTTGAGCTTTAAGCCAACTTTTTCACTCTCCTCTTTCACTTTCATCAAGAGGCTTTTGAGTTCCTCTTCACTTTCTGCCATAAGGGTGGTGTCATCTGCATATCTGAGGTGATTGATATTTCTCCAGGCAATCTTGATTCCAGCTTGTGCTTCTTCCAGTCCAGCGTTTCTCATGATGTACTCTGCACAGAAGTTAAATAAGCAGAGTGACAATACACAGCCTTGACGTACTCCTTTTCCTATTTGGAACCAGTCTGTTGTTCCAAGTCCAGTTCTAACTGTTGCTTCCTGACCTGCATATAGGTTTCTCAATAGGCAGGTCAGGTGATCTGGTATTCCCATCTCTTTCAGAATTTTCCACAGTTTATTGTGATCCACACAGTCAAAACTTTGGCGTAGTCAATAAAGCAGAAGTAGATGTTTTTCTGGAACTCTCTTGCTTTTTCCATGAGCCAGTGGATGTTCGCAATTTGATCTCTGGTTCCTCTGCCTTTTCTAAAACCAGCTTGAACATCTGGAAGTTCATGGTTCACGTATTGCTGAAGCCTGGCTTGGAGAATTTTGAGTATTACTTTACTAGCGTGTGAGATGAGTGCAATTGTGTGGTAGTTTGAGCATTCTTTCCCATTGCCTTTCTTTGGGATTGGAATGAAAACTGACCTTTTCCAGTCCTGTGGCCACTGCTGAGTTTTCCAAATTTGCTGGCATATAGAGTCCATCACTTTCACAGCATCATCTTTCAGGGTTTGAAATAGCTCAACTGGAATTCCATCACCTCCACTAGCTTTGTTTGTAGTGATGCTTTCTAAGGCCCATTTGACTTCACATTCCAGGATGTCTGGCTCTAGGTCAGTGATCACATCATTGTGATTATCTGGGTCGTGAAGATCTTTTTTGTACAGTTCTTCTGTGTATTCTTGCCACCTCTTCTTACTATCTTCTGTTTCTGTTAAGTCCATACCATTTCTGTCCTTTATCGAGCCCATCTTTGCATGAAATGTTCCCTTGGTATCTCTGATTTTCTTGAAGAGATCTCTAGTCTTTCCCATTCTGTTGTTTTCCTCTATTTCTTTGCATTGCTCACTGAGGAAGGCTTTCTTACCTCTCCTTGCTATTCTTTGGAACCCTGCATTCAGATGTTTATATCTTTCCTTTTTTCCTTTGCTTTTCACTTCTTTTCTTTTCACAGCTATTTGTAAGGCCTCCTCAGACAGCCATTTTGCTTTTTTGCATTTCTTTTCCATGGGGATGGTCTTGATCCCTGTCTCCTGTACAATGTCATGAACCTCCGTCCATAGTTCATCAGGCACTCTATCTATCAGATCTAGTCCCTTAAATCTATTTCTCACTTCCACTGTATAATCATAAGGGATTTGATTTAGGTCATACCTGAATGTTCTAGTGGTTTTCCCCACTTTCTTCAATTTAAGT
>NW_011494832.1:9661941-9664350 GCF_000754665.1 Bison bison bison | reverse complement strand
ATAGAGCTTTTCCATCTTTGGCTGCAAAGAATATAATCAATCTGATTTTGGTGTTGACCATCTGGTGATGTCCATGTGTAGAGTCTTCTCTTATATAATATAAGACTTCTATAATATTATACATCAATTATACTGCAAATAAAAAAATGGATAAAGGATCAGAATATCACTATATTGTATACCTGTAACTGAAACTTCAGTACTTTGGCCACCTCATGGGAAGACTTGACTCATTGGAAAAGACTCTGATGCTGGGAGGGATTGGGGGAAGGGAGAAAAGGGGACGACAGAGGATGAGATGGCTGGATGGCATCACCAACTTGATGGATGTGAGTTTGAGTGAGCTCCTGGGAGTTGGTGATGGACAGTGAGGCTTGGCGTGCTGTGATTCATGGGGTCACAAAGAGTTGGAGACGACTGAACTGAACTGAACTGAACTTATATAGTATTATACATCAATTATACTTCAAATAAAGCAATGGATATAGGACCAGAATACACATTTTTCAAAGAAGGCAAACAGATGGCCAACTGGCACATGAAGAAAAGTCCAACATCACTAATTATTAGGAAAATGTAACTCGAAACTGCAATGAGATATCTCCTCACATCTTTTAGAATGACTGTTATCAAAAAGGCAAGAAATAATGTGTTGGCAAAGATGGAGAAAAAAGAGGACCCTAGTACACTGTTGACAAGAACATAAATTGGTGCAGGGAATTAAAAACAGTACAGAAATCCTCAAAATCTCAAGAGTAGAAGTATCATACATCTAGCTGTCCCACTTCTGGGTGTTTATCCAAAGACTATGAAAATGCTAATTCAAAGATTTATGCAGTCTATGTTCATAGCAGCGTTATTTATAATAGCCAAGACATAGAAACAATCTAAGTGTTCATCGATAGAAAAATGGACAAGAAAATGTGGGATACATACATTGTTATTGCTGTTTAGTTGCTAAGCTGTGTCTGACTCTTTTGTGACCCCATGGACTGTAGACCACCAGGCTCCCCTGTCAATGGGATTTCCCAAGCAAGAATATCAGAGTGGGTTGCCATTTCTTTCTCCAGGGGATCTTCCTGACCCAGGGATCGAACCTGCATCTCCTGCATTGGCAGGTGAATTCTTTATTAGAAGTCTTTCCCTGAGTTACCAGGGAAGCCCTACACACACACACACACACACACACACATATATATATAATAGAAGTGTGTGAACTTAATTTAATGCTCTCCTATTGCCATATTGAAATTTCAAATACTTTGTAAACAGGGACCCTCTCTTTAATTTTGCACTGGATATACTGGTCCTTAGAAATCTTGTCTAGAAAACATTATCTGGCAACATTTGTATTTAGACTGCTTTTGTCATCTTCAATGTCTATTTCCATTGGTTGAGATCTTACAGACTTAAGAATATTCAGTTACTCTTCTATTCAAGAGCAGATTCTACTTTTTTCTTTTCCCCCTCACATTAAAATTTTCAGCTAGTTCCCAGGATATGAAGATTAAAACACACACACACACACACACAAAGACACTCATATATTAGGGAGAAATAACAGATTACCAAGTGATTCATTCTGCTATAAAACAAAGTGATAAAAAAAAGTCAAAGCTCAATCAGCCTAACAAGAAGGTAATATAGAGAGAACATGTGGTGACTATCAAATGTCAAGTAAGATTATTGTCCCTCACATACTTTTTCAGAACAGGTTGGATTACTTGCCTCCCCATTGAAACCCACCAATTAGAAATATAAGTAACTATATACTCCTCTAAGACCTCTAACACAGATCTTTGACTCTGTACTTTTCTTCCAATGTACACCTAGTTGAGATCAACATACACTGAGCACCTGGAAATTCAGGCTGTGGGGAGGAAAAGAAAAAGTAACAGGAGATGATTTGGATCCTCAGAGAAGGACGGAGACAGATCAAATACCCCAGTGATGCCTTTGTGTAGTATGAATATAACCCTATCGTACAACTAGTTCTGTAAGTCATGGTGGAAAGCACCTGTTCAATTCAGTTCAGTTCAGTTGCTCAGTCGTGTTCAACTCTGTGACCCCATGAACTGAAGCACACCAGGCCTCCCTGTCAATCACCAACTCCCAGAGTTCACCCAGACTCATGTCCATCAAGTCGGTGATGCCATCCAGCCATCTCATCCTCTGTCATCCCCTTCTCCTCCTGCCCCCAATCCCTCCCAGCATCAGGGTCTTTTCCAATGAGTCAACTCTTTGCATGAGGTGGCCAAAGTTTTGGAGTTTCAGCTTTAGCATTAGTCCTTCCAAAGAATACCCAGGACTGATCTCCTCTAGAATGGACTGGTTGGATCTCCTTGCAGTCCAAGGGACTCTCAAGAGTCTTTTCCAACACCACAGCTCAAAAGCGTCAATTCTTTGGCA
>NW_011494832.1:9660631-9661841 GCF_000754665.1 Bison bison bison | reverse complement strand
CTCTGCTTTTTATTATGCTATCTAGGTTGGTCATAACTTTCCTTCCAAGGAGTAAGTGTCTTTTAATTTCATGGCTGCAATCACCATCTGCAGTGATTTTGGAGCCCCCCAAAATAAAAAATCAGCCACTGTTTCCCCTGTTTCCCCATCTATTTCCCATAAAGTGATGGGACCACATACCACAGTCTTAGTTTTCTGAATGTTGAGCTTTAAGCCAACTTTTTCACGCTCCTCTTTCATTTTCAACAAGAAGCTTTTTAGTTCCTCTTCACTTTCTGCCATAAGGGTGGTGTCATCTGCATATCTGAGGTTATTGATATTTCTCTCGGCAATCTTGATTCCAGCTTGTGCTTCTACCAGTACCCTACTTTAAATTAATATGTCTGGCAAGGATTGTTACTTTTTGATGTGAAAGTATCAATAATCAATCTTCAAAAAGTAGTGGAAGAGATAAGTGAGGGGAATGAGTAATTGAAAAATCTGGTGTGAGAAACACAACAGAGAGTAGAAGCTAGGAAAGTTCATAACCATAAGGGTGTCTAAGTGAGCACACACTAGAAGCAGGAAGAGCTGCCCTTTACAGCCATGGCTCTGGGAAGCATGGGTGAGTGGTCTTTAGGTTAAATATGAGAATAATGACTTGCTTCTCAATGAGGAAATGTTCTCAAACTTTAAGTTATTTACTTGAGGTGAAAATGAAACTTAACTGTCCAATATTTATTTAAAAGTGACAGAAGTTAGTTAATAAAATCTTCATTATTTTCTTAGACCAGTAGAGGGACCCATTTCTCATGCCATTTTTTTTTTTTTTACTTCTGCCTTTTTGAAAGTCATTTTTGCTGTTCTTACAAGATCCCAGTAATTCTAATCATTGCTTTTAGAGTTTGAGCCCCACAAAATTACAATGATAAGGTCTTTGATCATGAGGAGTCATGTCCAAGAGCAAGTGAATGAGGCAGGGTCATCTGAAATAGAAAAAAGGATCTAGGAAAGAAAACTGAAAAGTTGGTGGAAAAATGATGCATGTTCTTAGGGAGTTAAGGAATGACAGAGATAGTACTTTGGAAAAGATGAAACAACCTGTAAATCAATTCAGAAGTCAAAAGTGATATGACATTGAAACATGTAAAATATCATATAAGAAACGAGTTGCCAGTCCAGGTTCGATGCACGATACTGGATGCTTGGGGCTAGTGCACTGGGACGACCC
>NW_011494832.1:9657037-9660531 GCF_000754665.1 Bison bison bison | reverse complement strand
AACTAAAAAAAAAAAAAAAAAGTGATAAACATGAAATCAAAGAAAAAATGATGTAGGACAGAAGACTTAGGGGATGCCTCTGGCCATGGTCTTCAGGGACAGAAACTCCTTTGGCTCCAGGAGGGGTTAGAAGTGAGTTCTGCTTTGCAAGGAGAAAGCAGAGAAAAATGAGAAGAATTACAACAATAATGGGCATTGTAAGCTGTAAAATATTTTCTCTCATCTAGTTTACGATGGAGTTTTCCCACTAGTAGGTTAAAAGTCAAATGTAAAAGGTGAAATCAATTTAGTAAGCAGTGACCAAGATTAAAAAAAGAAAGAAAGAAAACCAAAACATGAAGAGACCATAATAGAAGAGAATGGAAATGGAGTAAAATAGAATTGAAGGTATAGGTATATTAAGAATAAATAATTTAAGAAATTTGCTTTAAGTTTATATGTCTATAGATGAACATACATTTACATGTATGTCTAACTCTGAATAGGAGTAAAATATATTCAAAACAAAGATTCTAGATTACTTCAAATTTTCTTCTGGCTCTAATATAAATATTTTAAATATATTAATATAGTTAATGTATATATTTGACATGTAAATATCTTAAAAATATTGGAATCCTGGGGCTGGGGAGATCTTCAGGGGACTAGGAGAAGGGAAAAATAGAAAAACACCATATACAAGGTATCAAAATAGTGTTATAGTCATATAGAATTTTATGTGTCTTTTTTAAAAAAACTTTTCAAGCACTTTTTTACTTAATCTGGTCAGGTTATACACTTATTTCAATATAGTATTAAAAATGCTTTTTAGATTCATTTGCTAAGGCAGCAGTTGGAAAGGATAGGGGAAAGTCAGAAAAAATTAAGTAAAATTTGAAAGTTGTTTTCTTCAATTATAGGACAGAGCAGCTATCTATTATATTCACTCACCAAGGGAAAAAAAAAAAAAAAAAAACAACCCTTCACTTTTCTTATTGCATTTCCAGCATCCATCAGATTGAACTTCTAAGGCAATAAGAAAAGGCTGCTTGCTAAACCAAAAATTTGTGAAAGTGGTAAAACTAAATAAGCTTTTGCTAAAATATTATATACAATTCGTGAGCATTTATGTTTCATTATACAAATGTTAATCCTTAACTCAGACACTGTCTCACCAAATGAGGGGATACTGAAGCTTGTTAAAACCCAGACAGTGCAGCTGAACCAGGGAAATGGGGGAAAGTATAAACAAATCAAATGCTTAACCTTGAAATGAAGACATGTCAACATAAACATAACTGTACTTCTCATTTTCCTCAAATACAGTATTCCAACACAATGAAAACTAGCTTTCCACTGTGAACACAGCAGTGACATTCATTGTGTTTCTAAACAGAGCTATTAGATTCTTTCCTAGAATAACGGAATAGTGTGAATACTTTTACATTCTCGGATATTTTCTTTATACCAGGAGGTACTAGCTAGGTTTTCTATAAGATCTATGTCTACAACAACCACCAAAGAAAACTATGTGATATACCAAGTAGTGTTTGCAGTATAACAAGCTACCCTAAAATTTTTTGGCTTAAAACAATAAACATTTATTACTTCTCACAGTTCTTTATATTGCTTAGGCAGTTCTTCCTCTCTAGGCATATTTAAGCAAAGCTTGAGGATTTAGAACAGTCTCACTCACGTCTGACAGTTACGAAGTTGGTTGATCTACTGAGTCCTCATTCAGGGAAGATTTGGGCTACCTTTGGTTTCTGGCACATGGTGGTACCAGGATTCCAAAGAACAGCAAGAGAGCAAGATCCAGTGACTAAATAGTTTCCAAGTTTTTATTTGTATCACATTTGCTAATATCCCATTGCTCAAAGCAAGTCATATGAACAAAGCAAGAATCGAAGGATAGAAAACTGACTCCCTTAATAGAAGAATTGCAAATTAGGAGAGATTTAACATTGCATTTTGAGTTGATTTTTATGGTGTAAAGTAAGGTCCAATTTCATTTTTTTGCATGTGGATCCAGTTTTTCCAATATCTTTTGTTGAACAGACTACCTTTTTCTCAATGTGTATCCCTGTCACCCTTTTTGAAGATCAGTTGACAGAATATATGTGAATTTATTCCTGGACTTTCTATTTTGTTTCATTTTTCTGTATGTCTGTCTTTATGTCTGTACCACTCTGCTTTGATTACTGTGGTTTTATAATAGATTTTGAAACCATTGTCATTAGTTAAAGCATTCTCAAGATTGCTTTAATTATTTGGAATCTATTGTGGTTTCATATTCATGGGGTTGCAAAGAGTCGGACACGACTGAGCAACTGATCTGATCTGATTAATTTTAGGATTGTTTCCTATTTCTATAAAAAATACCATCAGGGTTTTGATAGGGAGAGCATTGAATTTAAATATCACTTTGGTTAGTATACACATTTTAACAATACGAAGTATTATGATCTAATAAGATATTTTTCTATTTATTTGTCTTCTTTATTTCTTTTAATCAACGGTTTATAGTTTTAAGTGTAGAAGTCTATCACCGTTCCTGACACTGTAAAAGTCTTGGAAGAAAATACAAGGGAAAAGCTTTTTGATGCAGATCTTGGCAATGATATCTTGGCTACCACACAGAAGCACAGGCCTCAAACCCAACAACAGATACTGGACTACATCTTACTAAAAAGCTTCCGCAGGAAGGAAAGCAAAGGAAACCACAGAAAGAAGAAACTAACTAGAACAGGAGAAAATATTTGCAAGCCCTAAATTTGATGGAAGGTTAATCTCAAAAACATATAAAGAACATCTGCAATTTAATAATAATAAAATAACAAAAACAAGATATTAAAATGGGCAAAGGAATTTAACAGACATATCTCAAAAGATGACATACAAAAAGCCAACAGAAATAGGAAAAGGTGCCCAATATCAAATATCATCTTACACTTGTTATAATGGTTACTACCAAAAAAGCACAAAACAGGTAAATATAGGTGAAGTGTATGGAGAAATTAAATGTTTGTATGCTTCCGGTGAGAATGCAAATTGGTACACTAATTATGTACCAAACTGATCACATGGAACATAGCCTTGTCTAACTCAATGAAACTATGGAACATGCCCTGTAAGGCCACCCAGGATGGACGGGACATAGTGGAGAGTTCTGACAAAACATGGCCCACTGAGGAAGAGAATGGCATACCACTTCATGATCCTTGCCTTGAGAACCCCATGAACAGTAAAAAGACAAAATGGTATGACACTGAAGGATGAACTCCCCAGGTCAGTAGGTGCCCAATATACTACTGGAGAAGAGAGGAGAAATAGCTCAGGAAAGAATGAAGAGGTTGAGCCTAAGTAAAAGCAACAACCAGATATGGAAATGACTGGTGATGGAAGTAAAGTCCAGTACTGTAAAGAACAATATTGCATAAGAACCTGGAATAGAGGGATGGTATGGGGAGGGAGGAGGGAGGAGGGTTCAGGATGGGGAACACATGTATACCTGT
>NW_011494832.1:9603432-9656909 GCF_000754665.1 Bison bison bison | reverse complement strand
AAATTTAATTCAGATGACCGTTATATCTACTACTGTGGGCAAGAATCCCTTAGAAGAAATGGAGTAGCCCTCATAGTCAACAAAAGAGTTCAAAATGCAGTACTTGGGTGAAATTTCAGAAACAACAGAATAACCTGTTTCCAAGGCTAACCTTTCAATATCACAGTAATCCAAGTCTATGCCCCAACCACTAATGCCAAAGAAGCTGAAGTTGAATGGCTCTATGAAGACATACAAGACTTTCTAGAACTAACACCAAATAAAAGATGTCCTTTTCATCATAGGGGACTGGAATGCAAAAGTAGAAAGTCAAGAGATATCTGAAATAACAGGCAAGTTTGATCTTGGAGTACAAAAAGAAGCAGGGCAAAGGCTAACAGAGTTTTTCCAAGAGAACACACTGGCCATAGCAAACACCCTCTTCCAACAACACAAGAGACGACTCTATATATGGACATCACCAAATGGTCAATACCGAAATCAGATTGATTACATTCTTTACAGCTGAAGATGGAGAAGCTCTATACAGTTAGCAAAAACAAGACTGGGAGCTGACTGCAGCTCAAATCATGAGCAAAATTGCAAAATTTTTGACTTATTGCCAAATTCAGAGTAAAATTGAAGAAAGTAGGGAAAACCACTAGACCATTCAGGTATGACCTAAATCAAATCCCTTATGATTATACAGTGGAAATGACAAATATATTCAAGGGATTAGATTTGATAGAGTACCTGAAGAACTATGGATGGAGGTTCATAACATTGTACAGGAGGCTGTGATCCAAACCATCCCCAAGAAAAAGAAATGCAAAAAGTCAAAATGTTGTCTAAGGAGGCCTTACAAATAGCTGAGAAAAGAAACAAAAGGCAAAGGAAAGATATACCAATCGGAATGCAGAGTTCCCAAGGAGAGATAAGAAAGTCTTCCTAAGTGATCAATGCAAAGAAATAGACAAATCAACAGAATGGGAAAGACTAGAGATCCATTCAAGGAAATGAGAGATAAAAAAGGAATACTTCATGCATATATGGGAACAATAAAGGACAGAAACAGTATGAACCTAACAGAAGCAGAAGAGATTAAGAAGAGGTGGCAATAATACACAGAAGAACCATACTAAAAAGATCTAATGACCCAGATGACCATGATAGTATGATCACTCACCTGGAGCCAGACATCCTGGAGTGCAAAGTCAAGTGTGTCTTAGAAAGCACCACCGAGCAAAGCTAGTGGAGATGATGGAATTTCAGTTAAACTGGAATTTCAAATGCTAAATATTTCAAATGCTAAAATATGATGCTGTGAAAGTACTGCACTCAGTATGCCAGCAAATTTGGAAAACTCAGTAGTTGCCACCAGACTGGAAAAGTTCAGTTATCATTCCAATCCCATAGAAAGGCAATGCCAAAGAATGTTCAAACTACTGCACAATTGCACTCATCTCACATGCTAGTAAAGTAATGCCCAAAACTCTCCAAGCTAGGCTTCAATAGTATGTGAACTGAAAACTTCCAAATGTTCAAGCTTGATTTTGAAAAGACAGACAAACCAGTGTTCAAATTGCCAACATCCATTGGATCATACAAAAAGCAAGAGGATTCCAGAAAAATATCTACTTTTTCTTCATTGACTACACTAAAACTTTTGATTGTGTGGATCACAACAAACTGTAAAATTCTTAAAGTGATGGGAATACCAGACCACCTTACCTGCCTCTTGAGAAACCTGTGTGCAGGTCAAGAAACAACAGTTAGAACCAGACATGGAATAACAGACTGGTTCAAAATTTGGAAAGTAATACATCAAGGTCGTATATTGTCACCCTGCTTGTTTATCTTATATGCACAGTACATCATGTGAAATGCCAGACTGGATGAAGCACAAGCTGGAATCAAAATTGCAACAAGAAATACCAATAACCTCAGATATGCAGATGATACCACCCTTAAGGCAGAAAGTGAAGAGAAACTAAAGAGCCTCTTGGTGAAAATTAAAGAGGAGAGTCAAAAACCTGGCTTAAATCTCAACATTCAGAAAACTAAGATCATGGCATCAGGTCCCATCATTTCATGGCATCAGGTCCCATCATTTCATGGCAAATAGATGGGGAAACAGAGGAAACAGTAACAGACTTTATTTTCTTAGGTTCCAAAATTACTGCAGATGGTGACTGCAGCCATGAAATTAAAAGATGCTTGCTCCTTGGAAGAAAAGCTATGACCAACCCAGACAGGATATTAAAAAGCAAAGACATTACTTTGCCAACAAAGTTCCATCTAGTCAAAGTTTTGGTTTTTCCAATAGTCATGTATGGATGTGAGAGTTGGACCATAAAGAAAGCTGAGCACCAAAGAATTGATACTTTGCAACTGTGGTGTTGGAGAAGACTCTTGAGAGTCCCTTGGACAGCAAGATCAAACCAGTCAATCCCAAAGGAAATCAATCCTGAATGTTCATTGGAAGGACTGATGCTGAAGCTCCAATACTTTGGCCACCTGATGCAAATAGCCGACTCATTAGAAAATACCCTGGTGCTGGGAAAAGTTGAAGGCAGAAGTATGGGACAACAGAGGACAAGATGATTGGGTGGCATCACCAACTAAGTGGAGATGAGTTTGAGCAAACTTCTGGAAATAGTGACGGGCAGGGAAGCCCTGCATGCTGCAGTCCATGGGGTCGCAAAGAGTCGGACACAACTGAGCTGACTAAATGGAAAAGACCCTGATGCTGGGGAAGATTGAAGGCAGGAGGAGAAGGGGATGACAGAGGAGATTGTTGGATGGCATCACCGACTTGATAGACATGAATTTCAGTAAGCTGTGGGAGTTGGTGATGGACAGGGAAGCCTGGTGTGCTGCAGTCCATGGGTTTGCAAAGAGTTGGACAAAACTGAGTGACTGAACTGACTGACAGTCGTTGTAAAAAACAGTATTTGGGTTCTTCAAAAAATTAAAGCTGATATACAACTAAGCAATCCCACTTTTGAGTATATATCCAAAAGAATTGAAATGAAGGTTTAAAAGATTAATTTCCACTACCATCTTTATTACATTATTCACAATATTTAAGATATGTATACAACCTAAATGTCCAATGACAGATGAATAAAGAATATTTGGTATATACAGCATATTTATTTTGGGGGGGTCCAAAATCACTGCAGATGGTGATTGCAGCCATGAAATTAAAAGACACTTACTCCTTGGAAGGAAAGTTATGACCTACCTAGAGAGCATATTCAAAAGTAGAGAGATTACATTGCCAACAAAGTCCGTCTAGTCAAGGCTATGGTTTTTCCAGTGGTCATGTATGGATGTGAGAGTTGGACTGTGAAGAAAGCTGAGTGCCGAAGAATTGATGCTTTTGAAGTGTGGTGTTGGAGAAGACTCTTGAGAGTCCCTTGGACTGCAAGGAGATCCAACCAGTTTATCCTAAAGGAGACCAATCCTGGGTGTTCATTGGAAGGACTGATGCTGAAGCTGAAACTCCAATACTTTGGCCACTTCATGCGAAGAGTTGACTCACTGGAAAAAACTCTGATGCTGGGAGGGATTGGGGGCAGGAAGAAAAGGGGACAACAGGGGATGAGATGGCTGGATGGCATCATCAACTCTATGGACGTGAGTCTGAGTGAACTCCGGGAGTTGGTGATAGACAGGGAGGCCTGGCGTGCTGCGATTCATGGGGTTGCAGAGTTGGACACGACTAAGCGACTGAACTGAACTGAACTACACTTTCAAAAAGAGCACATTAGCCAAGGCTTGAAAGCAGCCAACTGTTAGAAGTTCACCTAGCACATCACATTGCCAATATACATGGTCAGGAAAAAAACATTTTGAAATAGTGTTAATTCTATGCTAATGAAGAAATTTGAGAGCCAAAGTTGAAGAATCTGTTTACAAATGCTAACTTTTGTAAATGGATAAAGGACAAGTAAATTTGATATACAGGAGCATTCAGTGTTAACTACAGCCTTGCATTGATTTCCCTGCTAGCTCAGTCGGTAAAGAATCTGCTTGCAGTGCAGGAGACCCAGGTTCCATCCCTGTGTGGGAAAGATCCTCTGGAGAAGTAAATGGTAAACCACTCTAGAATCCTTGTCTAGAAAATCCCATAGACAAAGGAGCCTGGTGGGCTGCAGCCTATGACATCATATAGTCGGCATGACTGACTGACTAACACTTTCACTTTTACTTGCATATAGATATTCAACTTTTGAAGTTTTCAACAATAGCAGTTATCAATTTTAATACTATCTCTTATTATGTCAATTGATATAAAAAGAGATCATTAAGTCCTCAAAAACTCTGTTGAGACCATTACCCCTATTAAAACTTACTGACCTATACAGCATTTAATTATTTTCATGTAATTTCTTTCAGTGTTTCTTATGATTTAGCTTTGATGATAGGGTGATTTTAACATAATCAAAAAGATTAATTCTTTTTCTGTTAAGGTAAAATTGTCTTGTGATTACAAGAGAAAGGACTTAAAGTTTACCTTTATTTACAACAGAATAAAAAAAATTAAAAACCTCTCCCACAGTATATTTTATATGAATATAATCTTGAGAGTCCCTTGGACTGCAAGGAGATCCAACCAGTCCATCCTGAAGGAGATCAGTCCTGGGTGTTCTTTGGAAGGAATGATGCTAAAGCTGAAACTCCAGTACTTTGGCCACCTCATACAAAGAGTTGACTCATTGGAAAAGACTCTGATGCTGGGAGGGACTGGGGGCAGGAGGAGAAGGGGACGACAGAGGATGAGATGGCTGGATGGCATCACTGACTCAATGGATGTGAGTATGGGTGAACTCTGGGAGATGGTGATGGACAGGGAGGCCTGACATTCTGTGTGTCATGGGGTCCCAAAGAGTCGGACATGACTGAGTGACTGACCTGAACTGAATCTTATTCATATACAAAATAAATGAAATTTATAAAATACATATAAATATATATCAGAGAGATCATGTTTAACATCTTCTGATATATTGTTGTAATAGGTTTACAATTTGTTGTTGTTCAGTTGCTCAGCCATGTCTGACTCTTTGGGACCCCATGGACTGCAGCACACAGGGCTTCCCTGCCCATCACTATTTCTAGGAGTTTGCTCAAACTCATCTCCACTGAGTTGGTGATGCCATCCAACCATCTTGCCCTCTGTTGTCCCCTACTTCTGCCTTCAACTTTTCCTAGCATCAGGGTATTTTCTAATGAGTCAGCTCTTTGCATCAATGGCCAAAGTATTGGAGCTTCAGCTTCAGCATCAGTCCTTCCAATGAATATTCAGGACTGATTTCCTTTGGGATTGACTGGTTTGATCTTCTTGCTGTCCAAGGGACTCTCAGGAGTCTTCTTCCTCACCACAGTTTGAAGGCATCAATTCTTCAGCACTCAGCCTTTTTTATTGTCCAGCCCTCACATCTGTATGTGACTACTAGAAGAAACATAGCTTTGACTATACAGACCTTGGTTGTCAAAGTAATGTGTCTGCTTTGTAATATGCTGTCTACATTTGTCATAGCTTTTGTTCCAAGGAGCAAGCATCTTTTAATTTCATGGCTGCAGTCACCATCTGCAGTGATTTTGGAGCCCAAGAAAATAGTCTGTCATTGTTTCCATTGTTATCCTATCTATTTGCCACGAAGTGATGGGACCAGATGCCAGATCTTTGTTTTTAAAATGTTGAGTTTAAGCCAACTTTTTCACCCTCCTCTTTCATCTTCATCAAGAGGCTCATTAATACCTCTTTGTTTTGTGCTGTTAGGGTGGTGCCATCTGTATATTTGAGGTTATTGATTTTTTTTCCCCCAGCAATCTTGACTACAGCTTGTAAATCATCCAGCCTGGTATTTCACATGACGTATTCTGCATAAAAGATAAATAAACAGGGTGACAATATATAGCCCCGACATACTCTTTTCCCAATTTGGAACCAGTCCATTGTTTCATGTCGATTCTAATTGTTGCTTCTTGACCTGCTTACAGGTTTCACAGGAGGCAGATAAGGTGGTCTGGAATTCCCATTCCTTGAAGAATTTTCCAGTTTGCTGTGATCCACATAGTCAAGGGCTTTTAGCATAGTAAATGAAGCAGAAGTAGATGCTTTTCTGAAATTCTCTTGCTTTTTCTATGATCCAGCAGATGTTGGTAATTTGATCTCTGGTTCCTCTGACTTTTCTAAATCCAACTTGAACATCCGGAAGTTCTCAATTCACATACTGTTGAAGCCTAGCTTGAAGGATTTTGAGCATTACCTTCCTAGCATGTGAAATGAGTGCAACTGTATGGTATTTTGAACATTCTTTGCCATTTCCCTTCTTTGGGATTGGAATGAAAACTGACCTCTTCCAGTCCTGTGGTCACTGATGAGTTTTCCAAATTTGCTGGTATATTGAATGCAGCACTTTGACAGGCTCATCTTTTATGATTTGAAATAGTTTAGCTGGAATTCTGTCACCTCCACTAGCTTTGTTCATAGTGATGCTTCCTAAAGACCACTTGACTTTGCATTTCAGGATATCTGGCTCTAGGTCACTGATCACAGCATCATGGTTATCCAGGTTATTAAGATCTTTTTTATATAGTGCTGGGTATTCTTGCCACCTCTTGTTAATATCTTCTGCTATTGGATCTACCCTGTTAGGTCCATACATTTTCTGTCCTTTATTGTGCCCATCTTTGCATGAAATATTCTCTTGGTATCTCTAATTTTCTTGAAGAGATCTCTAGTCTTTCCCATTATATTGTTTGTTTTCATTTCTGTGAATTCACATAATGAATAATAAAGCTATATTTCAAACACATGCCTAGACATAAAGACCATCTACAGTTCAGTTCAGTTCAGTTCAGTCGCTCAGTCATGTCTGACTCTTTGCGACCCCATGAATCACAGCACTCCAGGCCTCCCTATCCATCACCAACTCCCAGAGTTCACTCAAACTCATGTCCATCAAGTTGGTGATGCCATCCAGCCATCTCATCCTCTGTCATCCCCTTCTCCTCCTGCTCCCAATCCCTCCCAGCATCAGGGTCTTTTCCAATGAGTCAACTCTTCGCATGAGGTGGCCAAAGTATTGGAGTTTCAGCTTCAGCATCAGTCTTTCCAATGAACACCCAGGACTTATCTGCTTTAGGATGGATGGGTTGGATCTCCTTGCAGTCCAAGGGACTCTCAAGAGTCTTCTCTAACACCACAGTTCAAAAGCATCAATTCTTCGGCACTCAGCTTTCTTCACAGTCCAACACTCACATCCATACATGACCACTGGAAAAACCATAGCCTTGACTAGACAGACCTTTGTTGGCAAAGTAATATTTCTGTTTTTCAATATGCTCTCTAGGTTGGTTATAACTTTCCTTCCAAGGAGTAAGCGTCTTTTAATTTCATGGCTGCAGTCACCATCTGCTCACCTAGAGTCAAATAGGGAATATCAAAGCCTGTCCTAGATTCCTTTATGACAACTTGACAGATACTGAGAAATATTTTTCAATGACTCCCAGAGCTATCTATTTTAACTATGTGTAAGCAAATCGTCCATCAGACCACAGTTAAACATCTACTCATTCAAAGCTAGTTCTTCCAGTGAGGAATGATTATTTCTAAACCAGGATGTCAAGGTGCAGGGCGGGGCGGGCGGGGGGGTTGATTAAACAGAAGAAATGATATATATTGCGTTCTCTTTACATTTAAATCATTCTCTTGAGTGGAAATTGTAAAACAAAAAATTACCAAAGGAAAATAAAAGAAATTTAAGTTACAAGTACTTCCTTTTTCTTTTGAATACAAGAAATACATAGCACATAGCTTTCTGTGATGGTGTGAACATAAATATTTATTTAACATCTTGCTCTGTGGTAAGTGTAGAAAAGTATAACACAGAAGTTTATCCTCAAGGACTGTCATAATTTCATAGAGACCATTTACCTTTTGGATACTACACTGGTTCTGCAGGTAAAATTGGCCCTAGGATGTGTGGAAGTCATCCTATCACAACAACGTGTGCCGCGAAACCAAAGATGGCCCCCTAGACTTCACTGGGGACTGTGGACAGGACTTAGAATCATGGGATCTGAGACTTCCCTGGTGGTGCAGTGAATGGAAATTTGCCTACCAATGCAGGGGACACGGCTTCAATCCCTGGTCTGGGAAGATCCCACATGTCTTGGAGCAACTAAGCCCCTGCACTGAAACTACTGAGCCCATGTGATGCAACTACTGAAGCCTGTGCTCCAGAGCCTGTGCCCCTCAACAAGATATGCCATCGCAATGAGAAGCCTATGGACTACAACGCAGAGTAGGTCCCACTTGCTGCCCAAATGGCAAGGAAAAGAGAGAAAGCCTATGCAAGGAAGGTCCAGAGAAGCTAAAAAAAAAAAAAAAAGAACCATGGACTCCATCTGGAGGGAACTCTGCTGCTGCTGCTGCTGCTGCTGCTGCTACTGCTAAGTCACTTCAGTCGTGTCCAACTCTGTGCGACCCCATAGACGGCAGCCCACCAGGCTCCCCCGTCCCTGGGATTCTCCAGGCAAGAACACTGGAGTGGGTTGCCATTGCCTTCTCCAAAGCATGAAAGTGAAAAATGAAAGTGAAGTCGCTTAGTTGTGTCTGACTCCTAGTGATCCCGTGGACTGCAGCCTACTAGGCTCCTCCATCCATAGGACCTTCCCAGCAAGAGTACTGGAGTGGGTTGCCATGAACTCTAGGGACCTCTTTTTCAACTTTTCCTCTTTACAGGTAAGGAGATTGGTACCACTGCAATATGAAAGCAAAGTAAAAAGAACAGCAACCCAAAGACCAACTCTATGAATAAAAAGTCAGAAAAAAAGATGATAGAATAATTAACTTCATGACAAATTAAGCAAACGAGTAAACTGCAAAACAGCCTGTGTTCACAGAAGTTGTGTGTGTGTGTGTGTGTGTGTATGTCTTTTAGATATCTATATAATATATAATGTGGATGATTAAAGAAAACCTCAATGTACACACTGATATCTTAACATGGCTTAGTATGGAGGCATTCAATTTTCTTCTCTTTGCCTCTTTCCACTATTATTTTCTACAGTGAAAAAGATATTTTGAAAAGAAAGATAATAATGCAAAAGAGAGGCTATGAGTGACAATGAACAACAGTAAACAAAGTTCACATTTCATGATTTTCCATTGACATCTACAGATAAATATTGATTCCCTTGGGGATACATACAGATCCTTAAATGATCATGGGAAGCATTTCAGTCAACTTAAACATTGACTGAACAGAAAAACACTTAAAGAGATTATCTGAGTTGCTTCTTTTCTCTGCAATAAGCTGAAAGCAAAAATTTCTGAGAAAGTAAATTTTGCATAAAATTTTCATAATGGACAGTTCTAAAATTTTACCAATAAAATACTTTTATTCTACTAAAATGAATAAACTAACCCACAAATACTATGCTGATAGCTACTCAATATTATGCAACCAAATCAAGTCATATTTTTTCACCCATTCTAATTTCTTTCCTTTCTGTAAAATTTCTTTTCCATAAGCTTAAGGATTTTTGCTATCCTCTTGAAGTACTAGATCAAAAGCCTTCTAGTTAGTGTTTATTTTCTAAAGAATCTCCATTTAAGAAACCTCTGTTTAAGGAAACGAAAGAAATCCCTTTGACAGAGTCTAAAACTATAACTTCAGCATATTAGTTATAGTTGAACTATATTCTAAGACTACTCAACTTTAGGAAACAATATTTCTGCCTCAGATATTTTCTGATACTTGCTTTTTTTTTTTTTTTCCACTCTGGAAAAAAGCACATAACATAAAATTTACCCTTTAACCATTTTAAAGTGTAAAGTTCACTAGAGTTGAACAAGTATTCACATTGTAAAACAGATATACAAAACTATTTCATCTTGAAAATTTGAAATTCTATGCCACTAAACAACTCTTTCTCTCTCTCCCTCACAAAGTCCCTTGTATCCACGATTATACATGTGCACTCTAAGTCGATTCAGTGGTGTACTTTCTATGAACTTAACTACTTTAGATAACTGCATGTACGTGAAATGATATAGTGTCTTTTTTGGCTGGCTTATTTCACTTAGCATAATGTTCTTACTATTCACCAGTGTTGCAGAATGTGATTTCCTTCCTTTTTAATGCTAATATTCCATTGTATGTAGTATCACTTTTTGTTAATCCATTAATCCCTCAATGGTCATTTGGGTTGTTGCTGCCTCTTGGCTATTATAAATAGTGACACAGTTAGCATGGCTCTCAAAACATCATTTCAAAATTCTACTTTCAATTCTTTTGGTTGTATACCCAAAAGTGAGATTACTATTTCATATGGTAGCCATCTTTTTAATACCTTGAGGATCTGCCTCCGTCCACATTGTTTTCTGTAGCAATTGCTATGAGCTTTTGATATACCAATATTGCAGGTTTGTATTAAAAAAGAGACAAGTAAAAAGGAAAAAAAAATCATACTTTTACTTCTTTAAATCATGGAGAAGTAAAACTTCATATATAAACTTGAAAAAACATACATATGTGTCTAATTTGTGATAATCAAAATACTTCAACTGGTATTTATAAAAAGAGCAATGAATCAAATATTTTCCTACTGATTCATTCTTTACCATTTACCTACACTATACTATAACAACATAGTGTTGATATGCCTTGGTAGCAAGCATTTAAATGCCTTAATAGTACATGGAAAGAAGCCACAAAAATCTGACAATCTGAGAACATTTTATAAATCAGTCCCTGCCTTTGGACAAACATTTTAAAAAGTTAGACTCATAGTATAAAGACTGATTAGAAAAATTTGGAAGATGAAAAGTTCATATGTCAGAGCTAAACAGACATAAAAATAAATATTTCAGAAGTATACATTCTGCTGCTGCTGCTGCTGCTGCTAAGTCGCTTCAGTCGTGTCCGACTCTGTGCGACCCCATAGACGGCAGCCCACCAGGCTCCCCCGTCCCTGGGATTCTCCAGGCAAGAATACTGGAGTGGGTTGCCATTTCCTTCTCCAGTACATTCTATATAATATCAATATTAACTTATACAAATGGATTTGAAATAAATGAACTCATGTTCATGAAAGTTGCATTTTTTAAAAATGTCTAGTTTTTGAAAATGCCTCAATGATGTAAAAAACTCCTTATGTCTCTAAAAGGACAATGTTACTGAATTTAGGACCTATCTAGATAACCTCAACATTCCTCCTGTAAGGCTTCTCATTTTCTGAGTTTCTGTATCAGTGAGCTAATCATATATATATATAGGCTGCTGCTGCTGCTCCTGCTAAGTCGCTTCAGTTCAGTTCAGTTCAGTTCAGTCACTCAGTCGTGTTCAACTCTTTGCGACCCCATGAATTGCAGCACACCAGGCCTCCCTGTCCATCACCATCTCCCGAAGTTCACTCAAACTCATGTCCATCGAGTCGGTGATGCCATTCAGCCAACTCATCCTCTGTCATCCCCTTTTCCTCCTGCCCCCAATCCCTCCCAGCATCAGAGTCTTTTCCAATGAGTCAACTCTTCACAGAAGGTGGCCAAAGTACTGAAGTTTCAGCTTTAGCATCATTCCTTCTAAAGAACACCCAGGACTGATTTCCTTTAGAATGGACTGGTTGGATCTCCTTGCAGTCCAAGGGACTCTCAAGAGTCTTCTCCAATACCACAGTTCAAAAGCATCAATTCTTTGGCCCTCAGCTTTCTTCACAGTCATACATGACGACTGGAAAAACCATAGCCTTGACTAGACAGACCTTTGTTGGCAAAGTAATATCTCTGCTTTTGAATATGCTATCTAGGTTGGTCATAACTTTCCTTCTAAGGAGTAAGTGTCTTTTAATTTCATGGCTGCAATCACCATCTTGAGGGATTTTGGAGCCCCCAAAAATAAAGTCTGACACCGTTTCCACTGTTTTCCTATCTATTTCCCATGAAGTCATGCCCAATTCTGTGCAATCCCATAGACAGCAGCCCACCAGGCTCCCCTGTCCCTGGGATTCTCCAGGCAAGAACACTGGAGTGGATTGCCATTTCCTTCTCCAATGCATATAAGTGAAAAGGGAAAGTGAAGTCACACAGTTGTGTCCAACTCTTCGAGACCCCATGGACTGCAGCCTACCAGGCTCCTCCGTCCATGGGATTTTCCAGGCAAGAGTACTGGAGTGGGTTGCCATTGCCTTCTCTGTATATATAGACTACTTTATTATATTTTAGCCATGGAACCAAATCAAAATATTAAGCACTAAAAGGAAGAATATGGTTAGGTAATTTTTAAAAGTTAAAAAATGAATTTTGAAAGTATAGGTATGTATAGGACCAGGCTTGAAATTATATTGCTGTTTTCAAAAGAAAAGTTTTAACACCAATGTAAATGTATGGGTTTTCAGGGAAAACTTAATAAACATAACAACTTACAATCAGCTGAAAATTTTCAGTTTAATTTACATTCACAATTTTTTTTAATACCTAGTGAATTAATTTGCTAAGGTAATGGTACATTCAAATAACTGAAAGCATTTAATTTTTCATGTTGCTTCAGTTACAGGAGCTTCCTTGCATGATTCCAGATCTATTTAAACTTGAAAGAGAGAAATGTATAACTAGAATTTCTATTTCTATTTTTTTTTTTTATTTAGCATAAGTCAGATAGTTTGGGTTTGGGAAGAAGAAAACAGACTTGCATAATCAGCACTATTTGTTACTTGTGTATTTGTTTATACTCCTGTGTGGACCATTTGATTTTCAGAGACTCAAATTCCCTGTCTTAACATTCATATTCAAAAGAAAATGAAAGCATCTCTTTGGAGTATTTGAATTCCATTATCTGTTTTTTCTCAGTTCGTCTAATATAATAATTTAGAACTCAGACCCTGGAGTCCAGTTGCCTGAGTCACAAATTGCAGGTCTATCATCTTCTTTGTCGGAGAAGGCCATGGCACCCCACTCCAGTACTCTTGCCTGGAAAACCCCATGGACAGAGGAGCCTGGTGGGCTGTAGTCCATGGGGTCGAGAAGAGTCGGACACGACTGTGCAACTTCACTTTCACTTTTCATTTTCATGCATTGGAGAAGGAAATGGCAACCCACTCCAGTGTTCTTGCCTGGAGAATCCCAGGGACGGGGGAGCCTGGTGGGCTGCCGTCTATGGGGTCGCACAGAGTCGGACACGACTGAAGTGACTTAGCAGCAGCAGCAGCAGCAGCATCTTCTTTGTATGGAATCCTTAGCTAGTCTGTGCTACAGCTATCTCTACTCACCTAGTACTCGATGTTTTTAGGTTGTTGTAATAATTAAATTAATATTTGAATGCACTTCAAGCTGCCTGCTATAACACATACACAGTATAGAATGAATGTTAACACCATTATTTACCTAATGAAAAATGCCTCATGAAGAATAGAAGCTTTAATTTCTAATATGTAGTATTGAAGGTATATGAACATTAATTTTTATATATTTTTAAAGCATTTAAATTATGTAATACATATGGCTACCTTCTGTGTTCGTTTCCTAGGACTACTGAAGCAAATTACAGAAAACTGGGTGACTTAAAACAACAGAAAGCATTTTCTCAGTTCTGGAGTCCAAAGTCCGCAGTCAAGGCGTGGTCAGTGCAGTGCTCTCTGAAAGCTTTGTGTTCTTGGTGGCCGTGATCTAGACTATAATAACAACCAGATCCTTGTGGTTCATACAGATTCTTTTAACATAAACACTAACCAATGGACACTGTAATTTCAACCTAATGACTGGCCAAAATGAACTGGGGTTGCTGTCTACAATGAGAGAATATATTTAGTTGCTGGTACTAGATTTGGACAAATGAGCCTCTGACTTGTATCCAGGTATTGAAAGTAAGGAGAAAAAGAAGTACCCTTGTGGCCTACATTCCGTTTTCCTTTCAAAATGGAATAGTAGCATGCTTTCTTCCAGCTCTGTATTTCACATGTCTTAACTTTCAAACTCTTCAGTTGCATTAACACAGTAATGACATCATCTAAAAAGCCAAATTTCTGTTAATAACTACTGTAAATGAGAGGGGAAAAAAGCCTGACTTTTGGATACTAGGGCATGAAAAGACTCAGCGCTCAATGCTTCCTTGTCTTGTTTCTTTGGTTTTCTGCTGCTACTGCTGCTAAGTCGATTCAGTTGTGTCCGACTCTGTGCGACCCCATAGACGGCAGCCCACCAGGCTCCCCGGTCCCTGGGATTCTCCAGGCAAGAACACTGGAGTGGGTTGCCATTTCCTTCTCCAATGCAGGAAAGTGAAAAGTGAAAGTGAAGTCATTCAGTCGTGTCCGACTCTTCTCGACCCCATGGACTGCAGCCCACCAGGCTCCTCCGTCCATGGGATTTTCTAGGCAAGAGTACTGGAGTGGGTTGCCATTGGTAAAAGTGGATAATTATCTAGAATATATTTTTGAAAACTCTTGTCACCCTTCTCAGTGTGTGATAGCATACAAGACAATACAATATATATGAGTTTAAAAAAATTTATCTTTTCTTTCTGGCTTCTGGTTTTTCTGTTTCTTGGAACATAACTCCAGTCTGCCTCTGTCTTCACATGCATGGTATTCTGTTCCTTTTCCTCTTTTGTTTTCTGTAAGGACAACTGTCATTGGGTCCAGGGTCTACCTGGATAATCCAGGATAACCTCATCTTGAGATACTTAATTACATCTAAGAAAGACCTTTTTTGATAAATAATGTCACAATTAGAGGCTCCAAAAGTTAGGACATGGACATGTCATTTTAGAGAACACCATCTGGCACACTACACCTTTCTCCTTTAATGTTTGATTTTTATTTAACAAATGCCTTCTCTTTAATATAGAAGCAATATTATTATATAATAGAAATAATTATTTTACAGTTTAATAATTAATGCTTAATACATTTTAACAGCTACTGCTTGTTTAATAATATTTAACTTACATGTTAGTTTTAGTATTCTTCAGAAAACTGTGATCTACCTGGTTTTATTTGATTAAGAGAAATTCATTACATATGGGTTTTATTTTCTTTCAAATCTTTGAACTAAGGATATACTAAAACTTGCAGAGCCAATTTCCTAATTATACACAGTTGAGTGTTTCCACAATTTGTCTTTCAACTTCATAATTATATTATCAGCTTCTTTATTTACACACTGCAAAAATGTTAGTTCTTGTTGACATTGTCACCATCTCCTGTTCACACCCTCCTATATATAATGTACAGTCAAGTACCAGATGGAAAGGCCGACACTAAACAATCAAAACATGCAATTAAAAGCTTCCCATCTCTAGGGAATGTTTTGGCCAAAAATGCAGAAGGTTTGGAGGGAAAGAAGACAACTTTTATTAAGTTCAGTCACATCTTTGGCTTCTGATCAAAAGTTAATGCTCTCTATTTTAATCATGAAGGGGAAGGTGGAATACAATTTGGGCAGAAAAGTATAATGGGGAAGCTTAACAGCTTCAATTCCAGTTTCAACTGAGCCTGGGGTCATTCTGCAACTTTATTACTTAAATGAAATGTTTACAGATGAACACTTTTACCATTACTATAAAAATAAAAAAATGTGTTAGTTGTAATGTGACTGATTACTGGAAATTAACCATTAGTAATATTTTCTAATTAATGTATTGCCTAACAGGAAATGTATTTACAAACTAGGAGGATAATAACTCTTGAGACTAGATATGGTACACCATTTATTTTTGTCTGGTCAAGTAGGATGAATGGATTATATTTATGTCAATATAGAGAAAGGAAAAGTTCCATAAAACTTTAAAAGTCATTTAGGATTTGATGCGGAGAAGGCAATGGCACCCCACTCCAGTACTCTTGCCTGGAGAGTCCCATGGACAGAGGAGCCTGGTGGGCTGCAGTCCATGGGGTCGCTAAGAATCAGACACGACTGAGTGGCTTCACTTTCACTTTTCACTTTCATGCATTGGAGAAGGAAATGGCAACCCACTCCAGTGATCTTGCCTGGAGAATCCCAGGGACGGGGGAGCCTGGTGGGCTGCTGTCTATACGGTCGTACAGAGTCGGACGCAACTGAAGTGACTTAGCAGCAGCAGCAGCAGCAGCAGCAGGATTTGATGGGATGCTATTCAAAAAATGTATATCTGTTTTTAACAAAAGGGAGAGAGGCTTAAAAGGTAAAATTTTTTCAGAGACATTTTGACTTTATAAAGTAACATGTGGAAGATAGATTTTCCATCTATAAATTAGGAAAACAGGTATACTAGAATATGCATTTCATTTTTCCATGAAATAATAGTTAAAATTATAGCATATTTTCACCATGCATGACTATTTTTAAGTGCAATTGTATTAAATTAATTAGTTCTACACATCTTAAGGATTTTAAAAATTAAATCAACTTTCTGACATTTTATTTCAGCCCTCTCCTTTTTCTCCTCTCCATCTCATTTTCATTATTACTTTCATTATTACATCATCTCATTTCATTATTACTTTCATTATTACTTAACTGTACATCTAACTAAAATAACAATTATTCATTATGTTTTACTATTATTTATTATATTTATTTTACTTGTCATAAAAATCTAATTCAAGATTTTATTTGACTTTTCTGTCTTCAAAAGATATTAACAGGAAAGAATGTTCTCTATCCATTATATTAGATATATTTCTACAACAATAACAAACAAAACACAACAAACAAATGTAAAAAATAAGGATCTAAGAATTTTCTAATGTCTCAAGTGCTAGCATTTCTCAAAAATACTTAGATATGGTGCAGTTTAATTTACCTTCTTACCAACTATAGCTTAATAGCCTTCCTTTGTTCATATTTTAAAGTAAGTGGGAAGTATGTTCATATTTTAAAGTAAATGGGAATTACTCAAGGAAAAAAATAAAAAGGAGAAAGAGTTAAAAAGCAAACAGTTCTTCCAAAGTTGTGATCTTTTAAAAAACTAATTTAACTATTCACTTTAAAATAATCATGTTAGACACAAAGGACATAATTGGTCTGGCATGTGTTCCAGTGAAGAGTTCATCTTCACATTCTTAGCAATAATCATGTAGGTTGCAGTTAACAATAAGGGAATTGGCTGAGGTTTTTCCAAGTTTTGTTTTTTTTTTTTAATCAAATACTCAAAACTGTAGCAACATCTAAGTTTCAAGCACCACCAAACCCAAAAATTGAGAACAACTGGGGAAAACTTTTATTTTACTTTTATATTCAGTCTCCTTGCATATAGTCAAACCTATGGTTTTTCCAGTAGTTATGTACTGATGTGAGAGCTGGATCATAAAGAAGTCTGAGTGACGAAGAAGCGATGCTTTCGAACTGTGGTGCTTAAGAAGACTCTTGTGAATCTCTTGGACAGCAAGGAGATCAAACCTGTTAATCCTAAAGGAAATCAGTCCTGAATATTCATTGGAAGTACTGATGCTGAAGCTAAAGCCTCAATACTTTGGCCACCTGATGCGAAGAGCTGACTCATCGGAAAAGACCCTGATTCTGTGAAAGATTGAGGGCAGAAGAAGCGGGTGACAGAGGATGAGATGGTTGGATGGCATCATCAACTCAATGGACACGAGTTTGAGCAAACTCCAGGAGATAGGAAAGGACAGGGAAAGCTGCTGTCCATAGGGTCACAGTCTGACAGGATTGAGTGGCTGAACAATGACTCATGAAGCCAGAACAATAGATGACATCTTTATATGATATGTTAATTTATCAAAAATATTTGTTGAGTTTTTGATATTCAAAAAGCCAATAGATCTTTGGTTATGTGTATTTGAAAATGTTTAAGTATGTCTTCCTAGAATTGGAAGTCAAGCTGTTTTAGCTTGCGATCTCTAAAGTTGATGATGAGACAAGGACTCAGGCGCATGCAGTTTATTTGGAAACTGATCTTAGGAAACAGGAGTGATGAAGGGGAATATAGGTGATACTGGAAAGGAAGAAATGCCATGAATGGGCTTCTGATTTCGACAACTGATGCTCTACTCCATCAACTCCTGTCTGAGAAGTGGGGTGGTTACCTTGAAATTGTCATCCACCAATTTTAATGTGCCAGATCTTCCATTGGTTAAGGGTTGACCCTGGGAATGTGAAGTCTAGTGCACTTCATTGTTTTGGAGCTAGAATAACCCTCAGAGACAGTAGATAGATGCAGGTATTTGCAATGGGGTTCTGTCACAAGTCTGAAAATAGTTTACCTGAGCTGCAGAGGAATATGGAGGAGAGATTCAAGAATCTTCAACAAAGGTTTAGCCGCAAAGTTGATCCTGTTATGTATGTGGATGATATGAAGACAAGCACACAAGTTTAGAAAACATCCAGTTGACTCTTTTAAAGATCAAAAGGTTGACCCCAGTTCAGGGAAGGAAAGAGATTACAGAGCTATTCTGAGTATTTTCTAGAGATCTTATATTTATATTTTTAGTAAATGTCTTGTAGAAGGAAACTGCACAATAACATTACTTGGTTTGTTAAAAAATATACATTTATGTTTAGATCAAAACATAGAGTCCATGAAATTTTAGATAATACTGAATATGAACAAGGATCCACATTATCTGCTGGAAAATAATTCCTGCAAAAATGGTATTTTTCTGAATGTTTCTCAACAATCCATTCTATTTCCCATGAATTCAGTCAGTCTTTATCTTTCAAACTCAACTTTTCTTTCTTTCATTTATTATCAAACTAAACAAGGAAATTTGGTAAGTCTTTAAAAGTATCTTTAATTGAAATTCTGAGAGTACATGCCACTGAATTATAAGTTACTATCAGCTCTAAGATGTTTCAACAATGTTTAAAAAATGTCTTAAGTAGAAAACTAAAACTAACTTTATTTTAAAACAAATCACTACTTCAAGGGAAATATATATATATGTGTGTGTGTATGTGTGTGTGTCTCATATTTATAGCTTATAAAACATTAATAGTTAGGTCATTGACTTGAATTGCTTACAGCATGTTAAATTTCATTTTCCTTTGTACCAGCTTTAGAATAGTAGTTATAAGTCAAATATTTAATTTGGCAGATCTAATTGATATAATATGACCAGAAGAAAAGAAAAAGAAGAAGAATCTTAGACACTTCTTGGGAAATCTGGGCTGTGGCCTGAGAAGAAAGGCAGAAACTATTAACACCTACAACAGTAGATTCATTTGGTCATGGTCATTTAGTATATCCACTTTAAAATGAAAAAAATAACCATATCTCAATATCTTCATCTACCTTTTCTTTTTTTGTTTGTTTGGTCCTGTTCTTTTCTCTTTAGAAAATTTTGTGTAGCAGTTACATGTATCTATGTATGGCCCTTTCACTCATTCTATTTATATTCTTTGGCTGTATTATCTAGTATACATACATTGAATGTCTATAATGTATAGTCCAAAATATCACAAGTTTAGAATAACTGCATCTCTTTTATTTAGCAATCCTTTGCTTAACCAACGGAAGTGTATTTTTGTGAATGGATTTTGCAATTTGGGCCAATATTTTGGAAACAGAAAGTATAGCCATTGTGTCTCTAAGACTGCTTGTTAATATGCTTGAACAGCTTATTAGTAAACACAGCTGAATAACTAAAATTCAAAGCAAATTTTTGAGCAAACAAATTTGACCTTAGTTATCATGACACTGTGTTCACCCTTCAGTGATCTGTTTTCCTTTACTTCTAGCAAGCTGAGCAACAGTGCATTTTATTACTGTCTTTCTTACACACAACTGTACCTGCACAGAAAACTACTGAGTCCTGATTAACTTTTGACCTCTGGAAACCACCTAATTTTGGCTTCTTTTTCAATGCTTCAAATACCAAGGGGAAGCATTCAATTAATATTTCCAAGCTACATGATATAGAAAAAACATTTTGTTGACTCAGAGTTAAATTATGTCAAAAAGAACCAGCAGGAAATTGTTCCAGACCAATCTGGACTTTCTCAACTCTTGCTTCCTGGTAGTAGATTCTTTTTTTTTTTTTTTTAATGTATACACTGAATGTAGTTGGCAAATCAATTGGATCCATGACTACTGGGTGGGAAATATGTCTTTTTTAACTTATTTCCTTCATATTCTCTCCTGCTCTATTTCATACTCAAGTAATAATTCACTGGCACAAGTGGATAAAAACAGCTATTCTAAAAAGGGAGTAATAGTAGGAGCTGTTTAAGAATCAAAACATTTTTAAAAAGTACAGCTGTACTGATATTGTTATCAGGCCAGCTATTTCTGATGGCTAGGTGATGGTAAGAAGCAGAACAAATTCTCAGTGCAACTATTTGCTGACTTGTTTCCGCTATTGTGGTATGCATTTATCTTTCAAAGTGATATAGCCCACATGTACACACTGTAAAGATGCCAATAAAATGCACGTGCTCTTCAAAAGATGTAAGTACATGAATGCAGTTATTGGTACTTCCTATCCATGGGGAGGAGACTGAACATCATGCAAGTATCTTCATTCAGGAAGTTAATTCTTCATTTCATATAGAATAGCTTATATTTATTTCCAAAAGCATTCAAAACTAGTGGTGTAATTCATACAAAGTCTCAGGAACATACAGGCCCCAAGCCCTGTAACTGCCTAGCCATTTGCTCCTCTCCTCCACCTTATAAGCCATACCTGCCACCCAGAAACTCAGACCTGAGACTTCCAGCTCTGAATTGATCTTCCTGAAGTGGATTTGGTATCATGAAGCATTCTTACTCCAGAAGGCATACAGGTAGAGACTGAGAAGGCGAACTCATAAGCGAAACCACCTTGTGAAGTGGATGACTCACTTCACTCTTCCGTGTATTCTCCCGTACTGTTTCTTCACCTGTAAGATGTGTGTTATAACAGGGTTTGTTGGTAGAATTACATGAGTGAATTAAGAATAGCGCCTGTCTGTAGTATGTGTTCCATAAATTTGTCGTTGATACAAAACATTTCCCTTGCTTATCTTTTAACCACTGCTGACTTCACATGTAGATATGCTTATCTCTTATCTACTTAGTGTAAAGTAAAGGGCTAATGTGAAAGGTTACTTTACCACCAAAACATTTCCTCACTTTTATAGTACTAAACATTAAAAAAAAGAATACTAATCAGAGACATGACCCTTAGGGAAGGCAATGTAAATTACATAAATCCACTGTTAAAATCTATGTATATATCTGCTTCTAGTCTTTCACACCTGAAAATAAATTAATTGATTAAATCATAGCTAACGAAAGGCAACCTAGCCCAACTTAATTTTTTTCTTTAGTTCTCCACTGTCCTACTAATTCTTCTATTATATTTGTTTCTACATTCTCTCGTAGTTACCAACAACTCCTACAGAGGTTGTATCTATGTCATCTTTGAATGTAAAACACCTATCTAATAAATATTTACTGAATTAAAAATAAGGCAAGTCATATGTTAAAGGAGAAACATAACAAGGAAATATAAAACTGTAGGACACAGGTATTATAGGATGGCAGAAACAGCTCTAAGATTCCTGGAGAAGGGAGGGACCAGGGCGGAGAAATAATACATGAAGACATTGGATACTTACGTTCTGGAAATACAAGTGCTGACAGGAAAGAGTTAGGAGCTGAGAGATGTGGATAAATATATTTACCTCCTCCATGGGAGTGTTGAGCTTAATGTTTTACATTTTTTCTTGAGAGTTAAGGTGATAGTGTTTATAAACATCTAAAACCACAAGGACAAGGGGGTAGGTAGGTAGTGGTTTACTATTTTAACATGATTGAGTTGCCTGCAATGAGATATTAAAAGAAGAAATGTCACAAAAAAGAACTTATGACTGTGAGCCATCTGTCAATTAGCAAAGAAATGTAGGATGTTTTCTTACCATAACAACTGTTCTTTTGCTAGAGAGTGGCACTAGTAGTAAAGAACCCTTCTGCCAAGGCAGGGGACATATAAGATGTGGGTTCCATCTCTAGGTCAGGAAGATCCCCTAGAGAAGGAAGTGGCTCCTTACTCCAGGATTCTTGCTGGGAGAGTCTCATGGACAGAGGAGCCTGTCAGGCTACAGTCCATAGGGTCGCAAAGAGTTGGACAAGAAAGAGCATATGAGCACATATACATATGGAAGATTTTAACTCAGGCAGAAGTACACTCAAAAAATATACATATCCTCAAGTTCAATATGAATTCTTCTCAAGTTCATGGCCAAAACTCCTTCGAATCCTAACTATCTCCCATATAATTGTGACAAAATATCATCTCTCTTCAAAAGTGATAGGGAATTATGGGTTAACTTCCAGAAAATTTGTGGATTTACCTATACTCCTGATGTGAAATAAATTGTGTAAGGTTATAAGAACAGTAAGTATATGAAGTATATGACGCCAACCCCAGAACTCAGAACTCTGGACTCATTGTCCAGGTTCACCCACTGTAACACACTACAAAGACTGGGAAGAAGGGAAGAAAACAGAAGACACTGAGAAATGAAAAAATAGGCCTTAGTCCTGCAAACACTAAATGAAGCAGTAGAGCTAAAAAAAAAAAAAAAGGCATTAGTCCTCTAGATACTAAATGAAACAGAACTAACATGATTTGTTTAACTAAGCATAAAAAAGTTAAAGGAGATATGCTAGTCAGAATAATCATGGCTGTAGTGGATAAAATCTTGGGAAGGAATTTTAAATAATTTAAAAAAAGGATTAACTGCAAATTAATGAAAGGAAAATTTATATATTTAAACCAGATTAAGTGATTTATATTGGCTTTATGTGTATTGTAGACTAGTTAAGTTAGCTACACATCTGAAGCATCTCTGAAGTTTAGCGGATGGCATGAGAAGGGGAAGCTACTACAAAATATGGTAGTAAGAATGAAGAAAAAAACTAAGTTTCAGGAACCTGGGTTTACTCTTAGTGATAGTGCCATAAAGCCATCATAAGACATGTTTCAGTTTCCCCATTATGTCAGATGTCTCCTGGAGGGGTAATATTGCACAGATCAGTGTGGTAAATAATATTATGTATGATCATTCAGGCCAGGCCAGAACACAGTCTATTTAACCATATAGAGAAGAGTCATCAGGTAACTATATCTTAATCAGCAGATTTGAGTTCAAGGAAATGAAACCTGTCTCTGGGTGGATGATAGGAAAAAGAGAGAATTTATTCATAAGATATTTGTGAATGAACACATACTATGTTTCAGGTAGTAGTATTATCAAGAAGAGTTAAGACTTCTATCCTAAAAGAACAATGAGAAAAGAAAGACTCTTAAGAC
Organism: Bison bison bison; assembly: GCF_000754665.1. NCBI lineage: Eukaryota > Metazoa > Chordata > Mammalia > Artiodactyla > Bovidae > Bison > Bison bison. Next base: position 9,633,683 of record NW_011494832.1, on the reverse strand, counting down.
ATGAACTTAGGCATGCTGAGCCCAACTTGTGCCTCTTAATCAAAACCATGGCAGAGGCTCCCACTGGTACCAATGCTGATGTACAGAGCGCTACGGCCACATGGCCTGCTTGCCATGTTCCTGGGCTACAATTCCCACTTCTTTATCATTTTTTGAATTCTCAATTTCACATAGAAAAAATACTGTAAATGATTGACCATGTTTGTTTTATACTTTCAACCATGTGTTATTGGTTTCTCATAGGTGTATCTTATCCCAATGGAAATATTATGAGACCATAGCACAAATGTTGTATGCAGAGCTAAAAACATCTGGATTAAGCCATAGCTCTGTCATTTATTAGCTCTTTGGTCTTAGAAAAGGCTCTAAACTTTCTGAGCCTCAATTGTCTTCACCCTACAAATGGTTATAATAATAGAGAAGAATATAATAACAGAGAATTCCCACCTCCTATGTGTTAGGAAAGAATAGAATGATCCAATAAAAATGAAAATATATTAGAAAACTAAACATGGGACTGGTGTTTTTCTTTTTTAAAAGGGAGGCAACTGGAAAAATTTCCCCAGATGAAATTGCTAGTAGAATCCCCAGTAACAAAAATAATAATATTCAAATACATTTTATAAATCATTTCCTGAGTTAAAATATATAATATTCACTTATTAAAAGTTTTTAAACAAGAACATTTACATTTCAGGCTGCAATTTACTTTATATTGGTTGCATGGAATCAAGAATATTTGGGTTCCCACAGTGAAGTAGTTGAAAAAGACATTTCAAAAAAAATCTTAATTATAACAATTAATTCATTTTTCTATACAATTAATTTAAAAGCTTACAGATGGAACATAGTAAATTTTTAAAACAATAATCATGCTGTAAAAGAGTGTGTAACAGAATACAATACAACTAAAAAGCAAATTAAGCTTTCCTCCTACCCAGAATTGAGAACCTCTTACATAGAATAGCCCTGTAAACAGTTTCTTATGTATCATCCAAAAATAGTCTGTGTATTTAGAGCATTGTAACCAGATATAGTTTGAGATATCTTCTCAATATTACATATCACTGATCTAGAAACTTTAAAGTGAAATAATAAATTCCACATGTAAATTTAATCTAATACTCTACACCCTTAAAATAAATATCAAGGTATAAGAAATACACAATATTTAGGATTTCTACATGTTAAAATGATGCAATAATATCAGAATTCAGTGTGTTATATGTTCACTTTTTTACTGAAAAACTATTACCCCATGATGAGAGTGTGCTCACAGCTCACATGGCTGCAAATTGCAGGTCATTTAATGGAAGATGGTTTATGTGTGTTTTGGTTGGATACTCAGCATACATTTTATATGGGTGCCCATATATGGATGTGAATTCAAGGGAAGGACAATAATGAATTGTAAGAAGTTAAATGTGGGAATTCCCTGGTGGTACAGTGTATAAGAATCTGCCTGCCAAGGCAAGGGATACAAGTTCAATACCTGGTCTGGGAAGATCCACATGCCATGGAGCAACAAAGCCCATGTGTCACAAGTACTGATCCTGCATGTCCCAACTACTGAAGCCCATGCACCCTAGAGCTGCACTCTACAGCAAGAGAAGCCACAGTATTGAGGAGCCAGCGTACCATGGCAAAAAACAGCCCGTGCTCATCATAACTAGAGAAAGCCTGCATGTAGCAACGAAGACCCAAGCAACCAAAACTATAACTAAATAAATAATAATTTTAAAAGAAGTTCATATGTTTCATGTGGTTTTAGTAGAGGAGAGTGGTTTTAGTAGGGGAACACAAAAATGAGTCCATGTGCTTAGGCCAGTAATTCAAGTCAGTTCAGTTGCTCAGTCATGTCCAGCCCTTTGCAACCCCACAGACTGCAGGAAACCAGGCTTCCCTGTCCATCACCAACTCCTGGAGGTTACTCAAACTCATGTCCATCTAGGTGGTGATGCCATCCAACCATCTCATCCTCTGTCATCCCCTTCTCCTCCTGCCCTCAATCTTTCCCAGCATCAGGGTCTTTTCAAATGAATCAGCACTTCGCATCAGGTGGCCAAAGTATTGGAGTTTCAGCTTCAACATCAGTCCTTCCAATGAACATGCAGGACTGATCTCCTTTAGGATGGACTGGTTGGATCTCCTTGCTGTCCAAGGGACTCAAGAGTCTTCTCCAACATCACAGTTCAAAAGTATTAATTCTTCAGCACTCAGCTTTCTTTATAGCCCAACTCTCACACCCATACATGACCACTGGAAAAACCATAACTTTGACTAGACAGACCTTTGTTGGCAAAGCAATGTCTCTGCTTTTTAATATGCTCTCTAGGTTGGTCATAACATTTCTTCCAAGGAGCAAGCATCTTTTAATTTCATGGCTGTAGTCACCATCTGCAGTGATTTTGGAGCCCAAGAAAATAAACCCTCTCACTGTTTCCCTTGTTTCCCCATCTATTTGCCATGAAATGATGGGACCGTATGCCATGATCTTAGTTTTCTGAATGTGGAATTTTAAGCCAATTTGTTCTCTCTTCTCTTTCACTTTCATCAAGAGGCTCTTTAGTTCTTCATTTTCTGCCACAAGGGTGATATCATCTGCTTCTCTGAGGTTATTGATATTTCTCCCGGCAGTCTTGATTCCAGCTTGTGTTTCATCCAGCCTGGCATTTTGCATGAGGTACTCCACATATAAGTTAAATAAGCAGGATGACAATATGCAGCCTTGCTGTACTCCTTTCCCAATTTGAAATCAGTCTGTTGTTCCATGTCCGGTTCTAACTGTTGCTTCTTGGCCTGCATACAGATTTCTCAGGAGGTAGGTAAGTTGGTCTGGTACTCCTATCTCTTAAAGAATTTTCCACAGTTTGTTGTGATCTACACAAAGGTTTTGGCATAGTCAATAAAGCAAAAGTAGATGTTTTTCTGGAACTCTCTTGCTTTTTCGATGATCCAATAGATGTTGACAATTTGATCTCTAGTTCTTTTGCCTTTTCTAAATCCAGCTTGAACATCTGAAAGTTCATGTACTTTTGAAACCTAGCTTGGAGAATTTTGAGCATTACTTTGCTAGCGTGTGAGATGAGTACAATTGTGCGGTAGTTTGAACATTCTTTGGCATTGCCATTCTTTGGCATTGGAATGAATACTGACCTTTTCCAGTCCTGTGGCCACTGCTGAGTTTTCCAAATTTGCTGGCATATTGAGTGCAGCACTCTCACAACATCATCTTTTAGAATTTGAAATAGCTCAGCTGGAATTCCATCACCTGTTCTGGAGGTCATTATAGAAGTAATACACCATTATTTGCTAAGACTGGTGGTTTAGTCCTTAAGTCGTGTCTGACTCTTGTGACCTAATGGACTGTAGAATACTGGAGTGGGTTGCCATTCCCTTTTCCAGGGGATCTTTTCGACCCAGGGATCAAACCCAGGTTTCCACATTGCAGGCAGATACTTTACTGTCTGAGCCACCTGGGAAGCTAGGAATTCTTGTAGCAAAAGCCAATCTGCTGGTATCTTCTTAATATACTTAAACTGAGCAAGTTACACATTTGAATGTTTTTAAAGCAGTTTTAAAATATATTTAAAATATATGTGCTGTTAATAAAATCCAAAACTAAAGACCTCAAAATTTTTGAATTGCTCCTGGAAACCATAGTTTTCTAGTAATTTGGTTAGAAAACCATTTGCTTCTCTAAATGTAGTATTACATTTACCACCATTATCAAAGCTTCTGCAGATTCTGTGGTTATATTTTTAATATCTCAAGTTCAGAGTCATTTTTTAAAAAATACATTTTTAAAATTCTCCATTATTTTTTATCATACAGGTACTTTAAAATAAATGTAATAACTACGTGTGCTATGTTCAGTCACTCAGTCTTGTCTGACACTTTGTGACTCCATGGACTGTAGCCTGCCAAGCTCCTCTGTTCATGGGGTTTCCAGGCAAGAATACTGGCGTGGGTTGCCATTTCCTTCTCCAGGGGATCTCACTGACCCAGAGATCAAATCTGCACATCCTGCATGTCCTGCGTTGTCAGGGAGATTAACACTGAGCCATCTGGGAGGACATAAATCCCTAAATAAACTTGAGAACATATTTAGTAGTAAAATAGGGAGGGTACAGTTTAGAGTATTTTTTCTTGACCTGTGGAAAGAAATACATCACAGGGCTCAGTTGTCTGATGTGTATTCATTCCAGAGAATATTTGACACTTGAGTGGCCCAGCTCTTAGGAGATAACTTCTAAGCCCTTTAAAAATTTGGACTAATAAGAGTGTTTTTAATTACCTGGGGCCTTGCAGTGCGTTAGCTAATTTATGCTAATAATTTGACATAACAGGTGGTGCATGAGCCTTAGGTCTCTGTAGCAGTAATTACTCTGTAGTAATAATTACTGTGTTAATCAATTTTCTACCAAGTAATCTGATAGTCATATGACCTTATGTTTCCTTGTATTTCTAACAATATGGTCCAGTCTCTACAGCACATATCCAGTCTTAGCAAATATTGCTTCCCTGGTGGCTCAGTCTGTAAAGAATCTGTCTTTAGTGAAAGAGACCTGGGTTCAATCCCTGGATCAGGAAGATCCCCTGGAGAAGGACACAGCAACCCACCCCAGTATTCTTGCCTGGGAAATCTCATGGACAGTGGTGCCTTGAGGGCTACAGTCCATGGTGTCACAAGAGTCAGACATGACTTAAGGATTAACCAGTCTTAGCAAATAATGGTATATTACTTCTATAATGATCTCCCACACATTACAGTATTAAAAATATGCACAATCAGACAAATATGATGATTAAAATATTAAATAAATATATGTCTCCTTATCTTTACTCAATAGTTTCAGTTAAGAGATAACTAAATACTAATATAAGAATCAAAGGTAAATACTCATAATGCTTAATGTAGTAATCTATTTATGTAGCATTAGACAGTTATTAGTAATTTGGCCTGAATCTTACTTGAAATTAAACATCTGAAAAAGAGGCAATAAGATTTAAATAACAGCATGTCCTTCCTTGTGAAAATAAAAATTTAACCATACATGTAAGGACTTAGATATTTATGGGGTCTTTCATATAAATTCTAAATGGAGAATCCGAGTAGTGGGTCCTTGATCTATATACATAATGCTTTAAAAGAAAACCTTAAAAATATTGTCAAGGATTATGGAATTTGGGACAGCTGTAACTGACAATTGGTATAGTCTGGATTTAAGTGGTTCAAGATTCAGGACAAATAAAAAGGAAAAAAAGAAAACCATGTCTATAAACATGTAAATCTCAGTGGGAACAAATACACCCTGTCTGCTAATGCAGTATTCCTTCTATGAACTGAGACACATCTGTGAACTTAGCTTGTCACCTTCAGACCATTAACTTTCTTTTTCTAACATTAATTTATTTTTCTTTCTTGTATGCACTAGTTTTTCAAGATAATTAGATTCATATCTAGCTTCTTATAAAAACTCTTTCATTGATTTGGTTGAGATGTTTTAAAATTGATGGAGAGGTAGAGATAAGGAATAAGAAATGTGGGGAGGGAGGCAGCAGAGGGGAGGGAGGGTGAAAAGAGGAGGGAGAAAGAGCAAAACAGAAAAAGAGAGAGAGGTGACAGAGACACAAAAACAGAGAAATAGCAACATGAGACCAAAAACACCATTTGAGCCAGAGATCTTCTTAGTCCCTCTGCATTTCTTATAGATCAGTAAACCAGTCAGGTCTCATTTATCATAAACCAACTGACTTTAGATTTCTAGTACTTATGTTTAAGAGTCTGGGTTATTCTTGAGATTCTCTGAAGGATGTTAAGAAGGAATTTAAAAACTCAGATGTATGTTTAGAACAACCAGCTCTGCAGCAGGGAAGATGTTCAACTGGAGAGAGAAAGGAGTTTTTCGCAAAAATCAGTGAGTAATGTTATTGGCTAGACTAAGGCATTGGATTCAAAGAGATAAAAGTGACAATACTGAACACACAATTGTTTGGGACTTAGAGGAGAGGGAGAAGAGGAAATAAAAAAAAACCCAGAATCTTGCCTTGGGAGTTTGATTTATAATAATACCATTTGAGGAGATGAGAGGTAAAGGAAACATAATGGCTGAACAGGGCTAATGATAATTTATTTGTAGGACATGTTGAGTTTCAGGTATCCAAGCACTAGTCAGGGGAAAATACAATAGACTGTTGAGATATCTGGAGCTAAGGAGAGAAAAAGTTGATAAAAAAAAGAAAATACGTTAAGAAGACATCCAGAAGTGACATATACTGCACTGTGAAAAGTCAAAGACATCAGAAAGAACACCAATACTGAAAGAATTTATAATGACAGATGACATAAAATTATATGCTCCAATATTAAGCAAAACAAGATTACATTTTGGCTAAAATAATAAAAATGCAAAAAGTACATACATATAGAAAAGTCTGAATAAATACATTAAAAAGAAAATGTGAATTACTGAGTATCAATGTCTCTATTTTCTAAAAAAATGTTCTTCTTTTTCTATTATATTATCATCTTTTTCTTAAAGTAAATAAACAAAACATTTAATAGAAGCAACTTCCCAAGCTATCACTTCTATGTAAATAACAAGTGTAACATATTAGCATCTATGAAGTTACTTCTATTAATTTCAGTCACATTATGTCTTAGCTATTCTTTCCACATTGTGGAATCCTAATGATTTAAGTGTATCTTTTATAAAGAAATCTTTCTAATCCTTTGATCATTCTAATTGGGCCTCTAACAACTTTCTTCTCTATTATAGTTTCACTGAAGTATAATAACCAGTCATCACGCAACCCATGTTTGCTTCTCAGATGGCAAAGCCAGGTCCCAAAATTCATTTTTACCTATAAGTAATAGCAGAGTTCCTGCCACTAACCATTGTTCAATAAATATTGGTTCGATAAATAAGTGCTTAATTTGGAATAGAATTCCTGATTATGCCAGCCCATGATGGCCTTTTAGATCTCATTTTCTTATATTGGGTTAATGTTGTCAGGAAACTATCCAGAAATATATCATTATTTTTACCATATACCAAGGTTGACAAACAACAGTCCCTGAGCTAAGTGTGGCCATTTTCCTGTTTTTGCAAATAATGTTTTATTGAAAAAATGCTCTAATTAGACATCTCTCCATAGAAGACATACAGATGACCAACAAGCACATGAAAAGATGCTCAACATCATCAGAGAAACGTAAATAAAAACTACATTAAGGTATCACCTCGTACCAGTCAGAATGACTATTATCAAAAAAGTCTATAATCAAAATGCTGGAGAGAGTATGGAGAAAAATGAACCCTCCTACAATGTTGGTGGGAATATAAATTTGTGTGGCTACTATGGAAAGTGATGTGCGAGTCTCTTAAAAACTTAAAAATAGAGCTACCATATGATGCTGTGGTCCTACTCTTGGGAATATATCCAAAAAAGAAAAATATTCTAATTTAAAAAGATATGTTCACCCCAATGTTCATAAAAGCAACTATCTACAATACTCAATATGTGGAAGCAATCCAAATGCCCATCAATAGATGAATGGATTAATAAGATGTACCACACCCACACACTTATACAATAGAGTATTAGTCATAAAAAAGAATGAAATAATGTCATTTGCAGCAACATGAATGGACTTCAGTTTAGTTCATTTCAGTCGCTCAGTCGTGTTTGACTCTTTGCGACCCCATGAACCGTAGCACCCCAGGCCTCCCTGTCCATCATCAATTTCCAGAGTCCACCCAAACCCATTTCCATTGAGTCGGTGATGCCATCCAATCATCTTATCCTCTGTCATTCCCTTCTCTGCCCTCAATCTTTCCCAGCATCAGGGTCTTTTCAAATGAATCAGCTCTTCGCATCAGGTGGCCAAAGTATTGGAGTTTCAGCTTCAACATCACTCCTTCCAATGAACACCCAGGACTGATCTCCTTTAGGATGGACTGGTTGGATCTCCTTGCAGTCCAAGGGACTCTCAAGAGTCTTCTCTAACACCACAGTTCCAAAGCATCAATTCTTTGGTGCTCAGCTTTCTTTATAGTCCAAATCTCACATCCATACATGACCACTGGAAAATCCATAGCCTTGACAAGACGGGCCTTTGTTGACAAAGTAATGTCTCTGCTTTTGAATATGCTGTCTAGGTTGGTCATAACTTTCCTTCCAAGGAGTAAGCATCTTTTAACTGAATGGACTTAGAGATTATCATATTAAGTGAAGTAAGTCAGAGAAAGACAAATATCATACCATGTCACTTATATGGGGAATAAAAAAAAAAAGACACAAATGAACTTACAAGCAGAAACAGAGACATAGACACAGACATAGAAAACAAGCATATGGTTACTTAAGGGATGAAGGGAGGGGTAAATTAGCAGTTTGTATTAAGCTGCTCTGTATAAAATAGATAAACAATAAGATCCTACTGTATAAGACAGGGAAGTATATTCAGTATCTTGCAAAAACTTATAATAAAAAAGAATCTGAAAAAAATACACATATCTGATTCACTTTGCTGTACATCTGAAACTAACACAACATTGTAAATCAACTGTACTTCAATTTTAAAATAAGAGAGAGAGAGGAAAAAGAAAAAACAAAAACTGCTACCCTCATTTTATATATTCTCAATGGTTACTTTCTCTCTCTAATGGAGTTGGGTACTTTCAACAGAGACCTATGGCTCACAAAGCCTGAAATATTTACTTTCTGAATCTTCTCAGAAAATGTTTCCTAGTCCCAGATTTATATCAGAAATGATATCTAGAATTTATCATTTGTGAGTTCAACAACAATGCTCTCTCTCTCTCCCTCGCTTTCTCTCTCTCTATATATATATATTCAGGACCTTGGCCTATATAAAACTTTTCTTCTTTTTGCTCATTATTTTGTGACCCATTTATAACCCTAAAGAAACTGTATCATCCTCAGCCTAAAAAGCATCACTGGATAGCTCTTTTATAGATTATTTATGGAAATTGTATATAACTGTCAGTCGTACAGCGTTTCTCCAAGGATCTATTATGATTAGTTTAGTTTCTACTGATAGCAAGCAATTATGTAATTTCTACAAAATGCTCATCACATATCATCTCATTTATTTATCACAAAATTTGCATGATTTAAAAATTTATTATTATTATTGCCTGAAAAAGAGAGATTAAGGCAATTATTAATAATTTGCCCAAAGATAATAGCCAGAGATATATTTCCTCTGACTTCTACTATTTGGTTACTTTTTGTATTTTTCGTAACTAAAAATTTCTCCCATTGCCATGTTATTCCAATATTAAGATATACCTTGGGTAAAAGAATTAAAAACTTTTTTTCTAGATAAATTAGGTAAGTACAAAGGTTTGTCTTTTTCCTATATTTCTTCCATAAAACATTACACGAGTAAGAGTAGACAATGCTCTACAAACTTACCCTTAGAAATAAACATTGCATGTTTTATATAAATGCAAAAAAATCATATCTGCTAATGATTTCTACATTCCAAACAAGAGAATAACAAATAGGATGTGTCTATACTCTGCAGAATAGGTGTTCTACATATGATACTGTCTGCATCATATGTACTCCAAAGTACATAATTTTGCAAAATGGTAAATCCTGTCTGTGACCCAAACTGGTGGGCTGCATTTATTTTTAATAGCAGCAAGGCTGCTGTTGACTAATTAGATCAACAGAAGAAGCAAAAGGCAAGAACAATTTGCTTCACAGAAATATCAGTTCAATTCAGTTCAGTCGCTCAGTTGTGTCCCACTCTTTGCGACCCCATGGAGTGCAGCACGCCAGGCTCCCCTGTCATTCACAAACTACCAGAGCTTGCTCAAATTCTTGTCCATCAAGTTAGTGATGCCATCCAACCATCTCAACCTCTGTCATCCCATTCTCCTGCCTTCAATCTTTCCCAGCATCAGCGTCTTTCCAATGAGTCAATTCTTTGCATCAGGTGGCCAAAGTATTGGAGCTTCAGCTTCAGCATCAGTCCTTCCAATGAATATTGAGGACTGATCTGATTTAGGATTGACTGGTTTGATCTTCTTGCAGTCCAAGGGACTCTCAAGAGACTTCTCCAACACTACAGTTCAAAAGCATCAATTCTTCAGTGCTCAGCTTTCTTTATAGCCCAACTCTCACATCCATACATGACTACTGGAAAAACCATAGCTTTGACTAGACAGACCTTTGTTGGTAAAATAAAGTAATGTCTCTGATTTTTAATATGCTGTCTAGATTGGTCATAGCTTTTCTTCCAATACACTGAGGCAAATTTAAAATTAAGTTACTTCTGTGATTCAGAACTCACCAAAATAGGAATGAAATACAATTATGCTAGACATAATAAAATGCTATTTTCCAGTTCAGCCTCCATTGGGAGATTTCTAGAAATCATTCTATCTCAAATGTCCTCCAGATAAATTAGACTTAGTCTAGGTGTTCTCTGAACGTCTTGTGAGGTTTACATTCTTTCACCTCCAGTTTATGCTGTTGATTTGATGGCTCAAAGTGCCTCTAATACATGATGTTCTCTGTTCTCTAATTTAAATTAGGTTAGTCTCACTAACAATTAAGATGTCATCATTTTTCCCCCGGTTCAAATTCTCAGCCAGTCTGCCATTTTGTAACAAAATTTACAATTAACTTCAGTATAGATGTTTATTAAGAGAAGACAAACTCTTAACTCTTTTACCTGCATTCTGTTCATGAACTCTAAGGTACCACTGCCCATGCCTCCATGTCTTTCTGTGTGTGTGTGTGTGTGTGAGAGAGAGAGAGAGAGAGAGACAGAGACAGAGATATCCAACTCTTTTTATTTCACCTCTCTTCCCTGGGGTTCTGAACCAAGCTTTGCATCAAAGAACAATCTAAGCTTCAGTAACTAAACTCTGCTTTACTCAAAAGTTTCTCCTCTCAATGACCTTTTGAGTTTCATCTGGTTTCTGTAGTTCCCTTCTTAAGGATCAGTTTTTTGCAAAAATATTTCTTAGATCTTCATGCACACAGGCCTCTGTTAAGCCCATGTTATGAGCTACTCTTCCTTCAAATCTACTAGCCCGAGTCTGATTTTTTTCATCAAACACAACAGGAAGTCTAATTTTAAGTCCTGAAATCATTTTCTAGTAGATTGCTGCTAAGTCGCTTCAGTCGTGTCCGACTCTGTGCAACCCCATAGACGGCAGCCCACCAGGCTCCGCCGTCCCTGGGATTCTCAAGGCAAGAACACTGGAGTGGATTGCCATTTTCTTCTCCAATGCATGAAAGTGAAAAGTGAAAGTGAAGTCGCTCAGTCGTGTTCAACTCTTCGCGACCGCACGGACTGCAGGCTACCAGGCTCCTCCGTCCATGGGATTTTCCAGGCAAGAGTACTGGAGTGGGGTGCCATTGCCTTCTCCTTCTAGCAGATTAAGAACATCTTATTTGTGTTTCACCACCTGTAGCCATTTTTTCCCTCTGATTTTCAGAAAAATTTAAACTTAAAGTGTAACTCTTTTTCCTTAATTCCTCAAGAAACCATTAAAACATTTTTGCATGTATCATTTTCTTAAGGTTTTGGGTGTTTCACAAATTGTTTGACCAATGTGTCGCTTGGAATCTCTCTCTCACCTTCATTTGCTGAGGCTAGCCTCTCTGTTGAACTCCGGGAGTTGGTGATGGACAGGGAGGCCTGGCGTGCTGTGATTCATGGGGTCGCAAAGAGTCAGACACGACTGAGTGACTGAACTGAACTGAACTGAACTGAGCCTCTCTGTTTCAACTACACTTTAAAATGATCCTCCTCTAATATCTCTGATTTTCTGTTTTAAAAGTACCTTTATTCTCAGATGCAATTGAAAACACATTTGCCATCACAGTTTCACATATGGTTATCTATACTTTCCACTCCTCACTTCAGCCTCTGCATATTTAAAAATTTATAAATAGTCTTACTAACAAAAGACTTTCTACTCCAGATTTTCTTTCCTTCTAAACGTAGAGCCTTGATGACCTGTTTGGTTTTTTTTTTCCTTTTTTTGTGGGGGGTAAAGGGGGGGATTTTATTATATAGTAAACAAAAAGTCAATAAGTAGAAGAAAAAATAATAAATTAGATTTCATCAAAATTAAGTACATTTGCTCTTCAAAAGACACTCTTAAGAAAATGAAAAAGCTAAACCAGACTGAGATAAAGTATTTGAAATGCATGTATTAAAAAAAAGCATTTGTTTCAAAATATATAAAGAATACTTCCAATTAAATAATAAGATGATTCAGTAAAAATGAGCAAAATAATAGACATTTCACAGAAGAAGATACATAATTACATAAAAAGATAATCAGCTTCATTAGTCATGAGGAAAATTCCCAAAGGGATAGCTCACTATATTAAATGACCTCATTTCTGCAGCATAAGAAGAATAAAAGCTTCAAAATTTTAGTTTTTTTTTCTCTTTCCCTATCAGTTTTTGTAGGTGTGAAGAAAATGTATGCATATTATTTCTCATGAGTAAAAACCATGCATGTGTGCTAATCAGATACTTCAGTTGTGTCTGATTCTTTGCAGTCCTATGGATTGCAGCCCACCAGGCTTTTCTGTTCGTGGGATTTTCCAGGCAAGAACACTGGACTGGAGTGGGTTGCCATGCTCTCCTCCATGAGATCTTCCCCACCCAGGGACTGAATCCACATCTCTTATGTCTCCTGTATTGGCAGGTGAGTTCTTACCACTAGCATCATCTGGAAAGCCTGTATAAACTGTATTCCCCACTTTGAAGGCAAAAACAACAACAGGATGTAGTATATCTCAAATAATATTTTTACCTCTCTTGTTCTGTCCAGGGGGATTATCTTTCTTTTTGAAAAATAAAAATCAGGACCATAGTTGATGTAAAACTTGCCTTTATTTCATATTTGCAAAAATATGAGATTTTCCCTGGTGGTCCAATGATTAAGACTTCCCCTTCCAAAGCAGGGGATGTTCATTGAATCCCTGGTCAGGGAGCTACGATTCCATGTGCCTCATGACCAAAAAACCAGAACACAACAACAGAAGCAATATTATAACAAATTCAGCAAAGACTTTTAAAAAATTAAAAATATATACTACAAGTCTGAATCCTATACAACAATATGGTCACAAATATGGTTAGTTTTCTCTTCTATTCCTGTTCTACTAGAGTTAATTGCCACAGTCTCTTGGCATACCCACTTGTAATTCTTAGTAATTTCTCAACATCTGTAAAACACCCCATTCTCTGTCTCCAGGCCCCACATCAGCTCTTATTTGTACACATTTTTAATCTCATGATGAAAACAATGATGTGAAATTTGCATTCAAAGACATTCTACCCTGCTTTGCTTTGAGACTCTCTTTAATGTCTAATTTGTCTCCTACTGCTGAAAAAGAAGTTTGCCAAGAAGGAATATTTTGAAGGCAACATCAAGAGTGAATACATAGAGAAGACACAACAACTAAAATACAGGTGCGGCTCCAGTCTTTTAGAGAACAAAATTGAGGACTAAATACCTTTTATTTATTTATTCATTTTTGTGAAGCAATATTTAATACTTTTGGTCTTTGTATGGGACTCATCGTTTTTTTTCCCCCAATAAATTGATGTTTGCTAGAGATGTTTTTCTATTGAGTCTCACATGAAAAAGAATTTACAAGTGTGTGTTTTCTTCTTGGAAACAAAAGATGCTCCATGAAAAAGGCTTTCTGATCCTGTTAACCTATTAACCTGTTAACCTACCAAATAAAATCAGAATTATCTTCTAGAGTGCTGCTGCTGCTGCTAAGTCACTTCAGTCATGTCCGACTCTGTGTGACCTCATAGACGGCAGCCCACCAGGCTCCCCCATCCCTGGGATTCTCCAGGCAAGACCACTGGAGTGGGTTGCCATTTCCTTCTCCAATGCATGAAAGTGAAAAATGAAAGGGAAGTCACTCAGTCATGTCCGACTCTTCGAGACCCCATGGACTGCAGCCTACCAGGCTCCTCCGTCCTTGGGATTTGCCAGGCAAGAACACTGGAGCGGGGTGCCATCTAGAGTGCTAGGTGATATGAAAAGTTAAAGCATAATAATAATCTATGTTGATTTGGGCTTTACAGTGTAACCTATACTCTTCGGCGGATAGATGGGTCCTTTAAAAATGACAGACTGTAAAAATTTTGTTCAAAGTGGTGGTATACCTCTTTGAACTAACTGAAGAGATCTAAGCTGCATTTCAGAGAGTTCAACTTCAGAGAAATTTCAAATGCTCTACACATATGGTAGAATCAGTTATAAAAGCCACTGCTGTGTGGGGCCTACTCAGTGTTGTTCCCTGGATAATATGGTCCACAGGAGCCACATAATAAATGGATTCTCTGTCTACTCATTCTACTTCCTTTCTGTAAATTTTAATTTCTTTCTGGATAGAGAAAAACCTGTTCCATATGTCTGGGCAGTGCTGCTTTAGAGGCATTCACATAGAGATAATAGGCGTAGTTTTTTTGGTATATCCCAGGAGTTCCCAGTAACATGTAAACATCTGCAAAACACCCCTATTGTCATTGTCTCCAGGCCCCATGTTAACGCTTATTTGTCCACATCTTTAATCTATGATTAAAACAACAATGTGATTGAAATGTGAACTCAAAGACATTCTTCCTTGCTTTGCTTTGTCCTGGTCCTTGCAGTCTGTCTTGGGTACAAAGCACAGTAATTAAAGACACAGTTCTTAAGGATAGTTACAGTGTGTTGATGAAAATAAGAAACAAATGGAGTCATTTCAGTCTTGTGGAGAAAACAAACTTCAGTGGAGGAAGAAATCTAACCCTTTGATAACTGCCTTTGCTGAAAATGAATTGGACTAATCCTTATGAGATAATGTTGAAGAAATGAAATGAAGACATTTTCTATCTTTTCATATCAACTCTTGCTCTAATTTTTTAATTGTTCCCAAATGTGAAAAAAGAAAATAGAGGAAATTAAGCAAAAAAGAGAGCATAACTGAAGATGACCCTAAGTACAATATTTAAATAGAATTTCAACAAATAGATTAGGAACCTTATGAGTATGGGCTATGGTATGGATAGCCATACCATATAATGATTTTTTAGCAGTCATGTATGGATGTGAGAGTTGGACCATAAAGAAGGTTGAGCATCAAAAATTGATATGTTTGAACTGTGGTGTTGGAGAAGACTCTCGAGAATCCCCTGGACTGCAAGGAGATCAAACCAGTCAATCCTAAAGGAAATCAACCCTTAATATTCATTGGAAGGACTGATGCTGAAGCTGAAGCTCCAATACTTTGGTCACATACTGCAAAGAGCTGATTCATTGGAAAAGACCCTGGTGCTGGGAAAGATTGAAGGCAGGAGGAGAAGGGGACAACAGAGGACAAGATGGTTGGATGGCATTACTGACTCAATGGATATAAGTTTGAGCAAACTCTGGGAGATGGTGAAGGACAGAGAAGCCTGGCATGCTGCAGTCCAGCAGGTCACAAAGAGTCAGACACAACTGAGCCACTAAACAACAACAAAACGAGTATGGAAGCCAAGGACTATGTTATTCACTGTTACGTTTCTAGCACTTAGCACAGTGACTGATTTATAGACTAACAAGAATAACCACTTTCTTGAGTAATAGTGTCAGCCACAGTTGTACTATGCTTATGTGTCTCTGCTGAGAAGTAATGCTCAACATTATATGATGACATGGGAAGCAAATGAGGGAACTGAGGTTTATACAAGTTAGTTTACTCAATAATTTCCATCTACTCAGTTGTGGAGTCAACTTTATTTCCTTTTCCGAACATCAAAATCAGTTCCATCTGACCATAACACGAGTGTTCTTAGTTACCCATCTATACTACAGAGATGATGAGACACAGTTAAACTGAAAAATAGTAAAAGGTAAAAATATAAGCAAATAAACAGAACTAAAATGTGTTGATCAAATAGTCATAGGAGTGGTGTTACAGGAAAAGAAAAAGTAAAGGGGAGAGTTCCAATTTTTGGTTTGGTTGGCTGACTGGATGCTTAGTCTTTTCACAGAGTTAAGGAATGTAGAGGGAGCATAGGATTTCAGGGGGGAAAGAAACAATATTAGTGGTGGAAAAGATAATTTAATTTTTGACATTTGGGGGTTAATTTTCCTTTTAGACATCCAGGGAAAGAAACCATTAGCCCTAGGATGTGTGATCTGGGGATCACCATAGGAGTAAGATAAGGGAGATAGATTTATGTACCATCTGTATGTATAGTTGATTCTAGTCATTCAGAGTAGTTATGTTCTAGAATATTGCCACAAACTTGAATTAGCAAATACTGAGCCATTGCTCCTAGGAAATAAAGGGTTAGGTTCCCAAGAGTTGTCTTGTTACAGTATGTTTTGTAATTCCACAATACATAAATTTGTTTTGTATGTGTTTTCTTTAAAGACAACTCATTCAATATATATTTATTATAAACAATTCAGTTTAGTTCAGTTCAGTTCAGTCGCTCAGTTGTGTCCGACTCTTTGCAACCTCATGAATCGCAGCATGCCAGGCCTCCCTGTCCATCACCAACTCCTGGAGTTCACTCAGACTCATGTCCATCGAGTCAGTGATGCCATCGAGACATCTCATCCTCTGTCGTCCCCTTCTCCTCCTGCCCCCAATCCCTCCCAGCATCAAGAAATGCAAATCAAAACCACAATGAGGTACAATCTCATGCTGGTCAGAATGGCTGCTCTCAAAAAGTCCACAAAAAATAAACGCTGGAGAGGGTGCAGAGAAAAAGGAACCCTCTTACACTGTTGGTGGGAATGCAAACTAGTACAGCCACTAGGGAGAACAGTGTGGAGATCCCTTAAAAGCTGGAAATAGAATTGCCATATGACCCAGCAATGCCACTGCTGGGCATACACACCGAGGAAACCAGAATAGAAAGAGACATGTGTACCCAATGCTTATCGCACCACTGTTTACAGTAGCCAGGACATGGAAGCAACCTGGTGTCCATTGGCAGACAAATGGATAAGAAAGCTGTGGTACATATACACAATGGAGTATTACTCAGCTATTAAAAAGAATACATTTGAATCAGTTCTAATGAGATGGATGAAACTGAAGTCTATTATACAGAATGAAGTAAGTCAGAAAGAAAAACACCAATACAGTATATTAATGCATATATATGGAATTTAGAAAGATGGTAATGATGACCCTATATGCGAGACAGCAAAAGAGACACAGATATAAAGAACAGACTTTTGGACTCTGTGGGAGAAGGCGAGGGTAGGATGATTTGAGAGAATAGCGTTGAAACATGTCTATTATTATATGTGAAGCAGATCGCCAGTCCAGGTTTCATGCATGAGACAGGGTGCTCAGGCCTGGTGTGCTGGGATGACCCTGAGGGATGGGATGGGGAGGGAGGTGGGAGGGGAGTTCAGAATGGAAAACACATGTACACCCATGGCTGATTCATGTGAATGTATGGCAAAAACCACCACAATATTGTAAAGTAATTAGCCTCCAATTAAAATATACTAATTACTTTTTTTAAAAGATTACTGTATGTAATTTATTCTGATCAAGAGAAAACAAACAAATAAACAAAAAATGAAAAACAGCAACACAGAGAATACAAAGCCAAGCCAATCAGGTCTCTTTTGCAAACTTTAGAAACTGGTGCAATTTTAGAAACTTCAGATACAACCTGAAGACTTGTGTTGGAATCTGTCTCAGAAGATGTTCTTTCTCTGTTTATGAATAGTTAAAGTTTATAATGCTTGAGGAGGAGAGACTACTATATTAGCTTTTTTGCAACACAAATCTGATGAACTTTTAAATGAAGACATAAACCACTGTTAATTGTGCCTTATTTCTGTTTATCCAGCTCTCTCTTTTTATTAATTATTTTTCTAATTATTACTTTGCGAGCTTGGTAACTTGTTAAATTACATAGCATTTTCAGAAGTGTAATTATGAAGACTGGTAAGATATTACTAAACATATTTGTAAGAAATTAGGCAAACCAGTAACTTTTCTCTTTATCAATTTCTTGATATAAGAAAGAAGTGATGAACCTTAATGATTGCTAAGATCACTTCTAGCTGTAAAATTCTGACTTTTCTGCTAAACATGTAATCCCAATTCCAATTGTAGTTTTTAAATAGACTTGAAATAGTACCTGTAAACTGCTGGACTTCATTTAGGAAAGGAAATGACAGGAAAATAACTCACAATGTCTCTAAATCACTGCAGATGTATTCACATGTCATTGAACATAAAAAACTTTTTACATTAATATAAAATACTCATTGTGCTTATTTTACTATAAAATATACAACTGTAGAATTGTCTGAAATGCCACACCTGTTCTCAACACAGCAGCACACATGCTAAAACTGGAAATAATGTACGTTGTGTAAGAAAATAAGGCTGCACTGAATTTGTTCCTAAGAAATGAGGTGGAATGTTTTATTCCAATCACAAATACCCATTGATGTCAAATATATGCAAACTACTTTTCCAACTACTATAGCAAATACATCATCTAGGTTTCAAAAGACTTAAAAATTAATGGAAGGGATAATGCAAGCATCTATTCAGTTCTTTCTTCCTTCATTCATTCAACATTTGTTCATTTTTAAATATTTATTATTGTCCATGGAGCTTGCATTCTGGTCAATCACAGACAATTAACCAACTCTGACAATATTAGGCAGACAATCTAAAATCAGTTATGTGGTAAACAGTTTCAAGGCAGTTTCTTTGGAAGCAAAGACCTACCGAAGAGGTATGATTTAAGCTCAGATTGAATGTCAAAAAGAAACAGCTTTTTGAAGACCGAGAAAAGGAGCATTTGAGGGAGAGCCAAATATCTTCTCTTTTTATATAAAGGAAAGGGAGGAAAAACAGAGAGAAATGGGTAAAACTTCACTCTAATTGATGCTATTTATTTCAGAATAAAAACTGATGAGTTGTGTAAATCTCTCTAGCCCAGTGACTTGTCTGGGACTGAAGGAAAGGAACTGACTTGTTTAATGTCTGATATGCTGATGTGTACAAAAAAAAAAAAAGTCTTCTTTACCTTATTAACACTTCAGGGAAGCTTTTCAACCCACGTGTAGTTTCCTAACTAGGTGGAGGAAGAAACTAGGACCAGTGAGGTTGGGAAGTTGTTTGAAGAACACCTAGTACTGGATGAAGTTGGATTTGGAATGCTTGGAGGTTGGCCCCAGACCTATCCCTACTACTCCATCCTAGAATCCTGTCTGCTAGCTTCTTTATACCAGCTGGCCACATTTGATTCAGTCTTCTCTTCTTGAAACTACTTGAAAAAAAGCAATTTGTGAGTCTGTTACTTGGTTCTCCATTTGGTTTAACTCAAAGAGGGAAGAAACAACTGTTTGCTTCATATAATTTTTTTTTGATTGAATATGCAATTAGCTTAGTAGAGGGGATATTTTTACTTAACAAGAAGGAGAAAAAAGAAAAAAAGAATAAGCATTGAATTCATAAGAAGACATTCTAATGAACATAATAGAACTAGTTTTAAGCATAAATGCATGATATTCTGGAGTTCTGGATTTTATATTCTTTAAGATCAAACAAAATGGGGGAATTTGCCTTTCCTCTTTAAAAAAAGAAAAAAGAAGAAGAATCTGTTATCTTCCCAAAATATATTTCTGGTTATGTTGGATAAATGAAAAAATCAGCAAGTATTTGAGTGCCCACTTTGTGTCTAGTGAATCATATAATATATGTATGGTGCATACTACATAAATATTATTCTTTTCAAAGCACTTCTTAAGCAAGGGCAGCTGCATGCTTCCAACTTTTTAAAATAATTTTTTAAGACAGATCCTCTGATAGAGTTGGTATGCCTTGCAAAACCAACTATTTTAAACAAAATATTTAAACAGTTTCCTAAATACTGGCTTGATGTAGTTTCTTATCTTACTTTGGCTAAAAATCAGAAAAATGAATCAAAGTTGCTAGATTTGACCATATTTATATCTAAACTTTGGCACTATATAAGGCTGTTCTAGAAATACATTTTATTAACAATACATGATACATATATCTATGTATTTTGAAAGATTCTGATAACAATTGCTACCAATGGAAAACATAACCCCCAAAACTCCACTTTAAAAATTTTATACTTAGGGTACAAACATTAGAGTTTTTGAAATTCAAAATATTTCCCTGAATCAGAAATTTTATTGATCAGGTTTTTCTGAAATTTGCCTTTTAGGGAAATGACTTACATGGAAATTTACCCAACATCAGTTTGAGCCAAATTTACCCACTTATCAGTTTATTAAAATCAAAACCCATGGCACTGGAGAAATTTTTACACAAGTCCATAAATAACTATGATCAACTGATTCTCAATCTTTTTAGTCATGATAAACTGACTCACTTCTTGAATTAGAACATTTAGATGTTTCCTTAGTGGAAAGTTTAAATTGAGCCTAGAGAGAATTTGCATCTGGGTGAATCCCTGAGTCTCTTGGACATATATAAGCTCATTAGATAAGGGTCCTTAAAATTCACCCTATACGTTCTCACATAATTTGCTATGCAGAAGAGATGTTATTCTTTGACCTACACTTGGCTTTTCTGTATTTTATTTACTACTACAAAAAAATCCTTAAGATACTTTGCTTTGGTTCAAGAATATCCAGCAAATTGCTCAGACTTTATTCTACTTATAAAAGTAAAATTCATATCCTTAAATTGTTAGAATGATAAGAATTTAAGCAAATAATTGATGCACTTTCTTCTATCTAAAGGTTTTTGTTTTTTTATAGTTCATTCTCCTCCCTGTGGTTTTTTTTGCCTTGAGTACTATTGGCCACATGTAGGTTCCTGCATTTCAATTAAAACTTTAACAACTATTACATGCCTTCCTCTGTGCTAGGCTATTAGATTAGGGACTAAGCCTAAGGATTAACAAATTGGACTCATCCTTGTTTTCATGCAAGTTTTATACTAATGGCAAAGGCACAAATTTAAAAAGAAAAGTATATATACATATATAATATATATATATAATTAGAAACTGTGATAAATGACAAGAGAAACAATTAGAATGCTATGAAAGCAAATAATAGAGAAGAGAAAGTACTACTTAAGACCGGATAGCCAAAAAAGCTCTCTTTGAGAGAATGATGCTTAAACTAAGACCTCAAAGGTGAAAATAGTGCACACCTTTACACCTTTAAATGTGTGCATGGTGAATAGTTGGAGAGAAGAGGCTGTAGAGAGTCTTTCTGAAAGAGTTAACTGCATGAGCAGAGAACTCAAGGAAAGGGAAAAAAAAAAAAGCCGGGTGTTTTTGAGAAATTGGGAGGGGGTGGTGAGTATGGCTGGCACACGACAATCAGAGGGGAGAGACAGAGATGTATATGACCTTGAGAATTGCTGGCAAAGTCAGAAGACAACAGTTTTCATGGGAACCTACTGGAGGACTTCAAGTAGGGCAATGATATAATCCCTCATGTTCTTTCCACTTTAGAGAGATGCTTGCGCTGTTCTGAAATGACTCAATATGATGTCCATTCTAGGTAGAAAAAAATGTGAGAAATGAAGGGGTCTGGCAGACTAATGTTTTGAGGGCACAGGGACCATCCAGACCTTCACAGATTCTCTAGAAAGAGTCACCGAACTTGTACTCAGTACAACAAAGCAAGCATATAGAGCAAGACCATAATAAGGGAATAGGACAAAGGCAGGGTCTGGAATATCCCAGCATAAGCTTCCTGTGCTCTGCCCCGAGAGGGCCGCTAAGAAAGCCCTACCTTCAGGAATGAAAGCATTTGTCTTTTTATTGAGCAATGTGTCTGTATTGGAAAACTTGTTTGGGGTTCAGGGTTCAAGGTTTTTATTGGACTATGGTCACAAAGGCACATATGAGGAGCCATAACAAATGAAATTGCAGGCTCTCAGAAGGAAAGCAGGTGTTCAGTGCTCCAGGCAGGCAAAACAACCTTATCAGTGTATCAACATTTCAAAGGCAGATTTTCCAGACACCAGCCCAGGGCCTATCTTACAAGTAGGCCTTCTGTCAACAACTGTTTCAGCCTTGCTCTATCTTTTCTGTATGGCTACAGCTTCTGGGTCCAAAACCTCAGAGAAAATGACATTCAGAAGTTCAGAAGTTGATACCCCAAAACTGGAAGTGTTCCATCTTTTCCTATAAAAGTCTTCTCAGAATTAAATCCATTTCAAATTTTACCTTTATATCATCATTCTTCATTCTCTGCCTTCATTTTTTTCATTACACTTTCTATTCCCTGAAACCCTACAACTATTATCTTTTTCTTTTTGTGATAGATAAACAACATATTAACATGTTATTTTTCCCCATCATTACAAATCATTCTTCATCCCAGATATCAAAATTTTACATGGGAAAGATGAATTATGATGGTGGTTCTGCAGTTCTCTGACTTTCTTATAAGAGCAGAGGCCATAGAAGGAATTGTAGGATGAATGAGTAAAAGAAATGAGGAAGAAATTAGGACAAAAGGGCAGAAATTTGCATTTCTTTTTCATTTGTATTTAATTCTATGTATTCAGATTATATCAACACTTAAACCTTCAAAATGAACCAAAACTGTACTAATAGAAATCCTTGTGATACATATTATGATCCATATTACTTAAGATCACACTTAATACCTGTACAAATTATCATTTTCATTTTCATTTCATTTCATTTCATTTCATTCATTTCATTCATTCTCTTGGATTTTGATTCAAAAATACAACAACCCAAAGGATGAGGTGGGGAGGGATGTGGGAGGGGATTTCAGGTATAGCAAAACCACTACAATACTGTACAGAAATTATCTTCCAATTAAAATAAATTAATTTTTTTAAATAAAAACAAAAAATACACAATAAGTATCTCAACAACAAAAGAGTTAAATTTACTTCTCAAGGAAACAAACAACCATGTGGCGAAACAACATATTTAGTTGTGCAGTTGCTTTTGTTATTATTTTATCTCCCAGTAGCAATGTGAGCACATTTAATATTGTTTTAAACTTCAGGAGCCACCCCAGTGGTTTCCTATATTTGTTTATTGTGGGTTGCGGTTATGATTCCTACATAAATGTTTAGAGATCTCTTGAAGTTTCAGACTCCTTTTGGAAAGACTATAGCCTCTAAAGGTAAGAATTTGTAGTCCTGTGACCGTTTTCACAAAACACAGTTGCAAGTTTGACATGAGAAGTATGAGAAATAGAGTCTGTTGCAATGGAATTAATCTTTATCTATTCTGTTTTTACTGAAAGTATAAATATCAAGTCAGAAAAAAAAAAAAAGAGTGCCTCTTCCTAGCATGCCAGACCTTGGAATAACCACAAAGTCTATAACAAAAGCCGTGGGTGGACACATGACAATTAGGAAGTGGATTTCAACCACTAACCCATTCACGAATGCTACAGAAAATGCCTTTGGACACAAACCACTGGTTTCTTCCATCAAAGACTGAACTTAGAAGTTAAGTAGCACTTTTCTATTTTACTATGGGCGAAGAAAATTTGAAAATTGAACAAATATCAGTTTTATCAGTTTAGATACCTATATAATTCAAGCAAAATGTCTCTTTCCTTTAATTGCTAAACACTTTTCTATTTAATTTTTATGAAACATTTCAAATGCTTTCCTTTCCTTCCTCTAAGTTGCTTTCTGTATCTATAGGGCAGTTGAATATCGTAATTGTTAATAATCTGGTAAAATCAGGCAAACTTTGATTCAAATCCCTACTCCTCTACTTACTAACTATACATTTGGTATTTTTAGGTAGTCTCCCTAGCATCAGTGTCTTCACTTTAAAATAACATAATGGCACCTATCCCAGTGGGTTTTGTGAGAATTAAATAACATATAAAATACATAGCACAGTGCTTTCTATAACGAAGCCCTCAGTTCAGTTCAGTTCAGTTCAGTCTCTCAGTCATGTCTGACTCTTTGCAACCCCATGGACCACAGCATGCCAGGCATTCCTGTCCATCATCAACTCCCAGAGTTTACCCAAACTCATGTTCATCAAGTTGGTGATGTCATCTACCCATCTCATCCTCTGTAGTCCCCTTCTCCTCCTGCCCTCAATCTTTCCCAGCATCAGGGTCTTTTCAAATGAGTCAGTTCTTTGCATCAGGTGGCCAAAGTATTGGAGTTTCAGCTTCAACATCAGTCCTTCCAATGAACACTCAGGACTGATCTCTTATAGGATGGACTAGTTGGACCTCCTTGCAGTCCAAGGGACTCTCAAGACTTTTCTCCAACACCACAGTTCAAAAGCACCAATTCTTTGGTGCTCAGCTTTCTTTATAGTCCACCTCTTATACCCATACATAACTACTGGAAAAACCATAGCCTTGACTAGATGGACCTTTGTTGACAAAGTAATGTCCTGCTTTTTAATATGCTGCTTAGATTGGTCATAACTTTCCTTTCAAGGAGTATGCATCTTTTCATTTCATGGCTGCAATCACCATCTGCAGTGGTTTTGGAGTCCAGGAAATAAAGTCAACCACTGTTTCCATTGTTTCCCCATCTATTTGCCATGAAGTGATGGAACCAGATGCCATGAAATTAGTTTTCTAAATGTTTAACTTTAAGCCAACTTTTTCACTCTCCTCTTTCACTTTCATCAAGAGGCTTTTTAGTTCTTCTTCACTTTCTGCCATAAAGGTGGTGTCATCTGCATATCCAAGGTTATTGATATTTCTCCCGGCAATGTTGATTCCAGCTTGTGCTTCATCCAGCCCAGTGTTTCTCATTGATGTACCCTGCATGTAAGTTAAATAAGCAGGGTGACAATACACAGTCTTCACATACTCTTTTCCCAATTTGAAACCAGTCTGTTGTTCCATGTCCAGTTCTAACTGCTGCTTCCTGACCTCCAATAGATTTCTCAAGAGGCAGGTCAGGTGGTCTGGTATTCCCATCTCTTTCAGAATTGTCCACAGTTTCTTGTGATCCACACAATCAAAGGCTTTGGCATAGTCAATAAAGCAGAAATAGATGTTTTTCTGGAACTCTCTTGCTTTTTCCATGATCCAGAGGATGTTGGCAATTTGATCTCTGGTTCCTCTGCCTTTTCTAAAACCAGCTTGAACATCTGGAAGTTCAGAGTTCACATATTGCTGAAGCCTGGCTTGGAGAATTTTGAGCATTACTTTACTAGAGTGTGAGATGACAGCAATTGTGCGGTAGTTTGAGCATTCTTTGGCATTGCCTTTCTTTGGGATTGGAATGAAAACTGACCTTTTCCAGTCCTGTGGCCACTGCTGAGTTTTCCACATTTGCTGGCATATTGAGTGCAGCACTTTCACAGCATCATCTTTCAGGATTTGAAATAGCTTAACTGGAATTCCATCACTTCCACTAGCTTTGTTCGTAGTGATGCTTTCTAAGGCCCACTTGACTTCACATTCCAGGATGTCTGGCTCTAGGTGAGTGATCACACCATTGTGATTATCTGGGTTTTGATGATATTTTTTGTACAGTTCTTCTGTGTATTCTTGCCACCTCTTCTTAACATCTTCTGCTTCTATTAGGTCTATACCATTTCTTTCCTTTATTGTGCCCACCCTAGGAAAACATTTTAGATGGTAGTATAGTTTGCATATAGTATACATGCTGCTATTGAACAGGCCATGTCTCTGACAAATTTGGACTTATTTTTCTCTTGAAGAAATAAGAATTTGCCATTGCTGGCTCAGCATCTTAATGATGTCCATGCTAAGGACTGAGTTATTATCTTGACCTTACCCCGCTGCAGCTCCAGCCAATGTGTCAGCTTTCTAAGCTGAAGAAGTGGGTGTAAATGGAAGTATTCATCTCAACTATCCCTTTAATCAGAGTAGCAAGAGATTTTTTTTGTTTGTTTGATCCATCTGTAGATCAATGGATATCTCTAAATATAAGGAAGACTGAGAATGAAATATTGAATTTCCAAGTTTTGTGGTAAAATTTCAAGTAGGAAAGAGATTGAGAATGTCTTCAAGCTACCAAAACAGATAGTATTGCTTTAATTCCAAGTATTTGTTTAAGAATTTTATGCGTATTAACTTATTTAATCCCCTTAGTTACCCAGTTTGATCCCAATGTGTTAGACACAATCATCAGTTTCATTTTATACATGATGGAACCACAGTGCAGAGAGGTTAAATGAGGTTCACACGGCTGGTCTATGCTGGGGTTCAAGTCAGGTTAGTCTGACTTCGGTCTCTGTATCCTAATTACCGTGCTCTACTGCCTCTCAATGAAGAGTACAGGGACACTGTTTGCCAAGTAGTTGCAGCAGCAGGAGGCTCAGCCCTCCTAAGAGGGTCACGAGGACTCAAACTTAAGCAATGCTAACAGAGTAGTGATTGCTCTGTCAAGTATTCCATGAGCAGAGATCCAGCTTTGTAAATTCTTGGGAATTTAACTCTAACTCCTCGCTGTTACATAACTATATTAACCTTACAACTCCTTTAGTATGAAAAAAAAAAAAAAATCCTAACAATTCTGTTTCAGTAATCAACAGATCAAGGGGACAAAAAGATAGTGGGACAGAGTTAACCTAAACAAAAACATTAATCACATGGATCTAATTGACATCCATAGAATACTTCAACTAACACAGCAGGATACTTCAAGTTCACATGGAACATTCACCAAGATAAACCACATTTTGGGCTATCAGACATACCTTCACAAACTTAAATCAGACCACAAGGAATTAAACTAGAAATCAGTAACAGAAATATAGCTGGAAAATCCAACAATATTTAGACATAAAACAATATGATTCTAAATAAGATATGGGCTAAAGAAGATGTCTCAAGAGACATTAGCAAATATTTTGAACTAAGCATAAATGAAAATAGAACTTATCAAAATATGTGGGATATAGTGAAAACAGTACTCAGGGGGATATTTAGATTACTGAATGCTATAAATCACAACTCGACAATAAGAAAACAACCCATTTGAAAAGTGGGTGAAAGATTAGAACAGAATCTTACAAAAGAAGATAGGCTAACTGCAAAGAAGTATATGAAAAGATACTCGATTACATTTCTTGTTAGGGAATTGCAAATTAAAACAACACTGAGATACCAGTGTTAGAATAGCCAAAACCCCAAACACTGACAATATCAAATGCTAGGGAAGATATGAAGTGACAGTCATTCTTATCCATTGTTAGTGGAAACACAAAATGGAATAGCCGTTTGGAAGAGGATTTGGCCAGTCTTACTATATGATTCTCTAACTGTGCTCCAAAATATTTATCCAGCTGAGCTGAAAACTTATGTCCATGCTATGAACTGCACAGGGATGTTTATAGCAGCTTTATTCATAATCACCTCAATTGGAAGCAACCAAGATGTCATTAATTATGAAGAGATAAACTGTGGTACATGATACAGTGGAATATTGATATTCCATTGATAAAAGAAAATTAAAAGTGATAAAAAGAAATGAGCTGTCAAACCATGAAACAACATGGAGGAAACTTAAATGTATACTGCTAAAGAAGTCAGTCTGAAAAGGCTACATACTATGTGATTCTGTTTGTAGAACATTCTGGAAAAGGCAAGCTATAGATGCTGTTAAATAAAAAGAGTGTTTGTGGGGAGAGAGATTAAAAGAGTGATGCACAGGAGAGGTTTGTTTTATGAAATTCTTCCCTGTGATACTATAATGGCAGGTACCTGGCACCATGCATTTCCAGGTTCATATAACTTCATAAGTCATATGCAAATTAACAAAAAAATTACTCAGGAGATCAGGGGATCCCAGAAAAGAAAACAGGCTATGGCAATAAAATATAGTTATATTACAAATGTGTGACATAACTTTCCTGAAGGGGGGAAAGGATATAAGCAAAATATAAAATTAAATGCATTTGTCTCTGTCAACTTTGGGCAGACATGTGGTACATGCAGCTTTAAAGAAGTCCAAGTGGAATCTAGCCATGACCTCTGAAGGAGCAGGGGTGAAGTATCCTTCCCGCTGTTCCCTGAATGGAGGATAACTGAGCTCCATGATCTTGAGTCAGCACTTTTTGGCTTAAAATATGTGAAAAAAAGTTAAACTAAATAAGCCTCTTTCTGTATATTCATCTAGAAAATGGTGATGATAAAATACCTGCCTCAAAGAGTTCTATATGAAATAAATAACAATATTTTACAATAGGTGTTATAAGGTGTTACCAAATTGTAATCCTTATTTTGATTGCTACTGTGGTGAGACAGCTCTTTGGTTTTCCTTCACAGGACTTATTTCTTAAATTCTGTTACACATAAACTTAGTTTCAGGATCATTCCAAAATCTATACTTCTTCCTTCTTGCTTTCCCATCATGACTTTCCCATATCAGTCCAAATTAAAGAGGAGAACTATATCCACTGGTTGGAGGGAATAATTACAATGCTAAACTTGCATAGTAATGGAGGGTACAGGTAATTGTAGTTTCCAGGTAGTTGCTCACTGTGTCTCTCTTGGTTAGTCCTGATTTGCCTGGTAAACATGAATTCATCCAAGCAGCATCCTCTCAGAAAGACTACCTTCTCCAGTAGCATGTATATGCTTTTATCAAACTCTCACCAAATTAAAGGATAAAATATTTTAACTATCAGATAAATAGTAAAGAGAAACTAGAATTCTAGAAAGAAGTATCAGTGACTAGACAAGAAGACTATGATGGCTATAAATGGGTATAATCTCCTAATGAATAAAAAGTGAATCCAAAAGGCATTTTTATTTGGGTGCTTTAATCTTCTCTTCATTGGAAATAGATTGCAAAATATAAGAATTAACTCATGTAATTTTTGCTCTACCTTTTTTTATACCTTAGTAAAAGCAGTATATGCTGTTTCACATCATTTATTTATAAAATGAGCTATGTTAGTATCAAAACTGTTTCCATTATGAATTAAAGTGATAAAAAATTATATGGAGAAGAAGTCCGATCAGTCATGAGCTCCTGTGTCTTTCTAGTATTAATACATGGCCTCTTCCTTTTATAGATTGAAATAAAAATATTGGATAAAAACCTATAAAGATCTTGGCTATGTAAAAATAGTATTTCTTACTGATTGTCTAATACTTATATAATGGATGTTTTTATTTCTAAATCTCAAAACTAGCACACCCTGAAATAGTTTAGTCCATTTATTCTGTACTGTTTGAGTTTTTTGCATCATCATGTAAAGACTCTCAGTGTTTATGAATAAAGAACTTTCTTTAATTATTGCTTTTCATTTTTTTTAACTTCTCACAGCTGCTGCCTAATGAATACTGTAGGATATTCACAAGACATGAACAAAGTTTTTTTTTTTTTTAATGGATATTTTGAATTTAAAATTCTTGAAATCAAAGATAAAAAAGGATGAAAATTTGTTTTCCTCAAGCAAAAGAAGTAACAAATACATTCATTGCAGATGAGTATTTTTAAACTAAAAAAAAAAAGCATATACATTTTCATTTATAAAATGAAAGTATATACAACATCCAAATTTCTGAAAGCTCTCCTTTTTTTACTGAATCTAGCCAAGTTTAGATATGTCAAAAAGTTGTTTAGATGGTTGGTCTTAAAGGGTCAGCTTTTCTACCCTATTTTGTGTTCCTCTAGAATATTATTTCTAAAAGTATGCATTACAAGTAAGACTGTTTTCTTAGTTCTTTGCAATCCTAAGATAGTCACTCAGTCTTGTCTGATTCTTTGCGACCCCATGAACTGTATCAGTTCAGTTCAGTTCAGTTTAGTCTCTCTTAGTCTCTTAGTGTCTGACTCTTTGTGATCCCATGAATCACAGCACACCAGGCCTCCCTGTCCATCACCAACTCCCGGAGTTCACTCAGACTCACGTCCATTGAGTCAGTGATGCCATCCAGCCATCTCATCCTCTGTCGTCCCCTTCTCCTCCTGCCCCCAATCCCTCCCAGCATCAGAGTCTTTTCCAATGAGTCAACTCTTCGCATGAGGTAGCCAGAGTACTGGAGTTTCAGCTTCAGCATCATTCCTTCCAAAGAAATCCCAGGGCTGATCTCCTTCAGAATGGACTGGTTGGATCTCCTTGCAGTCCAAGGGACTCTCAAGAGTCTTCTCCAACACCACAGTTCAAAAGCATCAATTCTTCGGTGCTCAGCCTTCTTCACAGTCCAACTCTCACATCCATACCTGTCTACAGGAAAAACCATAGCCTTGACTAGACGGACCTTGGTTGGCAAAGTAATGTCTTTGCT
>NW_011494832.1:9598924-9603332 GCF_000754665.1 Bison bison bison | reverse complement strand
ATACATGACCACAGGAAATAGCATAGCCTTGACTAGACGGACCTTGGTTGGCAAAGTAATGTCTTTGCTTTTGAATATGCTATCTAGGTTGGTCATAACTTTTCTTTCAAGGAGTAAGCGTCTTTTAATTTCATGGCTGCAGTCACCATCTGCAGTGATTTTGGAGCCCCAAAAAATAAAGTCTGACACTGTTTCCATTGTTTCCCCATCTATTTCCCATGAAGTGATGGGACCGGATGACATGATCTTCATTTTCTGAATGTTCAGCTTTACGCCAACTTTTTCACTCTCCTCTTTCACTTTCATCAAGAACTGTATAGTCCATGGAATTCTCCAGGACAGAATACTGGAGTGGGTATCCTTTCCCTTCTCCAGGGGATCTTCCCAACCCAGGATCGAACCCAGCTCTCCCACACTGCTGGTGGATTCTTTACCACCTGAGCCACCAAGGAAGCCCCATTGCAATCCTAAAAACCTAGTTAAACCAGTTTTTGGGTACCATGGTAAAATGTATTCTAACTCAAATTCTCCTAAGCTAACTGGCCTAAGTGAGAGCAAAGCTAAAAACATGACTCTGTCATTTAGAATTGTCATAATACTTCTTGGTACAGAAAAATCTTAATTAAATATGTTTACAGAATGATCCTCTAATACATCTTTGAGTCAATTGCCTTCCATTGAGACTGCCCTACTGCACTATATATATTAAGATACATTTTAAGACAGTATCTTGTTTCTACATGCCTGGCTGAATTTTAGATCGGTTTACTGTCAAAGAAGTTCCTCCATGAACATTTTTATATATGAAACCATTTTTGGTCACACCAGTCTGGAAGACATAAAACTGGCTCCACTGACAGTAATAAACTATACTCCCCTATCTTATCATATATTCAGTGTTAGAGAAGTTACAGCTCCTGATAAATTTTCCCAAAACAGGATTTTTCTCCCCGTAACATATGGATATGTTACATCTGATATCAAGTGGCCACTATCATTTTCTTCTTAATCCATTCCAGTGATCTCTAGGAAGATCTTCTCTGGAGGTCTTTACTCCCTGAAAATCTATTTTATTCATCCATTTAAGGATGTATTCCACAAGCATTTATTGAGCCTTTCCTGTGTGTCAGAATCTTTTTATATCCTACAGATTTGGAATTGAATAAAACAGTAAATCAAATAAAATTGACTAAAAATCCTTGCCATCATACATCTTATATTTTAGGAGGAAAAGATAAATGATAAGCCAAGTAGATAAGTTTTACATATTATACACACACATACACACACAATTAGTAAATATGAATGAAGTAAAGCAGAAAAAAGGAAAAAGAGGGGTAAAATAGCAGGAAATTCATTTTCATTTCTGTGGATGCCAGAGATGGGACTTGTGCCTCTGGATTATAAATTCCATAAGATAGAAACGTCTTCCTGTTTCATTCCCCATAGTATTCTTAGCATACATGCAGTTGTGCTGGACATATTTTAAATATATAACAGACATATAGGTTGAATAAGCAAACCAGAGCCAAAATGCTAATAACAAAAAAGGACATTTATCTTATTCAACAGATTCCACCT
The DNA here is from genome assembly GCF_000754665.1 of Bison bison bison. Classification (NCBI taxonomy): domain Eukaryota; kingdom Metazoa; phylum Chordata; class Mammalia; order Artiodactyla; family Bovidae; genus Bison; species Bison bison. The sequence goes on along the minus strand of NW_011494832.1, from coordinate 9,601,751 downwards.
CTAAGTATTCCTGGTGAATGCAGATTTTATGTAGCATAGGCACCACTATCTGGAGTGGATCCCCAAAATGTCAGAGTATAATCATATTTTTTTCTGATTTGTTCAAAATAATCAAAAAAATTATTGGGGAGAAGAGGAGTAGCCATGTGGATTACCCCCCAAAACCAAGGCAAATAAAATTTTTCACTTTGGATGTTACCAACTGGAATGACTGAATATAAATCGAAGTATAATTTAGAATCAAATCAAAGACTGTGCCAGGTAACCAACTGTTAGGAGACAATTCTATGTAGGTCTCCTGTATTTCTGTACATTTTGCTGATCTATGTCCCAGACTATCTTTTCAAGGATGTTTGCACTGTGAAGATCTTTGAAACAGACAGCGCTATAGTGTCTCTCCCTTGAGCAAAGAGCAATTTTATTGTTTTTATTTCTATTTTTGTTTGTGTATTTCCAGCACAATAAAGATAATGACCTCCTCCAGGGCCAATTTTAGGTTTATAACAGATTCAGGTTTATAACAGATTCCAGTTCCCTAATCTTGGAATTCCTCAGCTGTGACAAGCTACAGCATGTGCTATTTGTGTCATCTTTAAAGGACCCGGGAGCAAAATGAAGCAACACAAACATGAAGCTCATGCTACCTGCCCTGCCATGACTAATAAACGTCTTTGTCTCTCACTGAGGGGGCTCATGTCTTCTGCCAAGCACAAAACTAGGACCTACTTACTTGATAACTTTCAAGTTGAGTAAAATGCTCAGATTCGCAGTTCTTGACAGCAATATTCATTTTTGAAGAATTTAAGCAACTTGCTTTCTTTAAATTTACTAGAGGCAGAATAAAGTTCCAAAAGCATCAGCTTGGGTAGTTAATCAATAGAATTTCACTTTATTCAAATGTCAAGAGACAAATAAATTGCTTTTCAAAAGCAATTTAAGAGACTTTCTTTGTATTAATTGCAAGCAACAAAGATCAGTCCCTGTGGAAAACCAGACAGCCATGTACAGTTAATTCAAGTAATTTCATGCCAGTTATACATTTCACACTAATTTTACCTCAGGCTAAAATCATGTTAATTTCAACATTCCCAAAACAGAATTGTATTTGCAATATACTTATTATAGTGCTTTGATAAATATGCAAATATTGGATAGGAAATAGAAAAGAATTATCTGTGATATAAATAAAATATAAGGAAGGCATAGATGCAGCACAAGAAAAGCAACATTAGATAATGATAGTACTATAGCGTGTTCTTTGTTAACTTGTACAAGTCAAAATGAGGATACACTTAGATATTAGGTACTCTCAGCATAATGGGAATTGTGCCTGTTTGAAACTCAGCTACAAATAAAAGTAGAGATGACCCGTAGACACGAGGGTGTTATGCCAAGCGCTTATCTCTATTTCTTACAATATTAGTATAAAGTAGATCATAGTAGATATAATCTACTCCTGTCAGAATAAACTCTAAGACCTCAGCAAGTCATTTAAATGGAAACCACAGGAATCATTAAATGATAATTATCATTCCCCCAAAGAGTTTAGTACAGTGCCTTAGTACAGTCCTCAATTCATTTAATATACTTATCTATATAATTTCCATATCTCTATAACCAACTCTCTCTATATTAATTATATATAAAGCATAAATACAAAGCATCATTTTCAAGATGAAGAAAAAAAGCTCAATGAATTTAAGTAATTTGGCTAAGTCAAAACACCTGGATAAGTATCAGGACCCAACATTGAAATTATATTTGTGATTTTATTACACTATATACAGTCTAGAATCCCTTGTACCTCAGTTGGTAAAGAATCTGCCTGCACTGTAGGAGACCTGGGTTCAATCCCTGGATGGGAAGATCCCCTGCAGAAGGAAATGGCAACCCACTCCAGTATTCTTGCCTGGAGAATCCCATGGACAGAGGAGCCTGGCAGGATACAATCCATGGGGTCGCAAGAGTCAGACACCACCACCACAGTCTAGCATACAGAGCCTGAATTTAGATCACTGGCAGGATTAGGCAGAAATTCATCCGGAGATTACTAGGTAATCTGGGAGACCTGCCATGGTACCAGCAAGCTCTGGAGATTCAAACAGGCAGATGAATAGTATCATGAGGCCCAGAAACAGGTAACAAGATCCAATGATATGATAAGATTTTGAGACACATTGCAATCATGGTGTGATCACTTACCTAGAGCCAGACATCCTGGAATGTGAAGTCAAGTGGGCCTTAGGAAGCATCACTATGAACAAAGCTAGTGGAAGTGATGGAATTCCAGTTGAGCTATTTCAAATCCTGAAATTTGATGCTGTGAAAGTGCTGTACTCAATATGTCAGCAAATTTGGAAAACTAAGCAGTGGCCCTAGGGCTGGAAAAGGTCAGTTTTCATTCCAATCCCAAAGAAAGGCAAGCTAAAGAATACTCAAGATCTGTACAATTGCACTCATCTCACATGCTAGTAAAGTAATGCTCAAAATTCTCCAAGCCAGGCTTCAGCAATACGTGAAGCGTGAACTTCCAGATGTTCCAGCTGGTTTTAGAAAAGTCAGAGGAAACAGAGATCAAATTTCCAACATCCACTGGATCATCAAAAAAGCAAGAGAGTTCCAGAAAAGCATCTATTTCTGCTTTATTGACTATGCCAAAGCCTTTGACTGTGTGGATCACAATAAACTGTGGAAAATTCTGAAAGAGATGGGAATACCAGACCACCTGACCTGCCTCTTGAGAAACTTATATGCAGGTCAGGAAGCAACAGTTAGAACTGGACATGGAACAGACTGGTTCCAAATAGGAAAAGGAGTACGTCAAGGC
>NW_011494832.1:9596536-9598468 GCF_000754665.1 Bison bison bison | reverse complement strand
AAAAAGGTCTGTCTAGTCAAGGCTCTGGTTTTCCCAGTGGTCATGTATGGATGTGAGAGTTGGACTGTGAAGAAAGCTGAGTGTCGAAGAATTGATGCTTTTGAACTGTGGTGTTGGAGCTGACTCTTGAGAGTCCCTTGGACAGCAAGGAGGTCCAACCAGTTCATCCTAAAAGAGATCAGTCCTGGGTGTTCATTGGAAAGACTGATGCTACAGCTGAAACTCCAATACTTTGGTCACCTCATGCGAAGAGCTGACTCATTGGAAAAGACCCTGATGCCGGGAGGGATTGGGGGCAGGAGAAGGGGACGACCAAGGATGAGTTGGCTGGATGGCATCACTGACTTGATGGACATGAGTTTGAGTGAACTCCAGGAGTTGGTGATGGACAGGGAGACCTGGTGTGCTGCGATTCATGGGGTTGCAAAGAATCGGACACGACTGAGCGACTGAACTGAACTGAACTGAACTGCTCAGATTCCAAAGAATACTGATAAGGAAAGGATAAGATTCAAGTCTCAGAGGAACCAGTGTACCAAGTAAAGTAGATTATCAAGGCAAGAACTGGCATAATAAAATTAGCCTGAAGCCAGGAAAAGGAGGTTTAATCCAAGAATTTGATAGGAACAAGGTAGGCCCTATATTGACACTGAGTCAGTTTATCTACTGAAGAATTATTTCCATTTTACAAGATGGAGGAAAAAAAGACAGATAAATATGAGTCAAAAATTTAGGAAACATGAGGACTAGGAATCAAACAAAGCACTATGGTTATAGTTCTCTTTACTTGCCAATTTTCAAAATCCTCTGAATCTTAATGTTTAAAATAGATCAAATTTTGTTTGAGGAGGAAAATATATTTAAGAAATGTTATTCTGAGATCTATAATCCAATGGTTTATGTTATCCAATGTTTTTGATTTCTTATACCAGCTAAAAGTATGAAAATGAAAATTGTATTTGTATTTTTGTTGAAAACAGTCTTCAAGGCAAATATACTGTTTACTTAGTATTTGATTCCAAATTCTACTTGGGTTCTATCTGCCTTGGTGACCCAGCCCAAATCACAGATTACCCTCAAGGGCCCTTCTTGAAATTTTACCTTAAGATGCTACCTGAAGATGAATTGTTTTTAAGTATGTTTTCCATGGACTACACTATGATTGTGTTCTTTTAGAAATACAAATTCTAAGGAGAAATGTGGAATAATTTAACAGCACATAGCGTAGGAAGAGGCAGATAATGCCTTAGGCAGTTATCATCCTTTTGTTTGTTTGTTTGTTTGCTCCACTCAGTCCTTGCTTGATCATTCAAGAGGAAAGTTGAATTCGAAATCATTTTTAAAAGGAAAAAAAAAAAAGACACTTAGATTTTATTTTCCCACATTGGATAAAGGGCTATAGCATAGAAAGAGATCCAAGGGAAGAAAGTGTCTGTGTAGTCCATTTTTATTTATAATTTTATTTATAATATTTGTAATTCTAGTATTAGTCTCACTACAAGCTCAACTGTGTAGACTAGTCATTTAATAAGATATATACATATACAATCCTTTGAATATTAGATTAACTTTTTACTTACAAGTAATGTGTTACATGATTTGAGTTCCCTGAAGTTCCAAGAAAAATATGATTCATAATGTAGAAGTCAAAGCGAAAAAAAAAAAAAAAAAGTGCTGGATGCAAATAAGACACAAGTAATCACAGGTTTATTTTCTACCAGATCATTCTTATTCAAATCATAAAATTAAAATTGAATTTATCTAATTATATCAGTTAATCAAAGCATTTAAGTGTATTTTCTTTTATGACATCAAAACACACTCATATATGTAAATCTGTGCACTATTTTATGCCCAATTAATATCTAACACTTAGCATTTTCACTTTTACTTTTTAATACATATAACAAAAATCTGCAAAAATTATAAACT
>NW_011494832.1:9592955-9596436 GCF_000754665.1 Bison bison bison | reverse complement strand
GACATGGAATAACAGACTGGTTCCAAATAGGAAAAGGAGTACATCAAGCCTGTATATTGTCACCCTGCTTATTTAACTTCTATGCAGAGTACATCATGAGAAATGCTGGGCTAGAAGAAGTACAAGCTGGAATCAAGATTGCCGGGAGAAATATCAATAACCTCAGATATGCAGATGACACTACCCTTATGGCAGAAAGTGAAAGAGGAGAGTGAAAGTGAAAGAGGAGAGTGAAAAAGTTGGCTTAAAGTTCAACAGTCAGAAAGCTAAGATCATAGCATCTGGTCCCATCACTTCATGGGAAATAGATGGGGAAACAGTGTCAGACTTTATTTCTGGGGGCTCCAAAATCACTGCAGATGGTGATTGCATCCATGAAATTAAAAGACACTTACTCCTTGGAAGGAAAGTTATGACCTACCCAGACAGCATATTAAAAAGCAGAGATATTACTTTGCCTAAAAAGGTCTGTCTAGTCAAGGCTCTGGTTTTCCCAGTGGTCATGTATGGATGTGAGAGTTGGACTGTGAAGAAAGCTGAGTGTCGAAGAATTGATGCTTTTGAACTGTGGTGTTGGAGAAGACTCTTGAGAGTCCCTTGGACAGCAAGGAGGTCCAACCAGTTCATCCTAAAAGAGATCAGTCCTGGGTGTTCATTGGAAGGACTGATGCTACAGCTGAAACTCCAATACTTTGGTCACCTCATGTGAAGAGCTGACTCATTGGAAAGACCCTGATGCCAGGAGGGATTGAGGGCAGGAGGAGAAGGGGACGACTGAGGATGAGTTGGTTGGATGGCATCACTGACTTGATGGACATGAGTTTGAGTGAACTCCAGGAGTTGGTGATGGACAGGGAGACCTGGTGTGCTGCGATTCATGGGGTTGCAAAGATTCGGACACAACTGAGCGACTGAACTGAACTGAACTGCTCAGGTTCCAAAGAATACTGATAAGGAAAGGATAAGATTCAAGTCTCAGAGGAACCAGTGTACCAAGTAAAGTAGATTATCAAGGCAAGAACTGGCATAATAAAACTAGCCTGAAGCCAGGAAAAAGAGGTTTAATCCAAGAATTTGATAGGAACAAGGTAGGCCCTATATTGACACTGAGTCAGTTTATCTACTGAAGAATTATTTCCATTTTACAAGATGGAGGAAAAAAAGACAGATAAATATGAGTCAAAATTTAGGAAATGTGAGGACTAGGAATCAAACAAAGCACTATGGTTATAGTTCTCTTTACTTGCCAATTTTCAAAATCCTCTGAATCTTAATGTTTAAAATAGATCAAATTTTGTTTGAGGAGGAAAATATATTTAAGAAATGTTATTCTGAGATCTATAATCCAATGGTTTATGTTATCCAATGTTTTTGATTTCTTATACCAGCTAAAAGTATGAAAATGAAAATTGTATTTGTATTTTTGTTGAAAACAGTCTTCAAGGCAAATATACTGTTTACTTAGTATTTGATTCCAAATTCTACTTGGGTTCTATCTGCCTTGGTGATCCAGCCCAAATCACAGATTACCCTCAAGGGCTCTTCTTGAAATTTTACCTTAAGATGCTACCTGAAGATGAATTGTTTTTAAGAATGTTTTCCATGGGACTACACTATGATTGTGTTCTTTTAGAAATACAAATTCTAAGGAGAAATGTGGAATAATTTAACAGCACATAGGGTAGGAAGAGGCAGATAATGCCTTAGGCAGTTATCATCCTTTTGTTTGTTTGTTTGTTTGCTCCACTCAGTCCTTGCTTGATCATTCAAGAGGAAAGTTGAATTCAAAATCATTTTTAAAAGAAAAAAAAAAAAACAAAAAACACTTAGATTTTATTTTCCCACATTGGATAAAGGGCTATAGCATAGAAAGAGATCCAAGGGAAAAAAATGTCTGTGTAGTCCATTTTTATTTATAATTTTATTTATAATATTTGTAATTCTAGTATTAGTCTCACTACAAGCTCAACTGTGTAGACTAGTCATTTAATAAGATATATACATATACAATCCTTTGAATATTAGATTAACTTTTTACTTACAAGTAATGTGTTACATGATTTGAGTTCCCTGAAGTTCCAAGAAAAATACGATTCATAATGTAGAAGTCAAAGCAAAAAAAAAAAAAAGTGCTGGATGCAAATAAGACACCAGTAATCACAGGTTTATTTTCTACCAGATCATTCTTATTCAAATCATAAAATTAAAATTGAATTTATCTAATTATATCAGTTAATCAAAGCATTTAAGTGTATTTTCTTTTATGACATCAAAACACACTCATATATGTAAATCTGCACTATTTTATGCCCAATTAATATCTAACACTTAGCATTTTCACTTTTACTTTTTAATACATATAACAAAAATCTGCAAAAATTATAAAATGCTTTTGAAAATTCTGAAAGAGATGAGAATACCAGACCACCTGATCTGCCTCTTGAGAAATCTGTATGCAGGGCAGGAAGCCACAGTTAGAACTCGACATGGAATAACAGACTGGTTCCAAATAGGAAAAGGAGTACATCAAGCCTGTATATTGTCACCCTGCTTATTTAACTTATATACAAGGTACATAATGAGAAATGCTGGACTGGAAGAAGCACAAGCTGGACTCAAGATTGCTGGGAGAAATATCAATAACTGCAGATATGCAGATGACGCCACCCTTATGGCAGAAAGTGAAGAACAACTAAAGAGCCTCTTGATGCAAGTGAAAGAGGAGAGTGAAAAAGTTGGCTTAAAGCTCAACATTCAGAAAACTAAGGTTATGGTAGCTGGTTCCATCACTTCATGGCAAATAGATGGGGAAACAGTAGCTGACTTTATTTTTGGGGGGCTCCAAAATCACTGCAGATTGTGGTTGCAATTATGAAATTAAAAGACGCTTGCTCCTTGGAAGGAAAGTTTTGACCAACCTAGACAGCATATTAAAAAGCAGAGACATTACTTTGTCAACAAAGTTCTGTCAAGTCAAGGCTATCATTCTTCCGTTAGTCATGTATGATGTGATAGTTGGAGTATAAAGAAAGCTGAGTGCAGATGAATCGATGTTTTTGAACTGTGTTTTTGTTTTTGAACTCTTGAGAGTCCCTTAGACTGCAAGGAGATCCAACCAGTCCATCCTAAAGGAGATCAGTCCTGGGTGTTCACTGGAAGGACTGAGGCTACAGCTGAAACTCCAATACTTTGGCCACCTGATGTGAAGAGCTGTCTCATTTGAAAAGACCCTGATATTGGGAAAGATTGAGGGCAGGAAGAGAAGGGGATGACAGAGGATGAAATGGTTGGATGGCATCACCAACTCAATGGACATGAGTTTGGGTAAACTCTGGGATTCAGTGATGGACAGGGAGCCCTGGCGTGCTGTGGTCTATGGGGTTGCAAAGAGTTGGACACAACTGAGCCACTGAACTGAACTGAACTGAATGCTTGCACAGAATATGACACTTTCTCTTTAAAAGACTTTTTAAAAATAATG
>NW_011494832.1:9578302-9592855 GCF_000754665.1 Bison bison bison | reverse complement strand
AAATAATGAAAAATTACACTGAATTCCTTTCTGAACATTGGCATCAAGGTTCTACACTCCCATTTACTAATATGTCAGGCCTCCCAAAACTCTCTTCCAAGAAACATGCTAAAAATAAGGCATTCTAATACATAATGATGACCTACCCAATCTAACAGTCTTGGCTAGAAAACTGATGAGAAGCTCCAATTCTACCAAAAACTGATTAAGAAGCACATTCCAAGTCTCATGTCTAGATATTTTCCACCTAGATATTGCTTATAGTGTCCAAGCCAAATAATTCACAATTTGCCAGACCTCCACACCTCGTTCCACATGAGATAGAGAAAAGTCATCTGAAATACTCTACTTGATTAATTTCAGAAAACTAATCCAAAGCAATTAGACTTTGAAGTTTTATAATTTTTCCAATTTTATTAAATTTATTACATGTCTTATTTTTTTAGAAAAGCCACATAAAATACTACATTGTATTTCTCATGAAACATGTCATTCATGTCTTCCTTTCACGAAGAAGTGGTGTTGTCTTTCTTTTCAAAGATAGGAATCACCTAGTTTTTTCCTAGCTTTTTCACTTACAGGTAACTTTTTGTAACAAATGTAAATTCTCTGTGTCTGCTTCCTAATCTTTGAAGTGAAAATAATACTATTACTTAATTTAGGATTATTATGAATATATGAGTTAATCCACATGAAGTGCTTAGCACACTGAAAGTCTAATTTTTAGCTATATATCTTATTATTATCAGGTAGCTCAGTGTTTTCAAGAAGATGTCATTCATTTCTCCATCTTGATTGGTTAAAGTGTGATCCTAAATTTATTAACCACTGTGAAGTCCCGCAGTTATGTCTGACTCTTTGCAACCCCATGGACTATAGCCTACCAGGCTCCTCTGTCCATGGGATTTTCCAGGCAAGAGTACTGGAGTGGGTTACCATTATTGAATTTCAAGTAATTGTCATGCTTTTCAATCTCAGATAAATTGCCATTCAAAACTATTTAAAAGATGGACCAAAAGAGAATATTTATAGTGAGTTTCCTGAAAAACATGCATCCATTCATTTTTTAGGAGAAATTTCAATTATTCCATATGATTTTCATAGATGATACAAAAAGGGGGACTGTATGGTCACATATTTTCTAAAACATTAATAAATTCAACTTTATTCAAACTACCACACAATTGCACTCATTGCACATGCTAGCAAGGTAATGCTCAAAATCCTCCAAGCTAGGCTTCAGCAGTACATGAACCAGATGTACAGCTAGATTTAGAAAGGGCAGAGGAACCGGAGATCAAATTGCCAACAACCATTCGATCTTAGATAAAGCAAGAGGATTCCAGAAAAGCATCTACTTCTGCTTCACTGACCGTGCTAAAGCCTCGACTGTGTGGATCACAGCAAAATGTGGAAAATTCTTAAAAAGATGGGAATACCAGAACACCTTAGCTGCCTCCTGAGAAATCTGTATGCAGGTCAAGAAGCAACAGTTGGAACAATGGACTGGTTCCAAATAGGAAAAGGAGTACATCAAGGCTGTATATTGTCACCCTGCTTATTTAACTTATATGCAGAGTACATCATGTGAAATGCAGGGTTGGATGAAGTACAGCTGAAATCAAGATTGCCAGGAGAAATATCAATAACCTCAGGTATGCAGATGGACCTGGAGAAGGACATGGCAATCCACTCCAGTAATCTTCCTGGAAAACCCCCATGGACAGAGGAGCCTGGCAGTTTACAGTCCATGGGGTCACAAAGAGTCAGACACGATTGAGCGACTAACCACAGCTCAGTGCAGCACATGCAGATGACACCACCCTTATGGCAGAAGGCAAAGAGGAACTAAAAAGCCTCTGATGAAGGTGAAAGAGGAGTGTGAAAAAGCTGGCTTAAAACTCAACATTCAAAAAACTAAGATCATGGCATCCAGTCCCATCACTTCATGGCAAATAGATGGGGAAACAAGGGAAACCGTGACAAGACTATTTGCTTGGGCTTCAAAATCACTGTGGATGGTGACTGCAGCCATAAAATTAAAAGTCCCTTGCTCCCTGGAAGAAAAATTATGACCAACCTAAACAGCATAATAAAAAGCAGAGACATTACTTTGTCAACAGATATCCCTATAATCAAAGCTATGGTTTTTCCAGTAGCCTGTATGGATGTCAGAGTTGGACCATTAAGAAAGCTGAGTGCCAAAGAATTGATGCTTTCGAGCTGTGGTGCTGGAGAAGACTTGAGGGTCCTTTGGACTGCAAGGAGATCCTTGCAGACACTCCTAAAGGAAATCAACCCTGAATATTCATTGGAAGGACTGATGCTGAAGTTGAAGCTCCAAGACTTTGCTCACCTGATGCAAAGAGCTGACTCATTAGAAAAGACCCTAATGCTGGGAAAGATTGAGGGCAAGAGGAGAAAGGGACAACAGAGGGTGAGATGGTTGGATGGCATCACCAGCTCAATGGACATGAGTTTGAACAAGCTCCTGGAAATAGTGAAGGACAGGCAAGCCTGGCATGCTGCAGCCCATGGGGTCGCAAAGAGTCAGACATGACTGAGTGACTGAACAACAGTAATCATAGTAACTTTTGACAATATTCATAACAAGCTATACTTATACAAACATCTACAAAATTTTACTTCAGCTGAGACTTCTACTCTGAACCCGACATGTTCAAAATCGTCAATCAAGTCTTAATTTATAAACTGCCTCTAATCAACTTCCTTTTGCCCATAAAAAGTTGAGTCTATTTAGTTGCACAGTTTAGATATTATCTTGGATAATTCTTCCTCCCCTCACCCATATCCATCTTTTTAGTATTCACATTGATATTACTGCCCTGAACAGGCACACGGCTTCCCACTTCCACTCTTTCCATTTTACTTCAAGAAAGCCTTTTCTCTCCCTCTAATTATGTGCATATTCTATGAACTGGTCTTTTTCTACCTACTTTGTTCTTCCTTTGCCACACTACAGAAAGAGAAATCTTGTCAAAAACGTACATTTAGTCATGTTATTTTAAACACTCTTCCATTGTTTTCTTTTCCTCTTAGGAGCAACATGCTTCATATGACCTAATTGTTTGTACTCCCTCCCTGCCCTCTCTCTCAATCTCTTGCTGCCCCAATTACACTGATTCTGTTCCACTTCCTAGTATGTGCCATGACCACAGTTCCCTCTTACTGCAAGACCTTGGCACATGCTGTTCCTTCTACTTGCAATGCTCTTTCCCAACTAAATTCTACTCAAAATTTAGGCTTTGGCTTAAGGGCTACAGCTTTCTCTAACCATACCCTACACTGCAGTTTAATCAGACTCTTCCTTTCTTCCTTCTACCCCTCCTTCTTTCCTTTCTCTCTCTCTTTATTTATTTTTTGAAACTTGAGGGGCAGAATTGATTAAACAAATACTTCATGGAACATTATCATCACCTATGTGGGCATAACTGTAAAAGATTGTATTTTTTTAAAGATGACCTCAACAGTCTCTCTAATGTTTTTCTTGCCACTACTCCTATTGAAAAGTAGGGGCTATGATACTTCTTATGTCAGAATGTGATTGTGGCTTCTTTCATCATAAAGTATGGTAGATTTTTTATGATGTGACTTTTGAGGTAGGTCATTAAAGACAATGCACCCTCCACTTGGTTCTCTTGGAACATCCATTCACTTGGAAGCCCCCTTTTAGATGCTTTCTCTCGGATACCAGCCACCTGGGAGAAGACTCAGCCACACAGAGAGGCCATGTGTAAGTGTTCTACTGATCAGCTCCGTTTGGCTTTTGGAGGGGTGTGTGCCACATGGCATAAAAGATCTTAATTCCCCGACAAGGGATTGAACCTGTGCCCCCTGCAGTACCAGCATAGAGTCTTAACCACTGGACCACCAGAAAAGTCCCATCACTTTTTTTTTTATTACCTAGTTGTCTTGAGCTGAGTTCTTTCATTACCTCCAACTCCCTTCTTTGTGAAAAACCAATAAAACAAAAAACAGCTCAATATGGACTAGAGTACATATAACAAAGGACACAATAAAGAGTGAAATAATTGGTTCAGAAGTATACTCATAAAAAGACAGGCATATATAATTCCCCTAAATACCATCAGGTATCTATAGCAGTCTCAACTTCTACCAGCAGTGCACAGGAACACAAGAATTTCCATCTTCTACATATTTACAAATACTTGACATTTTTCCAAGCTCTAATCCTGTGGAATCCTGGAATTGCTTTACTTTAAAGTTGTAAGATAATCAGAGAAGGAAATGGCAACTCATGCCAGTATTCCTGCCTGGGAAATTTCATGGACAGAGGACCCTGGCAGTCTACAGTCCATGGAATCACAAAAAAGTCTGACACAACTTAGTGACTAAACAACAACAAAGTAAGTTAATAATATAACATAGCTTTGTTGTGTACTGTCTATATATACCTTTTCCCCATTTTCACTTAGGTTTCCTGAGTTTTCCTTTTGATTTGCAGAAATTCTTTGTAGATATTCTTTGTTTGAAGCATTACAAATATTTTCTTCTGGTCTCTAATAAGAGATTCCCTGATAGCTCAGTTGGTAAAGAATTTGCCTGCAATGCAGGAGACCCCAGTTCAATTCCTGGGTTGGGAAGATCTGCTGGAGAAGGGATAGGCTACTCACTCCAGTATTCTTGGGCTTCCCTTATGGCTCAGCTGGTAAAGAATCTGCCTGCAATGCAGGAGACTGGGTTCGATCCCAGGGTTTGGAAGATCCCCTGGATAAAATTTAACCAAAACTCCTTAAATTTTGATATTTTCAAATCTGCCTTTAATATTATTATTTGTTCCTAAGCTTTTCTGCTTGGGTCCTTTATTTCACTTTTTTTATTCATGTCTTTATTCCATCACAATTTACATTTGTATACAATGTAGATAGTGATACAACTTTAGTTTTCTCCACAGAAAAGTGAGTCAAGTTTTCCCAGGGCTATCTACTATATAATTCATCTTTTCTCCCCTGAAATTTCATGTCTCCTTAATACTATGCTTAGCATCTATGTGTACAGGACCCTGTTGGTATCTTTCTGTTCCTGTATCAGTACTCCAGTGTTCCCATGATAATGGTTCTGTGACACAGTTTAATATCTAGTGGCATGGGGCCTCCTGGCTGTTTTACTCTTTTAAAAATAGTTTTAGTTAGTCATGGACTTCTATTCTTCTAATACATTTTTTGAGAACTGTTTTCTCGTGTTTCTCCAAAATTTTGCTTGAGTTTTATTAGAATTATTTTGAAGTTAGAGATAAATTTGAGACAATTTACTGTTGACTTTATAATGCTATCACATTCAGAAATATATTACCTCTTTCCATTTATTTAAGTCTTGTGTTATAACTTATCTTGTCTTTGAAGCTGTTTACTGGTAATTCCTAGATAGTCTATAGTATTTTATTTTGTTTTGCTTTGTTTGAGGAGGTGTGTTTTGTTTTACTATTTTGAACTGTATTTTATTATCTATCTTATTTTCTTGTGGAATAAAACACCATTTACTATTTTAAGTTGTATTGTGTGAGATATTTCTGATTTCCTTTATTGGAGCCAGTAAGCATTTTTTTTAATCATATTTTACCCAGTTTGTTGCTTGGTTTATTTTTTCCTCTCTTTCATGGTATCAGGATGTCCAAACACATCATCAAGCCAATAATAAACAATTCCAAAGTTTATTCCCTACTTGAGAACAAACAAATTGCTGGCCAAGGGGCCACCAGCAACAGGATTCTCTGACTTCAAAGTGGGGAGAAAAAGTCTCCTGCTAGGTAGCTGTTGATTTCTGAATGATGCTGTGGGCAGAGTGGTAGAGCAAGACAGGCTGCCCTGCATGAAAACTTATCCACAGGACTTGGCAGAAGTGTCTGGGGATGATGTTCTGGCTGGTGTCAACATTTTGACCAAATGTCATTTTGCTGAGAAAGTTATTACTTACAACCAGTTCTATTTTCCCATGACATATCACCTGCAAGTAAGGATAATTCAGCCTCTTTGTAATCTGCCCCCTTCTTTTTGGATGGTTCTATAAAATCATGTTCCATATTAAAGGAGACAAATAGCAGACTCTGGCATGAGCCTTGCCTATGTTTGATTTCCTACTCTATCATTTAGAAGCTATGTGATATTGTTTTCTGTACCTTAGTTTTCTCATCTGTAAACTGGGTATCATACTGGTACCCAATTCACAGTGTTTCTGGGAGGATATATATATAATATTTAGAAGTGTCCTAGCAGAGACCAGTGACAGGTTAATCTCTTTGAAGCATTTATATCTGTGTGTAACTTTATCTCCTTAAATGTGGTGGATGTCAGTCTCTTCCCTTAGACTTTTGGCTCCATGAGAGCACCCATTTTATCTGGATTTGTTCACCATCACATTCCAAACACTTAGCACATATTATGGAACAGAGTAGATAGTATATGTTGAATAAATACGTGAATGAAATAAAGAATGAATAAAAATGTTTATTATAAATTTCCTCTAAATAATTTAATATACTAATGAGAAGTCAGGCTATTACAGAACCACATACCCAGAATTTAGGATGTTGGCATCCATAGAACTGTTTGTTCTACATTACATTTCAGTATAATGCTCTAACCTTATGCTGAATGGCTTTAGAAGGACCAGTTCTATGAAATACTTCAATATTTTACTATAAAGAAGTAACTGAAAGTGTATGTTGTTAATGGTACATGGTTTTCTTGGTGAGGACTGCTGGAGTAATTTCTGGTGCTGGTGAGAGAAATATTTTCCTTTTTTTTTTCTCTCTTAATGTTTGCTTTTGTGGAAAAAAAAACCCACAAATTTTCTTAATTAATTGCATTTGCTTGATCATAATAACCATAAGAAAGCTTCAATGAAGGAGACCCTGGTTCAATTCCTGGGTTGGGAAGATCTGCTGGAGAAGGGATAAGCTACCCACTCCAGTATTCTTGGGCTTCCCTTGTGGCTCAGGTGGTAAAGAATCTGCCTGCAATGAGGGAGACCTAGGTTCAATCCCTGGGTTGGGAAGATCCCATGGAGAATGGAAAGGCTACCCACTCCAGTATTCTGGCCTGGAGAATCTCATGGACTAGAGTCCATGGGGTCACAAAAAGTCAGACATGACTGAGTGACTTTCACTTTCACTTCTACTATGAGTTAGGGTTTCTATTCTAACTCCTAGTTTCATCAAAATGTTCCACTTTATATTTTACTCATGCATTTTAACTATTTTAATATATTTTATTGATTTAAAAATATTCCTTTGTCCTTTATAAGACAAGGGAAAGTATAATAAAGAAGTCAATTTACAGTATAGTAATAAAATTATTTATAAAATATAGATTGCTAAAATAGCAGAGAGACTAAGAGGAGGAGAAGAAAGAAAGAAACAATGCCTGTTACATATCTTTTGCTATTCTGTAATGGTAAATTGATCTTTCTTTGGGAAACCACACCTCTCCCCTCTCCTCCCTCAATCACTCCAGGGATCAAAGCCTTCCATACCCTGGACAGTGACTACTTGAGTCTGTGATGTGATTTAAGCCAAGCTGACTAGATACAACTGGGATTTTTGGTGAAACTTTTGGAAAAGAAGCATGCATTTTCTGAGTCTCCCTTAGAGTAGAAGCCACGAACCAGTGGTGGTAATCCTGCCACCATGTGGAACTGTCTACTTGACTGAAACAACTTAAGAGGAAAGCAGAGAAAAGACATGGAGCGGAAATTCTCATGGAATCATTTAAGCCTGGAAATTCAACTCTGCCTGATGCATCCTGGGGCTGGTCAATTACTAACAAAATGTCAAATAAAATGATGATTATTTCATATAAAACTGAAGATGCTTTAGCCTGAGTTCTCCTTCAGAAAGAATAGCCTGGAACAAATATTTGAGGAAAGGTAGCAAGCATAGTTTGAGAATGATCCCCAGAATCTGGCTGGGGGACTGGGAACAGCAAATTGAGAAAGAGAGAAAACCAAAACAAAAATGTTTTCTAGAGTCAGTCACTGCTGTGGTCAATGTGGACTAGCTTCCATCAGGACCGTGTGAGGAACACTGAAGTATATACTCAGAATTGTCTGCTCAAAGAAGAACAGAACACATTTATCTACGAGCCTCCTCCCAATGGTAAAGAGATTTCTCTAGGTTTCACAAGTGTAATTACAAGATGAGTTTCATCAGGGAGACCCATGCCAAAAGTTAGAAACATGAGGTATGTTATGTATGAGGTGCTGTCATCTTGCACTTCCACAAAGTCCTTGCCAAGATGTGGCCTGAGTAAAAGATAAGTCAAGAGCATAGGAACAAGGTAAATAAGGAGATATGTTAAAATTCAAACTCTAAAATACAGAATTGAAGAGAGGAACATAAGGGTCCTTCTTCCTCAGCTAAAAAGGTGACTATCTTACTATCTATTTTTCACCCCCCGCCCACAGATACAAAAAACAGGTGTTTGAAATGTATTCTATTGTACAAGAATGAAACTATGAGTTACAAAGTCAGGAAATAAAAAAAAATATGAGCATTTTTATAAGCTCATTCCTATGGCCTTCATTAAAGTCTCATTTCCATTGTGTTGAAATAGGCTTGTCTAGAAAAATAAAAGAAAGAAAACTAATTTGTTGAGAAACGTTCTTTCTTAACCTTTGGACAAGGGGTGATTCGTTTCTCACCTTTATCTCTGGCTATTAATTCAAAATTTGTTGAGAAATAGACCTAAGTCATTAGCTGAGAGTGAGGGAGATATAAACAAAGAATTTTTTCTGTAAGAGAAGGAATTCCCAGACCAAAGTCATGATAAATCACCTATGGTTCTCCACTGATCTTTGCCTTTGGAACCTGACCACAGATAAGAAAGGTGACATCTTGCTAATCGTTTGAGAGAGGTACTTTTCCTGACAAACCCTGAAGGAGGGTACCAGTCTTGGCACAGCTATACTTACTCCCAAACCCATACTCTGAGGACGTGAGCAATAAAGATGAAGATTTTTCCAGTAAGAAAATTCTCCTCCTTAAGGCCTTTCAAATGTGACTGACCATGGAGTGAAAACAAGAGACCTTCCTAGAAAGCAGAATAAGATTGGCTGGACATGGAACTCTGCTGCTGGAAGGGAAGAGAGGGCATCTGGTATTAATTGTTCTACAGGATATGTTTTGAGATTAGGACCAGTGATTGTCGGGTGTTATCTCTCTGCTTCTCTTTATTAAAATGGGAGATTTGTCCATTTATCTTATTTTATTTTAAATATGTTGGAAATTATTGAATGTGACATTTAACTTGAAGTTGCTAGATCATGAATAATTAGGTCACAATTTCTCAACCAAGATATTACTTTTCGCTTTTGGTTTAAGAAGTTTGAATTGTTTTCTGATTGTTGCAATCAAAAAATCCACTGGCTTTTGTATTGAGAAATTAATAGTAGCGGAATGTTTAAATAAGTACATCTATTTGATGTAATAGTGTGAAGCTACACAACAAGGTATAAAAGGGGTTCCCAGATGGCTCAGTGATAAACAATCCGCCTGCCAATGCAGGACTTCAGGAGACTAAGACCTGGGTTTGATCCCTGAGTTAGGAAGATCCCCTGGAGGAGGGCATGGCTACCCACTCCTGTATTCCTGCCTAGAGAATTTCACATACAGTGGAGCTTGGTGGGCTACAGTCCATGGGATCGCAAAGAGTTGGACATAACTGAGCAACTAACACTTTTTCATATATTTAATAGTTTTCTTTGCCTCAAAGTAATTTAATGAAATGCTTAGATGAATCATTTGGAAAGTGTTAAGTATTGTCTATATCTGAAATCCTCTATCAAAGCATGGTTGGAAATATTAATTATTTCATGGCATACAAGTCTGAGTCAATATAACCTTAAGGATAGAAGTGTGGGATTAGTTACATGATCTGATTAGATTCAAAGGTATAAATGACACTTTTGATAGTGAGAGAAGGAACAATGGAATAGTTCATAGCATATGTTGAGGGTGGAGGAATGCTGAATTCTATTTGAAAGTGTTACTCACTCAGTTGTGTCTGATTCTATGTGACCACATGGACTTTATCCTGCCAGGCTCTTCTGTCCAAGGAATTCTCCAGGCAAGAATACTGGAGTGGGTAGCCATGCCCTTCTCCAGGGCATCTTCCCAATCCAGGGATTGAACCTAGGTCTCCCACATTGCAGGCAGATTCTTTACTGTCTGAGCCACATATCATATAATGGAAAACAATTGCTAACATTATTGTTTCAAAACATCTATAAACAGGTGTCTACAGAATCAAGGTTTTAAGTAACCAAGATGTTGTTACCACTAAATCTTTAGAAACAGTAGGGTCACAATGGGCTTGGTAGGCAACTTATTTGGGGAGGTGGGGGGTGGCGAGGGGGCTGTGCTGCATATATGTGGGATCTTAATTCCCTAACCAAGAATCACACTCTTGCCTCTGCAACGGAAGCATGGAATCTTAATTACCAGGCCACCAAAAAATCCCTAGTCACATGCTTTTAAGTGTGGGAGAAACTTGGAGAAGGAAAATTATAAACTTAAATCTTTAAATTCACATTTAAAGATATAGTAAGAAAAAAATAAATTCTAAGACTTCCTAAAAGAAAAAAAAAAAAACCTTGTCTGCTACAGCCACAGAGGTTGAAACTTCTGAAACCAAACCAACAGTCTAATTCTGTGAGCAGTAAAATCACAATGTATAATGAATTCTCAACCTTACACAAAACATGTGCTTCCCTTCCTGCAACACTGGGTTTTGCTGGATTAGTGGAAGGAGCTTGCATTCCTGGTGGAATGTTACCTCCAGGAAGTATAGCAGTGGTTACAGAACCCTGGAAATTCAGTCTGTCACCAGTCTGTCATCAATGAAATTCTCATTATGATGTATCAACAGGAAAAGGTCACATAGAATCAACACATTCTATTAAGTGGAAACTGGATAGAGATGAAGAGTTTAGAAGCAGTATAGCTATAATGAAGGTGATCCTCTGAGATATCCCTCCATTCATCCACATTCTGTAGTAAAATTTAAGGAAACAAATTACAATAGCCTGATACAGGGGGACTGTCAATGGACAGACTGGTCAGGAATAAAGCCTTGGGTCACACCATTAGGCAATGATATGTACCCAGATGAGGTTCTTCCTGAGGGCAAATGAAATGTGAAATGAGTAGGCTAAGACAATATAAATCATAGCTATGATTATATGACCACATATAGAACTAAGGGCTGAAGTAGCTGCATTTCTTCCTTACATACTTACAAATATATTTTATTATTCATTTCATTTTCTTTATTTTTCTTAATCTCCCATTTTCCTAATAATTAAAACAAGTTCAGTTCAGTTCATTTCAGTCGCTCAATTATGTAGGACTCTTTGTGACCCCAAGAACTGCAGCATGCCAGGCCTCCCTGTCCATCACCAACTCTGAGAGTTTACTCAAACTCATGTCTGTTGAATTGGTGATGTCATCCAACCATCTCATCCTATGTCCTCCCCTTCTCCTCCCACATTCAATCTTCCCCAGCATCAGCGTCTTTTCAAATGAGTCAGCTCATCGTATCAGGTGGCCAAAGATTTGGAGTTTCAACTTCAGCATCAATCCTTCCAATGAATATTCAAGACTCATTTCCTTTAGGATTAACTGGTTGGATCTCTTTGCAGTCCAAGGGACTCTCAAGAGTCTTCTCCAACACCACAGTTCAAAAGCATCAATTCTTCGGGACTCAGCTTTCCTTACAGTCCAAATCTCACACCCATACACAACTACTGGAAAAACCATAGCCTTGACTAGATGGATGTTTGTCAGCAAAGTAATGCCTCTGCTTTTTAATATGCTGTCTAGGTTGGTCATAACTTTCCTTCCAAGGAGTAAGCGTCTTTTAATTTCATGCCTGAAGTGACTATCTGCAGTGATTTTGGAGTCCAAGAAATAAAGTCTGTCATGGTATCCACTGTTTCCCCATCTATTTGCATGGAATGATGGGACCAGATGCCATGATCTTACTTTTATGAATGTTGAGCTTTAAGCCAACTTTTTCACTCTCCTCTTTCACCTTCATCAAGAAGTTCCTTAGATCTTCTTTGCTTTCTGACATAAAGGTGGTGTCATCTGCATATCTGAGATTATTGATATTTCTCCCAGAAATCTTAATTCCAGCTTGAGCTTCCTCCAGCCCAGCATTTCTCACGTTGTACTCTGCATATAAGTTAAATAAGCAGGGTGACAATATACAGCCTTGACATACTCCTTTTCCTTTGGAACCAGTCTGTTGTTCCATATCCAGTTCTAACTGTTGCTTCCTGACCTGTATACAAATTTCTCAGGAGGCAGGTCAGGTGGTCTGGTATTCCCATCTCTTTCAGAATTTTCCACAGTTTAATGTGATCCACAGAGTCAAAGGCTTTGGCATAGTCAATAAAGCAGAAATAGATGTTTTTCTGGATCTTGCTTGCATTTTCTTGATCCAATGGATGTTGGCAATTTGATTTCTGGTTACTCTGCCTTTTCTAAAACCAGATTGAACATCTGTAAGTTCACAGTTCATGTACTGTTGAAGTCTGGCTTGGAGAATTTTGAGCACTACTTTAAGGGACTGGCAACCACTTCAGTATTCGTGGCTTGAGAACCCCATGAACAGTATGAAAAGGCAAAAATATAGGACACTGAATGATGAGTTCCCCAGGTCGGTAGATGCCCAGTATGCTACTTGAGATCAGTGAAGAAATAACTCCAGGAAGAATGAAAGGATGGAGCCAAAGTAAAAACAACACCCAGCTATGGATGTGACTGGTGATAGAAACAAGGTCCTAAGCTGTAAAGAGTGATATTGCATTGGAACCTGGAATGTTAGGTCCACGAATCAAGGCAAATTGGAAGTGGTCAAACAGGGGATAGCAAGAGTGAACGTCGACATTCTAGGAATCAGTGAACTAAGATGTACTAGAATGGGTGAATTTAACTCAGATGACCATTATGTCTACTACTGTGGGAAAGAATCCCTTAGAAGAAATGGAGGAGCATCATAGTCAACAGAAGAGTCTGAAATGCAGTACTTGGATGCAATCTCAAAAACGACAGAATAATCTCTGTTCATTTCCAAGGCAAACCATTCGATATCACAGTAATCCAAGTCTATGTGCCAACTAGTAATGCTGAAGAAACTGAAGTTGAACGGTTCTATGAAGACCTACAAGACCTTTTAGAACTAACACCCAAAAAAGATGTCCTTTTTATCATAGGGGATTGGAATGCAAAAGTAGGAAGTCAAGAAACACCTGGAGTAACAGGCAAATTTGGCTTTGGAGTACAGAATGAAACAGGGCAAAGGCTAATAGAGTTTTGCCAAGAGAACACACTGGTCATAACACCCTCTTCCAACAACACAAGAGAAGACTCTACGCATGGACATCACCAGATGGTTAATACCAAAATCAGATTAATTATATTCTTTGCAGCCAAAGTTGGAGAAGCTATATACAGTCAGCAAAAACAAGACCAGGAGCTGACTGTGGCTCAAATCATGAACTCCTTATTGCCAAATTCAGACTTAAATTGAAGAAAGTAGGGAAAACCACTAGACCATTCAGATATGACCTAAATCAAATCCCTTATGATTATACAGTGGAAGTGAGAAATAGATGTAAGGGACTAGATCTGATAGACAAAGTGCCTGATGAACTATGGATGGAGGTTTGTGACATTGTACAGGACAGGAATCAAGACCATCCCCAAGAAAAAGAAATGCAAAAAAGCAAAATGGCTGTCTGGGGAGGCCTTACAAATACCTGTGAAAGAAGAGAAGCAAAAAGCAAAGGAGAAAAGGAAAGATATACCCATTTGAATGCAGAGCTGCAAATATAGCAAGGAGAGATAAGAAAGCCTTCTTCAGTGATCAATGCAAAGAAATAGAGGAAAGCTATAAATGGGAAAGACTAGAGATCACTTTAAGAAAATTAGAGATAAAGGAACGTTTCATGCAAAGATGGGCTCAATAAAGGACAGAAATGGTATGGACCTAATAGAAACAGGAAAAATTAAGAAGCGGTGGCAAGAATACACAGAAGATCTGTACAAAAAAGATCTTCATGACCCAGATAATGACAAAGGTATGATCACCCATCTAGAGCCAGACATCCTGGAATGTGAAGTCAAGTGGGCCTTAGGAAGCATCACTACAAACAAAGCTAGTGGAGGTGATGGAATTCCAGTTGAGCTATTTCAAATCCTAAAAGATGATGCTGTAAAAGTGCTGCACTCAATATGCCAGCACATTTGGAAAACTCAGCAGTGGCCACAGGACTGGAAAAGGTCAGTTTTCATTCCAATCCCAAAGAAAGGCAATGCCAAAGAATGCTCAAACTACCACACAATTGTACTCATCTCACACGCTAGTAAAGTAATGCTCAAAATTCTCCAAGCCAGGCTTCAGGAATACTTGAATTGTGAACTTCCACGTGTTTAAGCTGGTTTTAAAAAAGGCAGAGGAACCAGAGATCAAATTAAATATTATTTTGTTTAATTCAAAGTATTTATAGCTA
>NW_011494832.1:9563303-9578202 GCF_000754665.1 Bison bison bison | reverse complement strand
GAAGAGGAACTAAAAGCCTCTTGATGAAAGTGAAAGTGGAGAGTGAAAAAGTTGGCTTAAAGCTCAACATTCAGAAAACGAAGATCATGGCATCTGGTCCCATCACTTCATGGGAAATAGATGGGGAAACAGTGGAAACAGTGTCAGACTTTATTTTTTTTGGGCTCCAAAATCACTGCAGATGGTAACTGCAGCCATGAAATTAAAAGACGCTTACTCCTTGAAAGAAAAGTTATGACCAACCTAGATAGCATATTGAAAAGCAGAGACATTACTTTGCCAACAAAGGTCCGTCTAGTCAAGGCTATGGTTTTTCCTGTGGTCATGTATGGATGTGAGAGTTGGACTGTGAAGAAGGCTGAGCGCCGAAGAATTGATGCTTTTGAACTGTGGTGTTGGATAAGACTCTTGAGAGTCCCTTGGACTGCAAGGAGATCCAACCAGTCCATTCTGAAGGAGATCAGCCCTGGGATTTCTTTGGAAGGAATGATGCTAAAGCTGAAACTCCAGTACTTTGGCCACCTCATGCGAAGAGTTGACTCATGGAAAAGACTCTGATGCTGGGAGGGATTGGGGGCAGGAGGAGAAGGGGAGGAAGAGGATGAGATGGCTGGATGGCATCACTGACTCGATGGACGTGAGTCTGAGTGAACTCCGGGAGTTGGTGATGGACAGGGAGGCCTGGCGTGCTGCGATTCATGGGGTTGCAAAGAGTTGGACACCACTGAGCGACTGAACTGAACTGAACTAAAACTATGGTGGAGATAATAAGATAATGGCAACCTCTTTCAAAAGATCCCATGCATGCACTGCTACACTCAGTGCCCCCAACCCTACAGCCAACCACCACCGCACCACGCCTCTGCTGGAGTCTCCTGGACACTTCCGGCAAGTCTGGGTCTCTCTCTTTTGGGGTCACTGTTGCTTTCTCCTGGGTCCTGGTGCATATAAGTTTCTGTTTGTGCCTTCTGTAAGAGTCTATTTCCCAGCCCTGTGTAAGTCCTGGCAGCTCTAAGGTGTGGTTAATGGCAACCTCCTCCAAGAGGGCCCATGCCATATCCAAGTCTGCCACACCCAGAGCCCCTGTCCCTGTGGCAGTCCCTGCTGACCCTTACCTCCACAGGAGGCTCTCAACACAGTTCTGTCTCAGTCTCTGTGGGATCCTTGCGTCCTGGTTTGCACAAGGTTTGTTTGAGCCCCCTGAGCATCTCTGGTGGGAATGGGGTTTGATTCTAAATGCGAATTTGCCCCTCCTACCATCTTGCTGGGGCTTCTCCTTTGCCATTGGGCATGGGGTATCTTTTCATAGCCACTCCAGCTCTGCACAGCCACCACTCTAGTGCTGCGCAGCCACCGCTCCAGCAGCTACTGTGTTGCTGGGGTTTCTCTGACCTTGAATGGGGGGTTAATAGAATGGTTAAACTTATATCTTATCAGTAAATAAGTTTTAAAATATCAAGAGGGAATATACCTCAGCTAAATAATGACTAAAGGTTACCCACATGTTGATACTGTGCTACATAGACTTTGTATCCTCTTTTGGAGAGTAGTATGTTTTTAGCAGCAGGAGGGATAGTTATACCAGCTAAAGCTAACACATGCTTTTGCTATTGTCTTTAGGTGAAAATGGAAATATGATTCAAATTGGTACACACGGCTATCAAGTTGAAAAGTGGTGGACTGTAGTAGTTTCATACGATGTCAACATGGCCAAGCTATAACTACATTTTCTAGAATTTTTTTTCCTTTATAGTTCTGAGTTGCAATTAGCCAAGAGGGAAATATTCACAAGATTGGGAAGACAAAATTGAAGAATCATTGATTACTTCGTGGAGATTATAGTGTTTCTGCATGTTAAGAAATGGACACAAAGTGCTGGTGGCTTTCAACTTATCTTTCCTCTAACCCCTCCCTGCTTACAGCTTTTCTTCCAACTAGCAGCCCTGCTCTTTAATGACAAGCCAAGCCATGACCAAAGGCAAAGGCAACAGCCTCCCATAGTCTTCTCTACCAACTGTCCATCAGGAAGGCTGGTTAGCAACTTTTCCTTGATCACTTATATCCTTTTTGGAGATCACCTTTTCTTATTTCTTTATCTCCTCTTGCAATTCTATAAGCAATAATTTTTCTACAACACGCACAGTGGTTCTATGTTTCTCATTGACCCCTGATTAATATTTGCTTTTAAAACAGTTGATATTTACTTCTGTTTTGATTTCTTTTTCTTCTCTTGGTCCCCACTTTCTCTTGTCCTTTTACTTACTTGAATCTACTTATATGTTATGCTCTTCTTTTCCCTGACCCTTAATAATAAATGTTTCAGACCTCAGTCTTGGTCCTTCTTCTCGAACTATTGTCAATCCTTTGATAAATCTTAGGTAATCTTGCAGTTTAAATACTTGATTCATCTTTTTCATTTATATAAGATCTAATCTATCAGAAAATATACATAGTTTTATTTTCAAAAGATATGCAGAATTCACCACAGTTCAATCATGTATACCCACCTCATTTATCTGAGTTACCATTATTTTAAATGTCCTCTTTCTCCTCTAGAGGTTTCTTAACAAAGAGGTCAGAGTAACTGTAATAGAGTTTATGTTCCATCATATTATCCTGTTAATCAAATCCCTGAAATATCACCCATTTATTTATAACTACAGCTGAAACACTTGCAATGGCTTACAAGGCCCTTCTGAGAACCTATGAGATCGAGGCCCATCCTATACTCTTTGCCTGCTCACTCCACTCCAGCTACTCTGGCCTTGTTGATGTTGGAAACATACCACATGTGCTCCCACATTCAGCCCTTCATAGCTTTCTTCTCTATGATCACATGTCACCTGCTCAATGAAGCCCACTGTGACTACTGATTAAAATTTTCACCGAGTCACTTACATGTCTAGTCTGCAAAGACTGCTGTATATTTTTCCATGTATTTATTACCTCCAACCATGACAAATAATTTTATTATATATATGATATCATATTTAACCTTCCAACCTCAACTCTAGGTAGAATAAAGCTTCATCAGGGCAGAACTTTGTTTTCTTTTTCTTCTTTTTTCAGTGATGTAATCCACATGACTTGTATAATGATGAGCAACTAGTGATTGCTCAATAAATATTTGTTACATTAATAAATGAATGGTGAAGTTAATTTCTATCAAGATCCAGTACTTTTCCTGGCACAGAGTTTCTCTATACTATAATTTTTCTTTTTCTTTTTTAGAAATGTTGACAAAAGATGGTGTTGTGTAAATATTACTGTGTTAATATTAAACACTACCCCTAGAGCCTATTATACAGTGAAGTAAGTTAGAAAAAGAAAAAAATACAGTATATTAATGCATATATATGGCATCTAGAAAAATGGTACTGATGAATCTATTTGCAAGGCAGGAATAGAGACTCAGACATAGATAGAGAGCAGACTTATGGACACAGTAAGGGAAGTAGAGGGTGGGATGAATTGAAAGAGAAGCATTGAAATATGTACATTATTGTATATAAACTAGATAGCTAATGGGAAGTTGCTTTGTATCACAGGGAGCTCAGCCTGGTGCTCTGTGACAACTTGGAGGAGTGGGATGGGGTGGGAGTTCAAGAAGGAGGAGACATGTGTATACATATGGCTGTTTCATGTTGATGTATGGCAGAAACCAATACAACATTGTAAAGCAATTATCCTCCAATTAAAATAAATGTTTAAAAAATTAAGCACTATCTTTTATAAAAAAAAAACACAACTATGCCCTCATAAAGAGCAATGACAAGCAAAATTCAAATCTCTTATACTTTCTAAAGAAGAAAAAACAATTACAATAGCAATAAATGATGAGGAAATGATCTAACCAAAATATCACGCATAACCTACTTTCATCTGTATTATCAGTTCAGTTCAGTTGCTCAATAGTGTCTGACTCTTTGTGACCCCATGGACTGTAGCACACCAGGCTTCCCTGTCCATCACCAACTCCCAGAGCTTGCTCAAACTCATGTCCATAGAGTAAGTGATGCCATCCAACCATCTCATCCTCTGTCATCCCCTTTTCCTCCTGCCTTCAATCTTTCCCAGCATCAGGATCTTTTCCAGCGAGTCAGTTCTTTGCATCAGGTAGCCAAAGTTCTGGAGCTTCAGCTTCAGCATTAGTCCTTCCAATTAACATTCAGTATTGATTTCCTATAGGATTAACTGGTTTGATCTCCTTGCAGTCCAAAAAGCTCTCATGAGTCTTCTCCAAGACCACAGTTAAAAAGCATCAATTCTTTGGTGCTCAACCTTCTTTATGGTCCAACTCTCACATCCATACATGACTACTGGAAAAACATAGCTTTGACTAGACAGATGTTTGTTGCCAAAATAATGTCTCTGCTTTTTACTATGCTGTCTAGGATGATCATAACTTTTTTTTCCACAGAGCAAATGTCTTTTAATTTCATGGCTGAAGTCCCCATCTGCAGTGATTTTGAAGCCCAAGAAAAAGTCTTTCATTATTTCCCCTCTATTTGCCATGGAGTGATAGGACTGGATGCCATGATCTTTGTTTTTTGAATGCTGAATTTTAAGCCAGCTTTTTCACTCTCCTCTTTCATTTTCATCAAGAGGCTCTTAAGTTCCTCCTCGCTTTCTGCCATACGGGTGGTGTCATGTGCATATCAGAGGTTATTGAGATTTCTCCTGGCAATCTTATTTCCAGCTTGTGCTTCTTCTAGCCTGGCATTTTACATGATGTACTCTGCGTAGAAGTAAAATAAACAGGGTGACAATATACAGCCTTGACATACTCCTTTCCCCATTTGGAACCAGTCCATTGTTCCATGTCCCATTCTAACTGTTGCTTCTTGACCTGCACACAGATTTTTCAGGAGGCAGGTCAGGTGGTCTGGTATTCCCATCTCTTGAAGAATTTTTAAGTTTTTTGGTAATCCACACAGTCAAAGGCTTTGGCATAATCAATAAAGCAGAAGTAGATATTTTTCTGGAATTCTCTTGTTTTTTCTATGATCAACTGATGTTGGCAGTTTGATCTCTGGTTCCTCTGCCTTTTCTAAAACCAGCTTGAACATCTGGAAGTTCAAGGTTTAGGTACTGTTGAAGCCTGGCTTGGAGAATTTTGAGCATTACTTTACTGGAGTGGGTTGCCATTGCCTTCTCCATACTAGCGTGTGAGATAAGTACAATTCTGCAGTAGTTTAAACATTATTTGGCATTGCCTTTCTTTGGGATTGGAATGAAAACTGACCTTTTCCAGTCTTGTAGCCACTGCTGAGGTTTCCAAATTTGCTGGCCTATTGAGTGCAGCACTTTCACAGCATCATCTTTTAGGATTTGAAATAGCTCAACTGGAATTCCATCACCTCCACTAGCTTTGTTCATGTGATGCTTTCTAAGGCCCACTTGACTTCACACTCCATGATGTCTGGCTTTAGATGAGTGATCACACCATCATTGTTATCTGGTTCGTTAAGATCTTTTTTGTATAGTTCTGTATATTCTTGACACCTCTTCTTAATATCTTCTGCTTCTGTTAGGTCCATATGATTTCTGCCTTTTATTGTGCCCATGTTTGCAAGAAATGTTCCCTTGGTATCTCTAACTTTTTTGAAGAGATCTCTAGTCTGCATTATAGTCATCTGTATTATAGTTAGGTAAAAATAAGAGACTCTTTAGAATGATGTTGGAAATTTAAACAAAGGTTTGTTTAGTACTTCCTTGTTGTTAAATTTCAGCTATATTTAAATTTGAATAAACCAGAAGCAAAGGGGAGAGCCGAATCCAAGAAATCCCTTCCTGCACCAAAATAAAAATAATAATAATAATAAATGAGGGATAAGATTAGCTGGGATTGAACTGCTTGCCATAACTGGGGGGGAAAAAGTTACTGCAAAAACCACATCTCAGGAAACATTTCTAAGTGTGATTGAAGGTGTAGTCTGGTGGTTTATGTAGCAGTGTAGAGCAGAAAGTCCATCAGGAGATCAGAAAAACAAACTTGATCATGAGCCAGTGACCAGTAAGTCAAGAGCATAGCCCACACAGCCCAAGGACAATGAGCCTTAACCTAATGTTTCAAGACACTTGTAGAGTTTTGCCTTTTACTTAGAAGAGCAAGACTTTAATGACTTGTGGAGCCTACTCCTTGATTCCAGATGTTTTTCTTCCTTGTAAGGATGCCATTCCTCTCCCTCTTCTTTCACATCAGCAACAAACAGCTATCTAAACCAAAAGAAGGTACAGAGCATAAATACTGGAAATTTCTATCTGCTTCAAGATGTGAAATTTTCCTCCAGGAAAGACATCTTAGCTTTGAATATACTTTGTAAATACATTCCTATTAGGTAAAGATTCTAAGTAAAGTATAATTCTTGACTATTTAAATCTTACACAAATATTTTATGTTTTATTTCTTAATGCAGAAAACCACCATGTTTTTTAATGCAGAAAATCACTACTCTGAAAATGATATTTATAGCATAATAACTTTATTTGAGTAGTTTAGAGTAGTCCATTTGTAGAGTTCACAGAGTCTGACAGAAAATTCATTTTAGGTAGAAGTCCTTGATAGATGATGATTTGAGATAGATAGAGTAGATAAACAGATAGGTAGATCTTCCAAGAATGAGCATGAATGGCTCCCAATCTTGCCAACAAAAGCATGCATCAAAGTAGTAGCATGATCAAAGTAGTATGCATAACTTCTGACTTGATTTGTGATATTTTTAAAATCTAATCACAGAACAAAATATAGAAGAAAGTAATAAGGTAAAAAATATTTATTCTCAAAATATATGGAATTATTAATCTAATAATGTAAAAAATATTCAAAAATGTAAGCTTTTTGACAACAGCGATCATAATAAAGAGTATTTTATAATGCCAAATATGGGTCACATGTAAGGATTAATCATTTATAGTTAAATGGCAAAGATTATCATTGTGTATTAGATTAGTGTTATATATTATCCTGTCTATAGAATTCTTTTTTCTGAAATCAGACACAAACCAAATATTTTTAAGAATATTTCCCCAAAGTCCAAGAAATTATTGTTCAAAGAACTAGACGATAGATATGTACAACATATATTTATTTACATAACTTTAATGAGCACTGCTGCTGCTGCTGCTGCTGCTAAGTCACTTCAGTCATGTCCGACTCTGTGTGACCCCATGGACGGCAGCCCATCAGGCTTCCCCGTCCCTGGGATTCTCCAGGCAATTTCCTTCTCCATTATTGAGCACTATTCTCAGTTAATAAAGAATTACAACAAAAATATTCCTGTAACATGTAACTAGATACATAAATATGAGCTCTGATAAACATCAAACATATATGTAAAACCAAATGGTACATTCACCAATGAGAAAATATTTAACCATGTTAAGCTACTTTTATTTTGCCCAAGTAACGTTCTTTTGGCAAAACATTATTTTCAGAAAAGAGCATATTACCAGTTGATAGAAATATTATAATATTGTAAAGTTAAAAAATAAAATAAAAAAACAAATCCAGAAATATTTGTCTATATTCTTTTTTTATAAACAGTTTTTCACCATTTATAGAAAAACATTATGTTTAAGTATTAAGCAAAGAGACCAGCTATCACAATCTAGATCCAAATAAACTGAGGCAAATCAAGTGTAAGTGATTTGTCTGAGTAAATTTATAACAGTATTGTAATTATAACCCCTTTCTTGAATTCCACTTTCCTGGACTACTGCAAATTCTACTGGGCCTTATAGATTCCAGAATGGAGAAGGTAATTATTTATTTAGTTGGAAATGTGACCATGATTTTAAAGAACAGGAATATATTTAGAATTTGTTTTTCTCTTCAAATATCTTAACTCCTTCATAAGTCCTTAGTTATTAGTTTGTGGTTAAAGACAACATAATTATCTGTTAAATCTTTGTAGTGTGGTTTGATTTTTCCTGTAGCAAATCCAACAACCTGAACTAAACTAACACGTTTTCTGGCTTCCTCCACTGAGAAAATTTATAAGAAAGTGGGCCAGCCTTTCTGTCCTGGGGCAAATTTGTCTAAGAGCTAATGTTTTAGTTTGCTAGATAAGAAATAAATAAATAAATAAAACACTCTTGGTGTTTCTACAGGTTTAAAGCCACAAGACAAGATGTTGATTTTCTTAAAAACACAGACCTGTTCATCTGTCTTCTTGTCAATTTTTATTTCACAGCCATCAATCTGAGAACAAGATAATTCTGGGTATCTTGTTTCTAAAACAGTGACATGTAGACATTACAGATAGCTGGTGCCTGGCAGGTAGGAATGGCAATACCCACCAGTGCCCAGATTTGTAACTTAATCTATACTGATATTTCACTTTCAAGTTACAACTCTAAGGAAAGACTAGAAAAAGAAGTATACAATGAAAGTCACTATTATCTATTATAAAAATTCAAATAGAAACTGGACAGACAAGTGGGAAAGCTAGTACTGAAGAAACACTGCCAAGTTTCTTAAAGTATGGAAGATCAAAGATGAAGATTCACTTTGAAAATATTAATGCCTTTGTGAAAAGAGTTGGGTTATGGCCAATTCTTCTCTAATTCTGAAGACTTAAGAACAATATAGGTTGTAGATAAGAATTCCCTGTTTACAAGACAAGTCTGAATGTCCAACTGAGAGGCTGGGCATCTCCTTTTCTGGCAGGTACTCAAAAGGCAGACATCAATTGAGCAGGAATGGTTAAGTGCCAGTTTATGGAGTTGGGGGGAAAAGTGACTTCCATGGTTACTTTCAGTCTTCAGATTTTAAATATAAAGGCGCCACAAAGTCAACTAAAAGGAAATATACTTATAAATAAATCATGGTATTTGGAAACAGAAAACTGCCTCCTTCATGAACCCATACTGATTTTATTTATTATTTTCTTTTGGCTTCTGATACTTTAATTGCTTCTTTTAAGGTTTATAAATTATTAGAGCTTGGGTGGCCTATTATTCTGGGTTACAAAGTAAAAATTAAGAATCTGTGGGTCCTTTGTTGCTTCATAGATTAGTCACATGGCCTTAGGCAGGTTGCTAATTTCTCTAACATTAAATGATTAAATTAATAATTGAAGGTGTTAAAAACTGAGTTAATGATAAATATTGCTTCTTCTTAATACCTGATATTACTGAAAGCTGGGTTTGTTGACAGATCTTCCCTTCTTTTTGAATTAGAAGAAGAATCTTTTATTATATAATATGAGGTCTCATTACTCTATCTCCTAGTGACAAGTAAACATAGAATTCACAGCCTAAAACTGTAATAGAATGTTTTAATTGAAGCTAAAATTCTCACTGGAAAACATAAAAACAATTTAAGCCCTTTCAGTTCAGTTCAGTTCAGTCCTCAGTCGTGTCTGACTCTTTGCAACCCCATGAACCACAGCACTCCAGGCCTCCCTGTCCATCATCAAATCCCAGAGTTTACCCAAACTCATGTCCAGTGATGCCATCCAGCCATCTCATCCTCTGTCGTCACCTTCTCCTCCTGCCCCCAATCCCTCCCTGCATCAGGGTCTTTTCAAATGAGTCAACTCTGCATGAAATGGCCAAAGTATTGGAGTTTCAGCTTCAGCATCAGCCCTTCCAATGTATACCCAGGACTGATTTCCTTTAGGATGGACTGGTTGGATCTCCTTGCAGTCCAAGGGACTTCTAAAACACCACAGTTCAAAACCATCAATTCTTCAGTGCTCAGCTTTCTTCACAGTCCAACTCTCACATCCATACATGACGACTGGAAAAACCATAGCCTTGACTAGACAGGCCTTTGTTGGCAAAGTAATATTTCAATATGCTATCTAGGTTGGTCAGCAACAATCTAAAACAACTTTATCAAGAACAACTTGTGGTTTGATCTTTCTCTGTCTTTATTTTATGCCTACCACTGATATGTTTTGCATAATAATATCATCTTTGTATTAAATTTATTCCTTTTAATTATAATAAGCATAATTTATTTTTTCTCATTCTCAGCAACTAAAAAAGAAAAAAAAATCCTCTACTTGACGACATTAAAAATTTAAAACTATAGAATTACAGATACAGTTTTTTGTAAAGGAAAACAACATACCCTAATTTTTAAGTATCTAAATGATTTTTATTATTCCCTATTTTAAAATATTTTTAAAAGATGGCTCACATATTTGGTCCATTTCCAAAGTGTAAATTACTTTTTTTGTTGTTATTATTTTGCTTATTGCATACCTAAACAATAAGAACAACACTGGCAACAGTGAAAAATTCTTTCCTTAGCAGCATGTTTAGATTAAAAATATTCAGAATTTGAAAGTAGATTTTTATGAAGGCTTCCACGTTCCCAAATTGGCTCTGGTCTGCAAGCTAACCTTGTCTTCTCTAAAAGAGGCATATAAATAGCCCTCCTGTGTATCTAACCGGGAGAGAACTATTTCTTCCATATGCCCACATCAACTGTACAGTTCTCCCATTCATCTGATCTATTTGGAGAAGTCTATTTGAATTCTCAAAACCATCTTTTTGCTTTAACAATGACGTCTTTTGGTAATTAAAGAGCTCTGTTCTTCATATCATGCCCTACATTTATCCCAGAACACTGCTTGTCAATCTTTGCTGACCTATACTTGAGATTCTACTTCACCTAAGAGTAAACAGCAACAAAGTCTGCTCTTTTAGAATATGGGTACCACATATGGCACGAAGCAAATTTGCTATGTGTGACCATATGGTGGGGTCATCCATTGCCAGGTCATTTTGCCTACTGTGTTTTAGACCATCCTATAATCTTTCATCTGGCAAGTATGCAGTAAAGTGAAACAGTAAAAAGAAGTGATACTGTAAAAAGAGCAGAGTCAGAGTCTTTCTCCTCTCCTTCCTTTTTCTCTTCTCCCCTTGATCCTTTTATGTTTATGCATATTTATATTACTTAGCAGCATTAACACCAATATGGATTATTATCTTTGTATTTAAAGATGTTCATTTATAATGAATCCTTAAAACAACAACAAAATAAGTTGTCTCTAAAGTCATTTAAAGAATCCTTTGTATAATATAGAAACAGCCTTCCCTGATAGCTCAGTTGGTAAAAAATCCACCAGTAATGCAGGAGACCCTGGTTCAATTCCTGGGTTGGGAAGATCCACTGGAGAAGGGATAAGCTACCCACTCCAGTATTCTTGGGCTTCCTTTGTGGCTCAGCTGGTAAAGAAACCACCTGCAATTCAGGAGACCTGGGTTCGATCCCTGGGTTGGGAAGATCCCCTGGAGAAGAGAAAGGCTGCCCACTCCAGTATTCTGCCCTAGAGAATTCCATGGACTGTATAGTCCACGGGGTTGCAAAGCGTTGGACATTACTGAGCAACTTTCACTCACTAGTATACCATACTTGACAATGATATACATGTTATTTCCACTATCTTTGATAAAGATTCAAGCTTCTCAAAGAGTCCTTGGTCCATAGACTTCCAACTTCAGGAAGCTTAATTGAGTAGGACTGCAGCTTTGGTGTTCTGAACTCCACCTCAGCCTTTGCTTGGAGGCCACACTTCCCAGTGGATGTCCCCAGTCAATGGTTGAACCTGGGAAGCATTCAAAGGCAGCATTGTTCCTGAGAGACACAGACTCCCCTCTCGCCTCTGGCTTGAGGACTCCCAAGTGTCCTACTGAACTCTCTTTAAACTACACTGCTGTTTAGTAGGCTTCCTAGTAACTTTTACTCCTTTTTCTCTATACTTGGAGTGAGACTGAAATTATGGTCTTAGAGCTGGGCTTCCTAGGTGGTGTACGGGTAAAGAATTTGCCTGCCAATGCAGGAGACTCAAGAGATGTGGGTTGGTCCCTAGGTTGGAAAGGTCCCCTGGGGTATGAAATAGCAATTCACACCAGTATTCTTGCCTAGAGAATCCCATGGACAGAGGAGCCTGGCAGGGTACAGTAAATGGGGTCACAAATGGTCAGACATGACTGAGCATGCACACGTGGTCTTAGAGCTATCCCAGACATTCTTCATTCCCTTTCCATTTTCTCCCAGTTCTCCAATAATATACCTGCACATTTTATTTCATTTTCCCATCTGCTTTTTAGAGGTCGCAGACAAACACAGGCCCCAAGGACTATAGATACATAAATATCCCAGTATTTAAAAATCTAAAACAGAAAATCAAAGAACCATAAAATTCAGACGTATTGAGATCAAATAAAATAAAAAGATGAAGTGACCAATGAATAGCAAAAGAGTTTAAGATGTTCACAATTCAGTGTCTTCACATCCTTTCTATACAGAGAAAGAATTCAACATTTAATTCATTCCTATTACAAGTCCCAAGCTCTCCTTGGCACAGTAAATACATCATCATACTTAATGCTCATACCTGCATCTTTTTAGCAGATAAGGAAAACTGAAACTTGGAGAAGTTGACACAATATATGCAAATGGGTGGATGGGAAATGGGACTCTAAGCTGTAAACCTGTTCTTTGTCCTTCACTGCATACTACATTTGATATGGTGCTGCATAAATCAAGGAATAAAATCACTCCCACATTTTTCATATTGTTCTTCTTTTCATATGGGTTGCCCTAATTCATAGCTGCTTACCAAAAACATATCAAATTAATTGTAATGAGTGCACCCATGCCAAACCTAGTTGATTATAGTATGCCAGATACTTGCTCAGTTTTAAATGGCAGAATTTTTAAAATAATGTACAAACACACATTTGTCAAATATGCAGAATACAATATAGAGTTGATGATATGTAGGGTGATACATCGGAGAAGGCAATGGCAACCCAATCCAGTACTCTTGCCTGGAAAATCCCATGGATGGAGGAGCCTGGTCAGCTGCAGTCCATGGGGTTGCGAAGAGTTGGACACGACTGAGCGACTTCACTTTCACTTTTCACTTTCATGCATTGGAGAAGGAAATGGCAACCCACTCCAGTGTTCTTGCCTGGAGAATCCCAGGGATGGGGGAGCCTGGTAGGCTGCAGTCCATGGGGTCGCTAAGAGTCAGACAGGACTGAAGTAACTTAGCAGCAGCAGCAGCAACAGCAACAGGGTGATACATTTAGGATGCAAACTGATAGAATGAAATGACCTAAAAGCAGCAAGTTGATGTTTAACATAGAAAACATGTGGCCCTGATTTAAAGTTGAAAAGACAATTTTGTACTTAACAAAATTGTAACTGCTCAAGATGAGACTATTTTTCTTCTGAATGTAATACATGGGTTGGTCTTCTGGAATGACAGGAGTTCATGTAAAGGTCCAGTGTTTTATATGACCACAAACTAGATATGAGCCAACAATGTTATCCTGTTGCTAAAAGAGAAAATCTACTTTGGGACTATACTAATTTATATACAGCATTATCAAAGAAAGTTAAACACACAGATCTGGAGGATAGTCTCTGAATCTGGGCATCAACTTTAGGAGGAGTCTCCATAAACTTCAGTATTAAGGAAATTACGTTCAAATAGTATCTAGATGAGGGTTTATTCATGGATGCATTCAACAAACACTTAAGTGCACACTATAAAATAGAAGCATGCTTGATAAAGGGGATAAAAGAAGTGATCCTTGAACTCAAATACTTGAAGATATTTTAATAGGGAAGGTTTACTTTCTCCAAAC
Organism: Bison bison bison; assembly: GCF_000754665.1. Lineage (NCBI taxonomy): Eukaryota > Metazoa > Chordata > Mammalia > Artiodactyla > Bovidae > Bison > Bison bison. Next base: position 9,564,585 of record NW_011494832.1, on the reverse strand, counting down.
TTGATTTCATTTAGGTTGATCTCAGGGAAAAAAAAAAAAAGCTGGCCTGCAAAGCTACATGAAAAATAGTCATGTTCCCAGGATTTAAGATAACTATTTCTTTCAGTTAACTACTCCCAGTGCCCTGTTGATGACCACAGATTGTGGCAAGGTCTACTGTAACCTTGGGACCTAAGCCCAACTCTACTCTCTCCAGGGAAAGGGTGGTATGTGTTGTCCTGTCTGAACTGGCAGGAATGGACTAATAATTATTATATGCCAGCTGCTCATCACACGAGGGAAGTAATGAAGACTTGTCAAAGTCATCCTTCTAGAATTTTACATCTAACCAGCTGGGTGCTCATGCTGCCCTAGAGTATGACAGGAAGTGCAGAACCTACACACCTCCTGAGGCTGTCCACAATGCCTCTTTCCTAAGAATGCAGTTTCATCAGGTCTGCTGGATTATCTGTTTTTCTTTTCATGAAACACGTGCAAGAAAAAATATGCTGCTGAATTTAAATTAGATACTCAAATGTTTGTTGAATAAAATAAGTAGGAGCTAAACTGTAGTCAGTGAGTGGAGGATGCATGCAACAAACTTTTAATGGAATACAGAAAAAGTTTTATAAAATTAGCAATAATGAGACATGCAATGAATTTCTTTTTAGGTAGAACTGTTTCAGCCATTAGGGGTCTTCAAGGAGAGATGAGGATGATATTATTTAAGCAAATTTTATTTCCAAAATGGGCAACTACTATACTGGGTAGAAAAATGTTGTCTTGATAAAATTCTTAGCCCCTTTCCACTTCTAAAATTCTGTTGGGCTCATACTTTGAACGGGCAATGCAAACTTGCATCCAAGCAGTTGCCTCATGTGGTTGATTAAATGGAGTTAGTTGACCTATGTATTTTCTCAACAGCAGTATTTTCTGACTATTGTTTGCACAGTTATGTTAATCTCTCCATCTCATATTTCTTAATGCTACACGTGAAATTTAGTGCTATACTTACTTTATTGTTTTAATAAATTACATTATTTTAAAATAATATTTTAAATGGATATTTTATTTACATGAATTTTATCTTTTTAATGTTTAGAGTACAAATCAAGTTTAGTAAAAGGTTAAATTTTACCCAAACATACAAGGCATTATCCTTGAAACCATACCTAGAATCTATCACTTTTTCTTCATAGTACATTTATTAACACTATGATGGAGGAGCCTGTTAGGCTGCAATCCATGGGGTCGCTAAGAGTCCGACACGACTGAGCGACTTCACTTTCACTTTTCACTTTCA
>NW_011494832.1:9558495-9563203 GCF_000754665.1 Bison bison bison | reverse complement strand
TTATTAACACTATGATGGAGGAGGCTGTTAGGCTGCAATCCATGGGGTCGCTAAGAGTCCGACACGACTGAGCGACTTCACTTTCACTTTTCACTTTCATGCATTGGAGAAGGAAATGGCAACCCACTCCAGTGTTCTTGCCTGGAGAATCCCAGGGACGGGGGAGCCTGGTGGGCTGCTGTCTATGGGGTCGCACAGAGTCAGACACGACTGAAGTGACTTAGCATAGCATAGCATAGCATGAAGTAGAAAGATTGTCCTTACATGGAAATGTTATAAAAGGTATAAAATTCAGGGTCTTGAAAAAGTCCTAATAAAGGATCTTATTTTAATACTTCCCCCAAAGATAATTTATGCTGGCAGTATTGAACATAGTAAATAAACTTGGCATTTACATGCATTACCTTACTTACTTTGGTGCCAGGACTTCATTTTAAATGAATGCTCTATTTAATCAGCTTCATTAGTTATTTTCTCTTTTATTCATAAAACACCAAGCAATGAAGTTAAAATAGTAAAGCCAAAACCCAAATGGTAAAGCCATAATGAGTAGACTGCAAAAATATTCTGCCCAAATGCTGAAAAACTATAAATGGTTAATTCTAAAGGGAGGAAAAAAAATAACTGTACCTGTGAGACAAATATGAAATTAAATTTTTGTGAAAATGGGGAAAATTAGAACATACCGTCATTTCTGATCCTGGAGATTTCCCACTTATGTGATCTTTCTATTTTGGAGGTACTTGTTTTATATCTCACAAATGTTTTAGCAAGGAAGCAGGAATAGCATTTATTTAACATTCAAGAGAATCTAATTTTCTACTTCAATCTCTGTAAATTCTAGAATGGAAATCTTTTAAGTTTTTTTTCAAATAAATCAATATAAATATTATTAGCTATTTACTTCTCTATTATGTTTAATTTCTAACAGGGATATTTGTATGTGCCAAAGACTATTCTTAAAATATCACAAAGAACAGATAATTTCATATTTTGAATAATAATTTGTTTACATAACATCTATTTTTTATTAATTTATTTTATTTTATTTTTTAACTTTACAATATTGTATTGGTTTTGCCATATATCAACATGAATCTGCCACACGTATACACTATGCAAATAGAAATGCTCCAAATAAGAACTGTGAGAAACTGGATGGGAAATGAAATTATATAGAAAGAGAGAGAGGGAGAGGGAAAAGAGGAAGAGGAAGAAGGGAGGGAGAAAGGAAAGAAGGAAGGAAGAATGAAGAAGGTAGGTAGGGAGAGAGAGAAGAAAAGAAAAGAAGGAAAGAAAGAAAGAATCATAGAATGAAAGATAATGCATGGCTACAGTGTTGTTTTGCATCAGTTTATTTTGAATGCCTTTCCATAAATTAAAAACAGCAGCTTAAGTCTCCTAAACTATCTCATTTATTTGATTAAAAAAAAAAAGAAAGAAAGAATTTGACATAATACAGATGCTTCCTCTCATCTAATGAGATCAAGACCAATTAACAATCAAAACTTATGGGCTGAAGTAACAGCTTCATTCATAAACCATGGTTATGGTTTATAGCTTACAATATCCAATTTTAGTTGAAACTGAAATAAGTCCTTAAAGATTCACAGAGAAATATGCAAAAATCACCCTATATTTTTTAAATGCATTTCCTAATCTTTTACATTTGTCTCATGAACATCTTTTTGACAGCAATTAGTAAAAATTTTCTAAAATATTGAACTTGTTTTTTTATATAAAAAAGCTTTCTTCTCATACTGCTACTCTACGTTACATAAGATTTGATTAATTGCAATAACTTGTTACAGTAACAAGTACAACTGGCATAATCAGTTTAAAAATAAATACAATACCCTGTTGATAAGCATAATAATAAAACCAATCTGCTCTTGATACAGTCTAACTGTTAAGAGAAAAAATGAGTGCTGTGCTCAAGTGTAGTTAACTAATCCTGAGCATACATGAAAGACATCAGTCTATATGAGCCATACTCGTTAAGTCACTTAAGTGAAGAGAGATTAAGAGAGCTCTTCCATATTTATGCAATGACAAAATGTTGAGGGCATAAAATGTGGACAGAGTAGTCATTTGATTTAAGAAAATGTTTATATGTGGATCTACTTATACAAGCTTCCCTGGTGGGTTAGGGGTAAAACAAATCTGCCTGCAATACAGGAAACCCAAGTTTGACCCCTGATAAGTGCAGGTGGCTGCCATGGGCGCGCTAAAGCGTGGCCGAAAGGAGCTACCCCACGTCCGAGGTCAAGAGCAGAAGCCGGGAGGACCCCATGCCCGAAGGGCGGCGGCCAAGAGGAGTTACCCCACTTCCGAGGTCAGGGGCAGCGGCCAAGAGTACCAGACTGCAACTGCGCAGGAACAGCCCAGAGGAGCTACCCCACGTCCGAGGTCGGGGTTGGGGGGTGTGGCCGAGAGGAGATACCCAGCATCCGAGGTCACGGGTGGTGACGAGGGGAGTTACCCCACGTCCAAGGTCAGGGGCGGAGGCCGGGAGGAGATACCCCACGCCCTTAAGCCCGAGGCCAGGGGCGGCGGCCAGGAGGACCAACCCCAGGCCATGGCTGCGCCAGCACAGGAGGGCCTAGAGGAGCTATCCCGCATTGAAGGTCAGGAAGGGCGGCGGTGAGGAGATACCCCTCGTCCAAGGTAAGGAGCATTGGCTGCGCTTTGCTGGAGCAGCCCTGAAGAGATAGATACCCCACGCCCAAGGTAAGAGAAACCCAAGTAAGATGGTAGGTGTTGCAAGAGGGCATCAGAGGGCAGACACACTGAAACTGTGTGTTTCAGTGTGTCTGCCCTCACAGAACACTAGTCAATCTAATCACACTAGGACCACAGCCTTGTCTAACTCAATGAAACTAAGCCATGCCCGTGGGGCAACCCAAGATGGGCAGGTCATGGTGGAGAGATCTGACAGAATGTGGTCCACTGGAGAAGGGAATGGCAAACCACTTCAGTATTCTTGCCTTGAGAACCCCATGAACAGCATGAAAAGGCAAAATGATAGGATACTGAAAGAGGAACTCCCCAGGTCAGTAGGTGCCCAATATGCTACTGGAGATCAGTGGAGAAATAACTCCAAAAATAATGAAGGGATGGAGCCAAAGCAAAAACAATACCCAGCTGTGGATGTGACTGGTGATAGAAGCAAGGTACGATGCTGTAAAGAGCAATATTGCATAGGAACCTGGAATGTCAGGTCCGTGAATCAAGGCAAATTGGAAGTGGTCAAACAAGACATGGCAAGAGTGAATGTCGACATTCTAGGAATCAGCAAACTCAAATGGACTGGAATGGGTGAATTTAACTCAGATGACCATTATATCTACTACTGAGGTCAGGAATCCCTCAGAAGAAATGGAATAGCCATCATGGTCAACAAAAGAGTCCGAAATGCAGTACTTGGATGCAATCTCAAAAACGACAGAATGATCTCTGTTCGTTTCCAAGGCAAACCATTCAATATCACAGTAATCCAAGTCTATGCCCCAACCAGTAATGCTGAAGAAGCTGAAGTTGAACGGTTCTATGAAGACCTACAAGACCTTTTAGAACTAACACCCAAAAAAGGTGTCCTTTTTATCATAGGGGACTGGAATGCAAATGTAGGAAGTCAAGAAACACCTGGAGCAACAGGCAAATTTGGCCTTGGAATACGGAATGAAGCAGGGCAAAGACTAATAGAGTTTTGCCAAGAAAATGCACTGGTCATAGCAAAGACCCTCTTCCGACAAAACAAAGAGAAGACTCTATACATGGACATCACCAGATGGTCAACACCAAAATCAGATTGATTATATTCTTTGAAGCCAAAGATGGAGAAGCTCTATACAGTCAGCAAAAACAAGACCTGGAGCTGACTGTGGCTCAGATCATGAACTCCTTATTAACAAATTAAGACTTAAATTGAAGAAAGTAGGGAAAATCACTAGACCACTCAGGTATGACCTAAATCAAATCCCTTATGATTATACAGTGGAAGTAAGAAATATATTTAAGGGCCTAGATCTGATAGATAGAGTGCCTGATGAGCTATGGAATGAGGTTCATGACATTGTACTGGAGATAGGGATCAAGACCATCCCCAAGAAAAAGAAATGCAAAAAAGCAAAATGGCTGTCTAAGGAGGCCTTACAAATAGCTGTGAAAAGAAGAGAAGTGAAAAGCAAAGGAGAAATGGAAAGATAAACTCATTTGAAAGCAGAGTTCCAAAGAATAGCAAGGAGAGATAAGAAAGCCTTCCTCAGTGATCAATGCAAAGAAATAGAGGAAAACAACAGAATGAGAAACACTAGAGATCTCTTCAAGAAAATCCGAGATACCAAGGGAACATTTCATGCAAAGATGGGCTCGATAAAGGATAGAAATGGTATGGACCTAACAGAAGCAGAAGGTATTAAGAAGAGATGGCAAGAATACACAGAAGAACCATATGAAAAGATCTTCATGACACAGATAATCACGATGGTGTGATCACTGACCTAGAGCCAGACATCCTGCAATGTGAAGTCAAGTGGGCCTTAGAAAGAATCACTATGAACAAAGCTAGTGGAGGTTATAGAATTCCAGTTAAGCTATTCCAAATCCTGAAAGGTGATGCTGTGAAAGTGCTGCACTCAATATGCCAGCAAATTTGGAAAACTCAGCAGTGGCCACAGGACTGGAAAAGGTCAGTTTTCATTCCAAT
>NW_011494832.1:9554192-9558348 GCF_000754665.1 Bison bison bison | reverse complement strand
ATGCTCAAAATTCTCCAAGCCAGGCTTCAGCAATATGTGAACTGTGAACTTCCTGATGTTCAAGCTGGTTTTAGAAAAGGCAGAGGAACCAGAGATCAAATTGCCAACATCCACTGGATCATGGAAAAAGCAAGAGAATTCCAGAAAAACATCTATTTATGCTTTATTGAGTATGCCAAATCCTTTGACTGTGTGGATCACAATAAACTGTGGACAATTCTGAAAGAGATGGGAATACCAGAACACCTGATCTGCCTCTTGAGAAATTTGTATGTAGGTCAGGAAGCAACAGTTAGAACTGGACATGGAACAACGGACTGGTTCCAAATAGGAAAAGGAGTTCGTCAAGGCTGTATATTCTCACCCTGTTTGTTTAACTTATATGCAGAGTACATCATGAGAAACGCTGGGCTGGAAGAAGCACAAGCTGGAATCAAGATTGCCAGGAGAAATATCAATAACCTCAGATATGCAGATGACACCACCCTTAAGGCAGAAAGTGAAGAGGAACTCAAAAGCCTCTTGATGAAAGTGAAAATGGAGAGTGAAAAAGTTGGCTTAAAGCTCAACATTCAGAAAACGAAGATCATGGCATCCGGTCCCACCACTTCATGGCAAATAGATGGGGAAACAGTGGAAACAGTGTCAGACTTTATTTTTCTGGGCTCCAAAATCACTGCAGATGGTGACTGCAACCATGAAATTAAAAGACGCTTACTCCTTGGAAGGAAAGTTATGACCAACCTAGATAGCATATTCAAAAGCAGAGACATTACTTTGGCAACAAAGGTTCGTCTAGTCAAGGCTATGGTTTTTCCTGTGGTCATGTATGGATGTGAGAGTTGGACTGTGAAGAAGGCTGAGTGCCGAAGAATCGATGCTTTTGAACTGTGGTGTTGGAGAAGACTCTTGAGAGTCCCTTGGACTGCAAGGAGATCCAACCAGTCCATTCTGAAGGAGATCAGCCCTGGGATTTCTTTGGAAGGAATGATGCTAAAGCTGAAACTCCAGTACTTTGGCCACCTCATGCAAAGAGTTGACTCATTGGAAAAGACTCTGATGCTGGGAGGGATTGGGGGCAGGAGGAGCAGGGGACGACAGAGGATGAGATGGCTGGATGGCATCACCGACTCGATGGACCTGAGTCTGAGTGAACTCCGGGAGTTGGTGATGGACAGGGAGTCCTGGCGTGCTGCGAGTCATGGTGTCGCAAAGAGTCGGACACGACTGAGCGACTTAACTGAACACACACACAGAAGAAAGACATGGCAACCTACTCCATAACTCTTGCCTGGAAAATCCCATGGACGAAGGAGCCTGGTAGGCCACAGTCCATGGTGTCGCAAAGAGTCAGACATGACTGAGTGACTTCACTTCACTTCACTTCACTTCAACAAACACACAAGGCTTAATTTCATCACACATGCCACATTTCTTCCATGGAAGGAACTGGTACTATCATCTGGATCCATTTATTCAGCAATAAAATGTTAGTAAAGATTTATCTCTTCAAAGAAGTTTTGACAGAAAAAACACATCAATTTAGTTTGCTTCAAAAAAAATCATCCTGGTAAAACTCCACCTAGTTTTATACATTTATTAATCTCAATAACAATTATTTTTATTGATATCTTTAACCTAAATCACTCATTTAATAAAGAAGGCCTTTTTAAAGACATTACTTTTAATACCTTAAAGCACCTTTTACTAACTCTTGTTTTTACAGCTCTGAATCCAGTTTTATTCTACATCTGTGAATTGTATATGGTCCCATATAGTAAAGTCTGAATATTTCCCACATTCCCCCATAGGGATATAAGTACTGATCCTGCAGAAATTCCTAAATAGTGAAGTGTCAGTGATTGGCATTCTATCCAACATAGCATGGAGCCTTGATCCAAGTATTGAAGTCAAGTAATAATCCTCTAGAAAGAGGCAGCTTCAAATACTGGAGATACCAAATATATAAACTAAGTATAATGAATAAGAGCCAAGGTCAAGATCAAAGTCATAGAATATGAGATTGATGTTAGTTGGGAATAGGATCAAGTAGATCTGGAGTTATGACAAGAAATCTCTAATTGCTGGGAATTCTATGTATTTGCACTTTGGTCTTATGGTTTTTAGATGTGGAATTTCATGATTGATTATACAATCAAAGCCATAATAGACTCAGTCTTTTTGAAAAACACTCAAGAATTACCAACATTTTATGATCTTCTTATAGTTTCCATAATAAACATTAATCTGCTTGGCTAACATATACTTTGTCTAAAATTTTGACATTTCAGTAAAGTCAATTAAAAATACATTTAGTTCAATATAAAGTAACCAATAACAAAGTATTACTTTATGTATATATTCAAATAGATATTTCCCTGAGATACTTCTCTAAAGTTAAAACAAAAAGCTTGCTATGTTATATACAGAAATTAACCCATGTTTACTATTATAAATGTAGAGGTAATAAATTCTAAAAAAAAAAAATCACAAAGTTGTTAAAAATGGATATTTTTAGCACCATTAGTTTGAATTAAGTAAGAGTTTTTTTTTACTTTCTACGTATTTTATTGACTAAATTTTCATTGTATAAATTACTTTTTAATAATAAAGTATTTTTAATTTTTATAAAAGCAATATATATTTAACAAATTCTTAAATATTAAATCAATAAAAAGTTCCATGTGTTATATCTATCAATACATTTCACAACTTTATCTTCAGATATTTTTTAATCACATAAAATCACCATTATTCAATTCAGTCTTGTTTGCTCTTACTTAAGTTTTTGAGCTTGAATTTACATTCATCTGCTGAAGCTGGAAACAGTCTCCAGTTACTACTGTATATAAGCCAAAGTTTCTTTGCATGCTCAGTGTTATGATTTTGTGAATTACTTGCTTTCTGTCTTTTCCTCTCTTTCTGTCTCTTTCTTTCTCTCTTTCTGTCTCTGATACCCACAGACCCCATACACTCCTCCTCATTTACCCAATTTTCTTCCAAGGGCATATACATCATGCTAAGAGGCTGGTTGAAAAAAAAATTCCACTGTCATCCACTTATTTGGCACCAGCCTATCCCTAAAATAATCTCTGTCTTGGCACTGATCCTGGATCACCAATCAAAACATCTCATATCTTTTTGATGAATTTCTTCTCTGAACACCTGGGTCCTTTTCCTGCTATTTGATCTAAGTTGGGGACTTTCAAAATCACCTAAATTGTGTAATATTGAACATCAAAAAAAAAAAAAAAATAGCTTAGCCCTTAATCAGATTTCCCAAAGAAAAGCTCTTTGTCTGCAATGCAAATTTTCTATCCTCTAACCAACAATTTTTCAATTCTAAATTTAGGAAACATAGCCTTTATCCATCTGTAAAAAATCATGTTAGAGACTTAAATCAGATTGATAGAAACCTCCTCACCTTATTGTTGTTTCAAGTAACATTTGACTACAAGTGACAGACACCAGCATTGGCTATTTTACACCAAAAAAAGGAACATAAATATAGTGAAATTTTAGTTTAAGAAGCAATGAGCATTATACATATTAAGATAATTTTCAAATGCTAATGAAAGCCAGAAAAGACAACTTGCCTAATTTTTAGATAGGAAGATCCAGTGGTATGTTAATTATCACAAATTCAATCTAAATTTACTTCAATCTTGATAATATGCCAGTAAGATTTCTTTTAACTATCAGATCAGATCAGTCGCTCAGTTGTGTCCAACTCTTTGCAACCCCATGAATCACTGCATGCCAGGCCTCCCTGTCCATCACCAACTCCCGGAGTTCACTCAGACTCACATCCATCGAGTCGGTGGTGCCATCCAGCCATCTCATCCTCTTCCTCCCCTTCTCCTTCTGCCCCCAATCCCTCCCAGCATCAGAGTCTTTTCCAATGAGTCAACTCTTCACACGAGGTGGCCAAAGTACTGGAGTTTCAGCTTTAGCATCATTCCTTCCAAAGAAATCCCAGGGCTGATCTCCTTCAGAATGGACTGGTTGGATCTCCTTGCAGTCCAAGGGACTCTGAAGAGTCTTCTCCAACACCACAGTTCAAAAGTATCAATTCTTCGGCACTCAGCCTTCTTCACAGTCCAACTCTCACATCCATATATGACCACAGGAAAAACCATAGCCTTGACTAGACGAA
>NW_011494832.1:9544860-9554092 GCF_000754665.1 Bison bison bison | reverse complement strand
TGATGGGACCGGATGCCATGATCTTTGTTTTCTGAATGTTGAGCTTTAAGCCAACTTTTTCACTCTCCTCTTTCACTTTCATCACTTTCTGCCATAAGGGTGGTGTCATCTGCATATCTGAGGTTATTGATATTTCTCCCGGCAATCTTGATTCCAGCTTGTGTTTCTTCCAGCCCAGCGTTTCTCATGATGGACTCTGCATAGAAGTTAAACAAACAGGGTGAGAATATACAGCCTTGACGTACTCCTTTTCCTATTTGGAACCAGTCTGTTGTTCCATGTCCAGCTCTAATTGTTGCTTCCTGACCTGCATACATATTTCTCAAGAGGCAGATCAGGTGGTCTGGTATTCCCATCTCTTTCAGAATTGTCCACAGTTTATTGTGATCCACACAGTCAAAGGATTTGGCATAGTCAATAAAGCATAAATAGATGTTTTTCTGGAATTCTCTTGCTTTTTCCATGATCCAGTGGATGTTGGCAATTTGATCTCTGGTTCCTCTGCCTTTTCTAAAACCAGCTTGAACATCAGGAAGTTCACGGTTCACATATTGCTGAATCCTGGCTTGGAGAATTTTGAGCATTACTTTACTAGCATGTGAGATGAGTGCAATTGTGCAGTAGTTTGAGCATTCTTTGGCATTGCCTTTCTTTGGGATTGGAATGAAAACTGACCTTTTCCAGTCCTGTGGCCACTGCTGAGTTTTCCAAATTTGCTAGCATATTGAGTGCAGCACTTTCACAGCATCATCTTTCAGGATTGGAAATAGCTCAAGTGGAATTCCATCACCTCCACTAGCTTTGTTCGTAGTGATGCTTTCTAAGGCCCACTTGACTTCACATTGCAGGATGTCTGGCTCTAGGTCAGTGATCACACCATCGTGATTATCTGGGTCATGAAGATCTTTTTTGTACAGTTCTTCTTTTAACTATAGCAGCCAATTATTAAGTTCATATTAAAAAGAAAAAAAAAGGCAGACAATCCTTTCACAATTAAAAGTGAAAGTTGCTCAGTCATGTCCAACTCTTTGTGACCCCATGGACTATAGAGTCCATGAAATCCTCTAGGCCAGAATACTGGAGTGGGTAGCCTTTCCATTCTCCAGGGGTTCTTTCCGACACAGGGATAGAACACAGGTCTCCCACATTACAGGCAGATTCTTCACCAGCTGAGCCACAAGAGAAGCCCATACCTCCCAAAGAGCACTGACATGGAATTTACATTGCTAGATAGTAAAACATATTATGCAGTTAACAGTACTTAGAATACTATCTCTTTATTACATGTCTCTACATTACTCACAGCCTACTACTATCTTCAAGATACTTCATTGAAGTGTTCAGTTCTTCTAGGAGAGAAGGTACATCTTGAAACTAAGACAACATGATTTGGGAGATGACTAAGAACTCAAAGAAGAATCAGGTATTAAATCAATCCCATTCCTATGTATTTTCTGAAGATAAAAGGAAATGTATATTGTGTATATCATCTTTATTCATGATAGCCTAAAAGTGAAAACAACTTAGTTGTCCATAAACAGGATAATTGATAAACAAATTGCAGTATATTTACACAATGAACTAATAGCAAAACAAAACACCAATACTAAAAAAATGAAGGGATTGTAAATACCTAATGTCAAACAACAAGAACAAAATACCAAAGAATACATGCTGCATGATTCCATATACACTAAGCCCAAGAATACTGAAAAGTAATTCATGATAGGGTCTCAAGAGTCTTCTCCAACACCACAGTTTCAAAGCATCGATTCTTTGATGCTCAGCCTTCTTTATGACCCATATCTCCCATCCATACATGACTACTGGAAAAACCATAGCTTTGACTAGATGGACTTTTGTTGGGAAAGTAATGTCTCTGCTTTTTAATACATTTTGTAGGTTTGTCATAGCTTTTCTTCCAAGGAGCAAGCCTCTTATAATTTCATGGCTGCAGTCACCATCCACAGTGATTTTGGAGCACAGGAAAATAAAATCTGTCACTGTTTCCACTTTTTCCCCATCTACTGCCATGATCAGATGCCATGATCTTAGTTTTTTAATGTTGAATTTTAAGCCAGCTTTTTCACTCTCCTCTTTCACCTTCCTCAACAGGCTCTTTAGTTTATCTTTAAAGCCATTCTCAGATTCCAATTCAATTAGCCCATGATCATGTATTAAAAAAAAAAAACAAAAAACTTAAATGATCGGAAAGCAGAGACATGAAGATGAGAAGCCAACATTTTAAGACATTGGGGGTAACCCTTAGAGCTGTTATATCCATTCCTTTACCATCCCCCAAGACATAAACACAGTTTCTACTGTTTTGACTTTTGAAAGGGCCAGTCAGTTTTGACTCTGAGATTTAAATGAAGTAACACTATTATTCCAGAACAATATTGGATCTTATAAGAGCTAACTTACTCCCCAAATTATTTTCTCCTTGTTAGAACGTGAGCGTCTAATGTGCTTCACTGTCTGGATGGTCAATTGCTTCTGAATTTATGATTAAGAGTAGTAAATCTTACAGTAACCTGTCCATTTTTATATGAATTGAGTTCCTTAGTGAGTATAACCAAAGCTATATAAGAGGCAGCATTACTAAGTCTATAATACTAGCAGACACATGAAAGACAGAGAGGTTAAAACCAATTTCAGAATAAGTTCTCTTCCAGTACATTTCTCTTAATAATGTAAGGAGTTCAGTTCAGTGGGTTGGATACCACATAACATTCTTGTCTGTGTGAGCTACAAAATCCATATTGGAAGCCAATGATTGGTTTTTGTGGATGAAAAACTACTCAGCCATAGTGAAAGCCAAGTCTATCTTAATCAGGGATAGTCCAAGTAGTTGAGAACATATATATACCCTCCATCCCTGGGATCTATTTATTCAAGAACCATTTTAAAACAATAAAGACAAGGGCTGATCAATACCTATGAAGCATGAAGCAAGTTATCACACTGAGTATATGAAAAATCTTTTCTACATCAGAGGTTTGTTTTTTTTTTTAATAAGTATTCAAGGGAAACACAATTATTTTCTTGACCCTGACCCACATCTCTCTCTCTAAATTATATCATCATATTTCATTCTTGCTCTTGCAAAGTTCCCAAGCATCTCATCAGATATCTTTTGCCCAGGAAACTGATACAGTTTCTGATCTGAGGCTTCTGTTTTTTCGGGCAGTTCTGCATTTACAAAGGAAGATAGATGATATTAATTTATGGTAAGTTGTTAAAATACAAAGTATGATAGATATCTAAGCACTGTGCTAAGGGAACCGGAGAAGAGAATGTTTCAGTTAGGTGATCTGAGAGTACTGACTGGAGAAGTCAAGAGTTCAATATGCACTCTCTAGAGAAAAGATAAAATTTTGAAAGAAAATAATGGAAGAATGAAAAAGAAGTGTATAATCTATGAACAAGGTACACTGCTTAATAGATGGATTGTGAAATATTTAGGTTCCATATTAAAGAACTTGTTTATTTTTTCTGCAGTAGGCACTCATCAGGTGAGTTTGACCAGGTAAGTGATTCAGCCTGACCTGTGCTTCAGGAAGATAATTCTGACAATATCATGCAGAATGAATTAGAATGAAGAATACTAGAGAAGCAGAGATCAGTTTGGAAGGGAAAAAAAAGGACTTAAGACACAAAATGGAAAAAATATATATTATGGATGTAGAATCAATAGAATTTGATAAGCAAGTAGAATTGAGAAACAACTATTGGGGTAATTCTAAAAAAGCTTTTCGTCATTCACCATCTCTTGTGGGAAACACAATGGACCAGAAGTATAAGAAAACAAGTCGTCTCCCTGAAAACCAAGTTTCAAAAGCATAGTCATATCTCCTAAGTACAAGAAGTGAAGAACATCATACAATGGAGGGATAGGCACTATGAATAATTCTGGGAAAAGACTAGGCAACCTATTAGGTCATTTTTTGTCTGTGACTTTTGTATTAATGGAATGGAATATGTGTTTTCCTTTTCACAGCATAGCTAACTGCCACTACCTCCTTTTAGCCTGCTTCTCTCTTTCATTCTTGTTTCTGTTTCCCAAGAACTGCATCCTGCATTCCTTCCTTCCAGCACTGTTTTTAGTACACTTGCTTTTTTGTTTTTACATGTTTCATTTAATAATCCTGATTCCCTTTTCACCATTGTGAGCCTCTGAAGCCATTTGCAATATTCTTAAGTCAGGACATGTTGATTCTCCATACTAATGACTGAGCTGCCTAAGACTAAACTGAATTCCCCACAACCTGCTTTGGAGTTGATTCATTTTCTTTCCTTGAGTGGGTCCGCTTTTCCTAATGGGGCTCCACAACTTTACTGATTTTCTGCTGTTTCCATTTCCTTAACTCTTCACAGTCTCTTATTTTACATCCAGCCTGTCTCCTTTGTAGTCAGGACACAAAGGTACTGGGTTGTCACCATTTTTCGAATACTAATACTGAGGCAGATAGCCATCACAATGAAACAGGCCGAAGGTTACTGGAAAGATTCTCAGTGTTGCTTGAAATTTGGTGTCATTAGTCACTTTATCCCAAGGTTTCAGAAACAAGCAATACAATTACATGTTCAGTTCAGTTCAGTTCAGTCGCTCAGTCATGTCCAACTCTTTGCGACCCCATGAAGTGCCGCACACCAGGCCTCCCTGTCTGTCACCAACTCCCGCAGTTCACTCAAACTCACATCCATCGAGTCGGTGATGCCATCCAGCCATCTCATCCTCTGTCGTCCCCTTCCTCTCCTGCCCTCCTATTCTCATATCTTTGCTTCCTCTTACTGTGAAAAAAAAAAATCGCTCTGGAGAAATATTGCTCTAGGCACCAGTGTAGCTGGATCAATGTAAAATTGAAGTATATTTTATATCATGTAAGATTTAAGGCTATTTTATAACTTTTTTAAAAAATAGATTAGTTTTTATTTCATTAAGCTTTCTATATGAATTTGTTTAAGTTAAAATTGACTTGCATTCATGAATCCTGGTTCTAAATCTCAAAATGTTAGTATATAACAGTGCTAAAAACAGTCTAATCATTCTATCTGGGTCTTATTTTCTTATTCATAGGATGAGAAACTGGACCAAACAAACTTTATAGACCCAAACTGTTTTAGAACACAGCCAGTATCATGAAGATAGTTTACTTTTATCTTATAAGAGATTATATTATTCTCCTGGCCCTTCCTCCACGTTCATACCTGCTTCTCTCAACCAATAACAAAAAATTTTAAAAAAGAAAAGAAATCCTAGAAATTGTACTTTGGTTTAGTAGTGTATTTTTTGCAATGTTTTTCATAATTTTTATGTACATAATAATATCTACTGATTAAGTCAATATCAGAAATTAATTCAAAAGTAAGTTTGCACCGTCATCAAATTAGAAATCCAGTGTAATTTCCTTGGCTTCTATATTAATTGTACTTTACAGTGATAATTAATATTCTTTATAAAGAATGGCTCTTTTCCATGCCACAAATTTGATCATGATTCTTTTTCAAATCTACAGAACCAATTTAGAAGAAATGAGATATGTTTTGTGTAAGACTTAAAAAAAAAAGAATAATATCCTATCGTGACCAATTATTTCAAGAATGTTTGCCTCCTGCTGTGTAAAACTTTATTTGCTTGGGGCAGTATGGTGAGTCCTTATTTGTTTAAGCTTCATTTAAAATATACCATACAGTACAAAATGCCATATCACGGATGCTGTGGTTCATTAACTCAAGGCCATATCATACTCAAAAAGGAACATAGTTCTTCAATTAATCTATAGATTTTGGATAACTGTGCAGAACTTATTACCATTCAAGATAATTATATACTTTTAGCATTTTTATTTTTGGTTTAGTGAAAGTTCATTTCTCAATAGCATTTACTCTTTTTTCAAACTGCTGCCGACATAAACCATTCTGTTTTCAAAATTCTTCCCAAATTCATTCTCCCATGTACACTTGTTGGAAGCTTTAGTGGTATCTAAATTAGACTTGGCAGAAATAAAGAGACTTTCAACTTTTGGACGGCACCTCCTATGGGGCACTGGTTTGAAAGAGGCAAATTGAAAATGAAAGAGATTTGATGTTTCAAGGACTAAAGCAAAAAATGTTTGAAAGTGGCATAATTTAAAACTACAATAACCTATGTTTACTTATAATGGCTAGGGAATGCCATGGTTTGCTTAATTGAGAACTGTAGGTAATTCAAGGATACATATGCCATATGTGGATTACTGATTTTCAAAATGCAATGTGATAAAATACATTCAGCCCTAAAACTTGGTTTTACCAAAATTTGAACTTTGGGGATTCAGATGGTTCTTCATTGTTTGTATATTCTTGGGTTGCCAAAACATACTCCCTTTCTAGCAAAAGATGAGTTTTTATTCCATCCCAAAGAAAGCAACGTGTCTTGTAACAAAGAAGAGGGTTGACTGGTTACAAACAATTGTATGTTTTTAAAAAATATGTGTTCTATATTCCTACTGCTTGTCAGAAGAGTCTGTATGTGGGAGCTCAGGAGCAATTCAAGACCTGGACAGGACGCACTGGATAGAACCTATATGAAGATCTGCTTATCCACCAAGTATTTTGGTCCACTAATTCTACCACATGGAGATCTACTAGAAGCTAGACATTTCTTTAAGTACATGCAATACAGTTATTGTTCACTTTAGCGTTCATTGCTTAATATAGTGAAAATGAAGAAGCAAGAAGTCAGGATTGTGAAGATGCTGTAGAAGGAGAAAAGGAAGAAAAAACATGAAAACATATCTGGATTTATCCATTCAAACACAATTAAGCAGTTCTATCTTGCAGATGTTGCATAAAATTCAGGAGAAAAAGATTGTTAAGGAATTGAAGTCTAAAAGAGGAGGAAAAAAATATAATACATTATCACAAGTACTCAAAGAGAAGTAGGCAGAAAGTACTAAGGGAAAAAAAAAAAGAAAAAGAGGATGGTCAGATTTTAGTACAAGGAGGAAACTGGAAATTGTTAAGAATCGCCATGGATTGGAGGTAATTTTTTTTAATTTTTTAATTGGAGGATAATTGCTTTATAATGTTGTTTTCTGCCATATAATATTGTGAATCAGTTGTGTGTGTGTGTGTGTGTGTGTATGTGTGTGTGTATACACATGTATATATGGCCTTCCCAAGTGGCTCAGTGTTAAAGAATCCATCTGCCAAAGCAGGAGAAACAGGAGATGTGGGTTTGATTCCTGGAGGAGGAAACAGCAACCCACTCCAGTATTCTTGCCTAGAAAATCTCATGGACAGTGGAGCCTGACAGGCTACAGTCCATGGGGTGCAAAGAGTTGGAAACGACTTAGCGCACACACATATATATACATACATATACACACATGCACACACACACACACACCCTCCCTCTTGAGCCTTCCTCCCACCCCACCATATCTTGCCCCTCTATCTAATCACAGAGCACCAGGCTCGGCTTCCTGTGTTATATAGTAGCTTCCCACTAGTTATCTACTTCACACATGATAGTGTATATATGTCAGTGCTACTTTCTCAATATCACCCACCTTCTCTTCCCCTGCTGTGTCCATAAGCCCATTCTCTCCATGTGTTTCCACTCCTTCCCTACAAATAGGTTCATCAGTACCATCTGTTGTTAGATTCCATATGCTGCTAAGTCACTCAGTCATGTCTGACTCTGTGTGACCCCATGGACTGCAGCCTACCAGGCTTCTCCATCCCTGGGATTCTCCAGGCAAGAACACTGGAGTGGGTTGCCATTTCCCTCTCTAATGCATGAAAGTGAAAAGTGAAAGTGAAGTCACTCAGTCGTGTCTGACTCTTAGTGACCCCATGGACTGCAGCCTACCAGGCTCCTTCATCCATGGGATTTTCTGGGCAACAGTACTGGAGTGGGGTGCCATTGCCTTCTCCCTAGATTCCATATATATATGCTTTAATATACTATATTTGTTTCTCTCTTTCTGACTTACTTCACTCTGTATAACAAGCTCTAGGTTCATCCCCTGCACTACAACTGGCTCAAATTCATTCCTTTTTATGGCTGAGTAATATTCCATTGTGTATACATACCACAACTTCTTTACCCATTCTTCATCTCCGATGGACATCTAGGTTGCTTCCATGTTCTGGCTATTGTAAGTAATGTTGCAGTGAACACTGAGGTACACTAAATTGTGGTTTTCTCAGGATATATATGGTTTTCTTAGGGTATATGCCCAGAAGTGAGATTGCTGGGTCATATGGTAGTCTTGCCTGGAGAAGAGAATGGCAACCCAATCCAGTAACCTGCCTGGAGAATCACATGCTGGCAGGTTACAGTCCATGGGGTGGGAAAGAGTTGGACATGACTGAGGGTACTTGAAGTTTTTCACCTTGCAACCTGGAAAGTAAGAAACAAACCCCATTTCTCCAAGATTCCCAAATATATCCGGGTATTTCTTAAAACATTCTGTCAACAGGAACTTTGCCTCTTAGTATAGAGGCAAAGGTGGATTTTGCCTCTGTGGGCTTCTCAGGTGGCACAAAGGTAAATAATTCACCTGCCAATGCAGAAGACACAGGAGACGTGGGTTCAGTCTCTGGGTCTGGAAGATCCCTTGGACTGGGAAATAACAACCAGTAGTCTTTGCTTGTAAATTTATTTTATAAATATGTATTTTATAAATAACCTTAGAACAATCAGGTAGAAATCAGTAAGATCAAAACTTCAAATTCCATGGTTCTCCAGTTCCGACCTTATTCTGATGCTTATTAAGCATATGCATAAAACAACCACTCAGAAACACAGACTTTTTTTCAAATGCACACGGAGGATTTAGATAAAAATGACCATGTGCTGGATTTAAAGCAAGTCTATCTTGATCCACTAAGGCAGCTGTAACAAAATATGACAGAGTGGGGATTTAATAAACAATAGAAAGCTTTTTCTCTCAGTTCTGGAGGCTGCAGGTCCAAAATCAGGATACCAGCATGGTCTCATGAGGTCTCTCTTACAGAACACAAACTTCTTATTGTATCTTCACATGACATAAAGGCACTAGCAAGCTCCCTGGAACCTCTTTTATGAATGCTAATCTCATTCATAAGCGTTCCACCCTCATGACCTAAGTACTTCCCCAATCCCCGCCTCTTAATATCATCACACTGAGCAGTAGGATTTCAACATAATTTCAGGGGGACACAAACATTCAAACTATAATAAAGTCTCAACAAATTTCAC
>NW_011494832.1:9539105-9544760 GCF_000754665.1 Bison bison bison | reverse complement strand
TAAAATCATGCAGAATATGATTTAGGCAAGAAATAAAAGTAACAAGTGGATTCTTATGTATTGAAAAATTTTAGAAATTAAATTCAAAATAACCCACACATGGAGGAAAAATAAAAATAAAAACTGAAAAATATTTTGAACTAAATGAAAATGAGAACAACAACAGATTTTCTATATCTAGAAATCAACGAAGGAATAAAAAATACAAAGAAAGTATGAAAGGAAACAATTTAAGAGCAAATATTTATTAAATAGAAATGTGAATCAAAGAAATTAAAATTTGATTGTATGAAAAGACAATAAAATTTATGAGCCCCTAATCAAGAAAAAAATAAAGTGTATATAATCAATATCAGGAATGAAAAAGGAGTCTTTATGCCATTTTCAACAGACATTAAGAGCAAATAACAATAAATCATAACAATTATCAAGAAAAAGGAAAACAGATAAAATAGACTAATATCCCGGGAAAGATATCCTACCAATATGACAGAAGAAATATAAAATCTGAATAGATCTTTATCAATAATTTGTTAAATC
This sequence comes from Bison bison bison, assembly GCF_000754665.1. Taxonomy (NCBI): domain Eukaryota; kingdom Metazoa; phylum Chordata; class Mammalia; order Artiodactyla; family Bovidae; genus Bison; species Bison bison. The sequence goes on along the minus strand of NW_011494832.1, from coordinate 9,544,220 downwards.
TCTAATCAGAAAACTGCAAAAGAATGAAATCTCCAGCCCAGATGACATAAGCAGATGATTATACCAAACTCTTTAAGAAGAAATAATATTATTCATTTCCAAAATTTTCCAGAAAATTGAAAAAGAGGGAGCACTACAGACCTCAATTTATTGAACCAGAATGACATTGATTCCAAAATCTGACAAATTTAGCATGACACTCTTATGATCACATATGTAAAAATCCTAAATAAAATATCCCTAAACCAAATTCAGCAATGCACTAAAAGGATAATAAGTCATTTCCAAGTTGGATTTATATTCAGAATGCAATATGGTTTCAAAATCAGTCCATGTAACTCACCACATTAATAGATCTGCTCTCATTATTCCAGGTAGCTTCTCCACCACCATTCTTTACTCATCTCCACCATGAGTGTGCCCTGGCATGTTGATAAGCTTCACTGGCTTTCTAGTTTGACATGTCAATGGAAGACACTGAAAAAGAAAACAATAGAAAATTGATATCACATATGCTGTCCATTTGGACTGGTGCATTTATAAACGCCAAGTTAGAGCTTTGATTGTGTAGTCCTCTCTTGTTGTCGGGTAGTTGGTTGCTTAGTCCCTCAGTCATGTCCAACACTTTTGTAGCCCCATGGGCTGTAGCCTGCCAGGCTCCTCTGTCTATGGGATTTCCCAGGAAAGAATACTGGAGTGGGTTGCTATCTCCTTCTCCAGGGGATTGTCCCAGCAAAGGGACTGAACCCATGTCTCCTGCATTGCAGGTGGATTCTTTACAGCTGAGCCACCAGGAAAGCCCACAGTCCTCTTTTACAGTGTTGTATTTCATGAAAGTTAGGGAATCAATGTCCTCCCATCCTTTTGGATTTGATATGATAAAGTTCCCCACTGAAACTAGTTTTGAGGAGCTCTACCAGTTCCTATAATATATTCTCAACCCTCTCTATGTCTTTTTACAACTTCTTTCCTGCTGATCACAGAGAAACAAAAGGAAAGTCTTGTGATCATCTCAATACATGAAGAAAAAGTGAAATCATTCTATATTACTTCCTGCAGTACAGTTTTTTATTGTGGTAAAAGTCACATAATATAAAACACACTATTTTAACGATATTTAACTGGACCTTTCAGTGACACTAAGTACATTCATGTTGTTGTGCAACTCTCACCATCATCCATCTCTGGAAGTTTTCACTTTCTTAAATTGAAACTCTGTTCCCATGAAATACTAAGTCCTCATTCCTTCTCCCCACCTCCCCACCACCCTGGACCCTGCCATCTACCAATGTGCTTTCTGACTCTGAATTTGACTGTTCTAGCTACATATAAGTAGAATTAAACAGTATTTGTCTGCATCTACTGTATACCATTATGTGTTTTTAAAGGTTAACTTAATATATGTCCTACAAACAGATTATATCTTCTCTTTTTTCCACTTTGCTGTATAGTTAGAAAATTAATTATTAATTATCTACTTTATACATTAATTATCTACTTTATACATAGTAGTGTGTCTATGTCAATCCCAATCTCCCAATCCTTAACAAACTAAGATTAGAAGAAAATATTAACCTGATAAAGGGTAAACCAAGAGGCCCCTGGCAAACATCATACATAATGATGAACTGTTTAAAGCTTTCCCTTTAAGATCAGGAATAAGACAAGAATGCACACTAACATCATTTTAATTCAATTCAATATTGGTGTGTTTAACCTATACAACAGAAAAAGAGAAAGAAATACATAAGATTTTGAAAAGATGTTTTAAATCCGTAGTTTGTTTTCTACATAGGAATATGTAGAAAATGTAAAATAAGAAACAGATAAAGAATTAGAATCAATAGGAGGGAGAGTGAGATGGTGGAGTAAGAGGAATGGAGCTCACTTCACCCCACACATACATCAAAAGTACATCTACATGTGGAAAAATTCTCACAGAAAACTAACTGGAAAAAGGCAGAACTCCCATACAACCAAAGCTGCAAGTAAAGTTCCTACTAACAAGATAGGATGGGGGGAAAAAGTATCAAGTTGATGTTTGTCCCCCTGGGAGGGGTTTAACAAAAAAGAAAAGACCACAAGACAGTCTGTTGCCCTGAGACATGACTGGGTGAAGCTACAGACTGTATGTCCCAGTCCTGGGGCCCTATGTGGAGGAGACAAGCCTCTTTGGCTGTTGGAAGAATATCCAGGGCAAACAAGAACACTGCTACTGCTGCTGCTGCTAAGTCCCTTCAGTCGTGTCCAACTCTGTGTGACCCCATAGACAGCAGCCCACCAGGCTCCACCGTCCTTGGGATTCTCCAGGCAAGAACACTGGAGTGGGTTGCCATTTCCTTCTCCAATGCATGAAAGTGAAAAGTGAAAGTGAAGTCGCTCAGTTGTGTCTGACTCTTAGCGACCCCATGGACTGTAGCTGACCAGGCTCCTCCGTCCATGGGATTTTCCAGGCAAGAGTACTGGAGTGGGGTGCCTAGAGAAGCCTAGAATCCACTCAGGAGAGTATGCAGATACTGATTTGTCAATAGACAAGGTGGAGAGAGCTCTGCATGAGTACCTGCTGTCTCACCACACTCCTTGATGCCAGCTTGGGAAACACCTGGGTTCCACTCATTCTGAAGGCCACACAGCCATTCAAATCACCAAAGCAACACGCCACAGTTCCTGCTCCCAAGCAAATGCTCCAGCCTTGTCCAACACAAGTCACATGTTGGTGCTGGATACAGGGCGGGCAGGTCTTTGGAGAAGGCTCAAAGTAGGGTTACAGAGGAGGCCAGCAGCTTGGGGTGTGGTCCAGGCAGACTTCTTTTTCACTTCAAGCATCTCTTCTGACCACAGTGATATGAAACTAGAAATCAATCATGAGAAAAACAGGAAAAGAATGAACACATGGAGTCTGAACAACCAGCTACAAACAAAGCAAAACAGAAATCATGAAGTAATGACCAAGAAGAAAAGGGAGGGGAAAATGAGCAAATATCTGAACATTTACTTCAAAAAAAAAAAAAAAACAAAACAAAACAGGATTCCTAAATGGTTAATAAACGTGTTAAGAGAATACTCAAATTCATGAGTCATCAAGGAAATAAAATGTATAATCACAGTGAAATATTAACCCTCACCAATTAGAACTCATAATAAACTTATAAAGTACTGGTGTAGATGTGGAGCAAAAAGAACACTCTAACACTACAGTTGGGATGTCAGTTGGTTTAAAATTATCTGTCAGTCATGAAGATAGATAACCCCTATGATATGGCAACATCATTACTAGAATTATATTCAGAGAGTCAGGTCCATAGACATTAAAAAGCCCGGGTGAGAATGTTCATACAGCATTATTTTTAATAGTCAAAAATTTAGACCATCTAAATATATATCACAATCAAATGGATTAAAAATGGTAATATTCATACAGTGGAGAAGAAGTAAATATCTACTGTTGCATAGACAAGTCTCACAAACATAGTGAAAGAAGCCAGACAAAATGAATATAGCAGTACAGTTCTATTGATGTAATTTCAAAAAAAAAAAGACAAAATTAAACAATAATTTTGGGGAGGTACACATACTTAGATAGTAAAATTAAAGCAAAGCTATGATACTATTATAATCAAATTCAGAAGATTGTTTCCTTGGTGAGGATAGGTGGAGACAAGAGAGGGGTTTTGGAGTTCTAACCAAGCCATTGTTACATGCTTTTGATTTGCAATTATTTCACTGAGCTGTATAAGTTCTGTCTCTTTTCCTAATGTACATTATATTTTGAAATAAATAAAAGATTTAAAATCAAAATTATTAAAAAAAAATACTGGATAGAAAATGAAGCTGTTAATTAAACTGACTATAGACTTTAGAACAACATTAAAAGCCAGAAAGCAAACAAGTGAAAAAAAACTTACATCAATGGTAGGCACATAAACTATAATTAATTGATTATTTTAAGTTTTATACTCATTAACAGCAGACTGGGATTTTAAAGGCAAAATAAAAATCAGTAATAGACTATAGAGGAAAACATTTTTTTGAACATTTAAGCATAATGTGAAGTTTTGTCCCTGATTTTTTTGTACTGTGTCTATTATCTTGCCTTTAAAATGAAAAAGTTTTTGCTGATAAAGACAACACTTAGCTCAAGCCCATTTTTCTAGAATTCCAAAAATAAAAAAAGAAAATATTCTGTGCTATTATAGTACCCCAAAAATGTAATGCTAAAAGGTAATTGAGGGACTTTAAGTGTATCTTATTTATAAGATAGAGGAGGAACCTCACATAAAGAGGGTACAACTTTGATAGAGGCATGATGACATTAGAAGTATGGTTGAGTTCAGGAAACTAGGAGTGGCTGCATGTGGCAACAGTCACAATAGCAGAGCAAAAAAACTAAAACTGACTGTATAAGAAGCATTTAGATGAAAGAATATTTAAAAGATCCTGAGAGGAAAATGATTAGACTAGATACTTATTTTAGGAAAACCTCCTCACAGGTGAATATTGGAAAGAGGGAATATTGGAATCCTGGGGACCAATTAGGATCTTTTCAAGTCCAGGAAAGAAGTGATGAACATCTTAACTAAGGAGCAAATACATGACTAGGCATGAAAGTTCCAATTTGAAAAAAAGAAAAGAGCAGTAATATTAATAAGACCTAATGAGGAGTAAGGTACCAGAAAAAAACTTGATTACTATTTCCAAAGCTTTCAGACTGCATGGGGAATTTAACAAAATGCAGTAGAGAAATGAGGATCACCCAGGCCACTTTTCCAAGATAGTCCCCCTCTAGGCCTGCTGGCATCGTCATTATTAACAGGACACTTTTTAATTCTCAAAAATGTCCCAGATTGAATGATAAATTCTATGGTCACCTTAGTATTATTATATAGGAAGAAGGGTATATGTGTAACTTGAAAAGCTACTATAGTTTCAGATATGTTGATTTTGTTATTTTGGTATCTATTGATTAACATATTCCCTGTAATAGGAAGTTGAGTTTTAGAGCTATAAAAAATTTCTGAGCAGAAAACTTCAGAGTTTGAAAAAATAATATACAAAGTCAAAGGAAAATACATGAGTGGAGATAATATCATTCTGGAAGAGGTGTTGCATTAAAAA
>NW_011494832.1:9525480-9539005 GCF_000754665.1 Bison bison bison | reverse complement strand
TGCATTAAAAAAAAAAAAAAAAAAAGCCATGAAAGATCTCATTCCCAGCTACAACTAGTAATTCAGATTCATGTGATACTCCTTTCAATAGCCAACCTCCTTCATTAAAAAAGGTAGCTTTACATAGGCATTTCTGTCACTCCTTGAAAATTTTTCATCCTTCTCCTCTTATCCTTGTCTCCTCATTAGCTTTTACCTATCACCATGTAGAGTGGAATTCACAGGTGACTCAGTGGCAAAGAATCCACCTGCCAATGCAGGAGACACAGATTCAACACCTGGGTCAGGAAGATTCCCTGGAGAAGAAAATGGCAACCCATTCCAGAATTCTTGCCTGAGAAATCTCATGAACAGAGGAGCCTGGTGGGCTACAGTCCATGGGGTTACAGAGTCAGATGACTTAGCGACTAAACAACAACAACAACAAAATGTAGAATGGAAGTTAGCCTTGTGAAGAAAGGGAGTCATCAATAATCAACAGGAAAAGGAAAGCCTTGTTGTTTTTGGAGTGGGATATTTATAATACAAGACTGTCTTATTTTGCTTTTTTAGAGGACTGGCTGAAAACTGTTCATTCTCTGGATATTATGTGACCCTTCCCTACCCTTATCCACTCTTGCCAAATGGTTCATTAACTCTTAAGTATTGAGATGGCAAGAGTTTGGCAACATGGTTCAGTAAAGCTTAATGTGGGATGACATTCTCCAAAATAATATTTGGTCCGGAGGAAACTTAGGAACCAGTAGCTAATTGAACTGAAAGGAAAGTTGGGGACATGCACTCCAATTCACTCTTCCCAGAATCACTTCCTTTATCAATTTATAACAGAAATCTCGGCTTAGATACATAAGATCATTCTTCACATTTTGAACAACTTACAATGTATTGGTGCTTAATATTTCATTAGATTTAAAAAAAAGGTATATGTATTGAAATCACTTTTTCTTATATTTCTTTTTCAACTGCACTATTCATCTTAGTATTCCTTGTTGCTTGCTGCTCACATAGGATTATCTTATCACAGCTGGAAAACAATGAAAAAGCAACATAGCTGAGTATAATACTTCAGTTCTAGGCTAGTGAAGTATGGATGGTTTGGAATAGAAAAGAGAAACAGCTGTATGACTTCCTTGAGTATGTGATGGGTAATTTGTCAAGTTCTAAGCAAAAAATCCAGAGAATCATATTATGCACAAGGTCAGTAAAAGTTTTAGGACTGTTTTTTCTAAACAAAATGAAAATGCCAGGAATGGAGCTAAATGACCCAGGCTTCATACTTGGGGGAACTAGGCAAGTTGTCGTCGGATATTTGAGACATCTTATTCTGGCCTATCAAAAAAGTAAAATGACAGCTAACAAATAAAGCTAAGTATGCTTACTTTTCATGAGATAGAATGCTATGTGTAGGGATTTGGGGTGTGGGATGTTGGAGACAAGAAAGAATAAACATACAAGTTAAAAATTTCAAATAAAAGATTTTTGTATATGTGATTAAGTCAACCCTCAGACAGAAGACCTGTGAGGAACAGGATCACCTCACACTAAGTTTTATGGACACCCATCACCTTCTTCACAGTGTTTCCTCATTTTTGTAAATATAGACTTAGAATTTTAAGTTTAATAAAAATATAGTCACCAACTATAGGACTTTTGAAAAGTCATTAACTTTGGGTCTTAGTTTCTGTATCTGTCAAATAAGCATGCTGAACATGTTTGGTAGCAAGATAGTGTGGAATCCAGAGCAGCTATGGGAAGTTGGATAAGAGCTGACATGGAAAATTGATTCTGTTTTAGCAAAAATCTGAATTTTTTGAGAGAGACAATACTCATTGAGACTTGCACATAGACTTAAATGAGAAGAATGCAAAATCAACTACCCAATAAATATAACAAAATCTAAAATCTTCTATAGATCATGATTGCCTGGTATCCTCTATCAGAGTATATATCTCTTGGACCTACTTCCAGCATTCCTGAGGTCATCATTTATGAAAAAAATTATGAGGAATATAGGCATTTGAGTCAACCACATGCTATCCAAACAAAAGCAGTTTTGTATAAAAATGATTTGTATGTGAAAAATCATACCAAGTTTAATCACTGTAGATGAGATCATTGATGCTAAGTCCACAGTTCTTTTAAACAAATAGAAAATGGCTGCTTTCACATAGCCTGATCTGATTCAGACTGTCTCAGTTGAACAAGTGACACAGGCTGGTTCTGTTTACAATATTATATAAGTTTGCATATAGCTGTCGCTTTATATATTGCAACTCATTCTTTACTTTTTAGCCCAACTCACTCAGTGGCTAGCTTCTTAGAACTATGTGTTCTTTCCATTGCCTTACATTTCTGTTATCCATTGAATTATTCTACCCTACCCAAGCATATTTTGAAAGTATTCAAAGAGAAAAATCTTTTTATTTATTTGTTTGTTTTGCAAAGTTGCAAACTTTGCTTCTAGTTTGGAAGCATTTGAAATAAAAATCCTAATGGCATATTTTGGGAATACTCTCTCTGTGATTCTACAAGGCAAATGTCACAAATCAAACAGTTATAATAGTGGACTCTTCAGTCACCATCATCCTGAAAAGATCAGTTCACTATCAAGTGGAGAATCATGTTATTTTCTTTTGTGAAAGCTCTACAGAGGTGTACTAATTAGTCCAAGCGTAATAAATCACGGAGAAGGCAGTGGCAACCCACTCCAGTACTCTTGCCTGGAAAATCCCATGGACGGAGGAGCCTGGTAGGCTGCAGTCCATGGGGTCTCTAAGAGTTGGACACGACTGAGTGACTTCACTTTCACTTTTCACTTTCCTGTATTGGAGAAGGAAATGGCAACCCACTCCAGTGTTCTTGCCTGGAGAATCCCAGGGATGGGGCAGCCTGGTGGGCTGCCGTCTACAGGATCGCACAGAGTCGGACATGACTGAAGAGACTTAGCAGCAGCAGCAGTAATAAATCAAATTGGGAAAATTATTTGCTAGCAAATATGCAGTCCTTGAGGAAAGCACCTGAAATAAAATTGCTTTACACTCATAAGGGATAACTCCTCTGACTTTCTTCAGAAACAGAGCTACATAAATCTAACAAGAAAAATCAAGATGGCATTTCACCACTTAAGACATTAAGTGTTCTCACATAGAACAGTTTTAATAAAGAAATATCATAGAGCATATTTTATCATCTTTTATAATCTGATTTTGGTAAGAACTGTCTGAAACATATTGACTAGAGAAATATCATATTGACTTTGCTCTACACTCATATGTTTGTCAGTCAATAAGTCTTTTCAAATAACACAGGATTCAAGAGCAGGAAAATAATAATAAATGATGAGTCTTTAGTGAATTTTAGTTCAGTTCAGTTCAGTCACTAAGTCTTGTCCAACTCTTTGCAACCCCATGAACCACAGCACGCCAGGCCTCCCTGTCCATCACCAACTCCCAGAGTTTACCCAAACTCATGTCCATTGAGTCAGTGATCCCATCAAACCATCTTATCCTCTGTCGTCCCCTTCTCCTCCTGCCTTCAATCTTTCCCAGCATCAGGGTCTTTTCAAATGAGTCAGCTCTTTGCATCAGGTGGCCAAAATACTGGAGTTTCAGCTTTAACACCAGTCCTTCCAGTGAATACCCAGGACCAAATTCAATGGACTGGTTGGATCTCCTTGCAGTTCAGGGGACTCTCAAGAGTCTTCTCCAACACCACAGTGCAAAAGCATCAATTCTTCTGTGGCCAGCCCTCTTTATAGTCAAACTCTCACATCCATACATGACCACTGGAAAAAACCATAGCCTTGAATAGATGGACATTTGTTGACAAAGTAATGTCTCTGCTTTTCAATATGCTGTCCAGGTTGGTCATAACTTTCCTTCCAAGGAGTAAGTGTCTTTTAATTTCATGGCTGCAATCACCATCTGCAGTGATTTTGGAACCCAAAAAAAATAAAGTCAGCCACTGTTTCCACTGTTTCCCCATCTATTTGTCATGAAGTGATGGGGCCGGATGCCATGACCTTAGTTTTCTGAATGTTGAGCTTTAAGCCAACTTTTTCACTCTCCTCTTTCACTTTTATCAAAAGTCTCTTTAGTTCTTCTTCACTTTCTGCCATAAGGGTGGTGTCATCTGCATATCTGAGGTTATTGATATTTCTCCCAGCAATCTTGATTCCAGCTTATGCTTCATCCAGCCCAGCATTTCTCATGATGTACTCTGCATAAAAGTTAAATAAACAGGGTGACAATATACAGCCTTGACGTACTCCTTTTCCTATTTGGAACCAGTCTGTTGTTCCATGTCCAGTTCTAACTGTTGCTTCCTGACCTGCATACAGGTTTCTCAAGAGGCAGGTCAGGTGGTCTGGTATCCCCATCTCTTTAGAATTTTCCACACTTTATTGTGACCCATACAGTTAAAGGCTTTGTCATAGTCAATAAAGCAGAAATAGATGTTTTTCTGGAACTTTCTCACTTTTTCATTGATCCTGCGGATGTTGGCAATTTGATCTCTGGTTCCTCTGCCTTTTCTAAAACCAGCTTGAACATCAGGAAGTTCACGGTTCACATATTGCTGAAGCCTGGCTTGGAGAATTTTAAGCATTACTTTACTAGCATGTGAGATGAGTGCAATTGTGTGGCAGTTTGAGCATTCTTTGGCATTGCCTTTCTTTGGGATTGGAATGAAAACTGACCTTTTCCAGTCCTGTGGCCACTGCTGAGTTTTCCACATTTGCTGGCATATTGAGTGCAGCACTTTCACAGCATCATCTTTCAGTTTGAAATAGCTCATCTGGAATTCCATCACCTCCACTAGCTTTGTTCATAGTGATGCTTCCTAAGGCCCACTTGACTTCACATTCTAGGATGCCTGGGTCTAGGTGAGTGATCACACCATCGTGATTATATGAGTCATGAAGATTTTTTTAATATCACCTTTTCTTAATATCTTCTGCTTCTGTTAGGTCCATACCATTTCTGTCCTTTATTGAGCCCATCTTTGCATGAAATGTTCCCTTGGTATCTCTAATTTTCTTGAAGAGATCTCTAGTCTTTCCCATTCTGTTGTTTTCCTCTATTTCTTTGCACTGATCGCTGAGGAAGGCTTTCTTATCTCTCCTTGCTATTCTTTGGAATTCTGCATTCAAATTGTTATATCTTTCCTTTTCAATTGAATTTCAATTGAATTTTAGTTCAATTAACCTTTATTTTGACTGCAATTTCTGACTTCTTCTCCTGCTTCTAGATTTCCTTAGTCTGGTCAATTGGAAAAGTTAAGTGTAACCAGAATCTGAGAAAAGCAAACATACTGCTCTTCTGCAAAAATTCTACACTAAGTTAAAAAAACTTGAACAGAACACAACTGGACACTAACCATATTTTATTGAAAAAAAAAATGAATTGGCCAAGGTATCTGTTGATAACTCAATTTAGTAAACTGAGGTTTTTTTAGCATCTGACTTGAGGCTTTTTTTCACGTTATAAATCATCGAGTGATTGTTTTTTAATTCCAACGATTTCAACTACTATATACATGTGAGAATGACTATCCAAATTTCTGATCCAACTATTCCATGATGTTCAGTACCTATGAATAACAATCTCTTATGCAAGATCTCCCAGATATACGTACCTCAACAGACTTTGAACTCAAATTTTTGCTTTTCTCTTTTGAAATCTGTTTCCAGTATTCACCAGTTGCTTTTTAATGTATTTCTCACTTTATTATAAGCTTGTTGAGTGTAAAATGTGTGCTTATATTTACCTCTATGTATACTCAACACCAGAACACTGAGAAAATTAATGAACATTTGAATGACAGTCTAGATACAATCAATCCTGAAACCTCAAATTCATCATGGCTATTCCTTCAGTACATTGCTTCTGACACATCCGTTCCTTTGAACTTGTTTGTCTGTGTTTCTAATAACTGTTTTACTAAGCCCAGGTCAGAGTAGACTGAGGTGGGGTAAACAGGGGCACTGATGCTGTGTATATTACAGTTAGAGTAGACTACTTAATCAGGATCTTTGTCAAAAGAGAGACCTGTGGCCTGGAAATCCAAGACTGAAGTAATAACTGGCGTGGGTATCAAGACGAGGAAAACATAGGGGCTCTTTTGGTGTAAGCATTCAAAATGCCAAAAAAATAAAAAAGAATCAAATTCAAAATAACAAGATGTATTGTAAATTGAGAACTTGGGAATTATTTCCTATGTAAGAGGAATGGTACACATTCACCCAGAGAGATGAATTTTTCTAGACATTAACTCTTTGAAGAAGCTTTCTATGCTATCATGGAAATAGGTACTATATTCTCTGGATGGAGGGCCCATCTGCTCATGTCTTAACCATCGCTATTTTTATTGAGAGAAATTCTTTGGTTTATCCTCATTGAGACATGTTATACTTCAGATAAAATGTACTTTTCTTATTATGTCCCATGACTGAGCACAGATAACACATACATGAGCAGATTCTGTCTTAGAAAATGCTTATCATTTAAAGGGTATGACTTGTGGCACTGAATTTGAATACTGAAAACTAAAATACAATTTTTATTTGATATACAATTCTATAATACAGCATTTGCATAGATATGCAGAATACTTTTTTCCCTTGGGGAAAACAGTTTTTTTTTTTAATTCCTATAAGTGTGAAAAATATTATATAAATAAAATCTTACTACTTAGCATTTTTTAACATTGTTAATACTCATTAACTATAAAATCCAGAGGATAGAAGGGCCTGGTGGACTATAGTCAATGTGGTCATAAGACTCAGACATGACTTACCGATTAAACAACAACCTAGTTGTAATATTTTTTTAAGACGTTATATTTTCATAGCTGATATAAGGACTGAATGAAACCAAAATTTTTATTTTTAAAAAATATGCAGCTAATTCTCCTTTTTCCATGTGCAAATATTAAACAAATATTCCCTGAGGATTTATATAAAGTTTTCCTTTCCAAGACTTATATTTAATTTTGGATTTAATCATCTTTGGAACTATTCTCACTTAATTTTGCTCAGGGTATATTTTGGAGTAAACAGATACTTGTTTATATACTTTTAAAAATGAGTGTTTCATGAACTGGTACTTTTATCACACACAAATAATTGTAGCCAAAAAAGAAAAATTAGATTGTGGGGGCAGGGAAACCATCTCGCACTGAATCTCAAAGGGTACAAAAAGTCCTGGGAAGCATTCCATGCATTTGCCCTGGGAAAAGGCATTGTAATTTGAAATGCTATCTCATAACCCATAACTTTCATATTGCATGGGCCATACATTTTTATTCTTTTTGAGTGTAGGAATAAAAAAGCAAGTCTTTTTATATATTAAAGAACACATAATAGATATAGGCATTTTAGCAGAAAAACAACTTATAAGCACCATGGAAGAGAGTTACTGAGGTTCTAAAATCAGCATGTTGAAAATCCAGTTAAGCAAGTCAGATTTGCATTTATGGATGAGTCCCTTTAACTGTCTCATGTAAGAGATATCATGTTTAACACACTGTGCATCTTCAAAAGAAAAAACAACCCAGTTTGAGACTTAGTAGAACAATTTTTATGGGATATTTATCCCTCATATATCCATATAGAAAAGACCAACAAAAACCCCACCAATATTCTTCTTCTACTCAAAGAATAACATTTTTAGAGTTAATCTTCATTCTACAAGTTTTTCTTTATAAACCATCATATGTTTTATTTATTTACTACATAAAAAGACCTATGATTCTTTAACAAAACTCTAAACAATATAGTAAATATGAATTATATTTTATATGAACTTGACAGAATTACAAATAACAGTTAATAAATATGAATTATTTTCTGCATAAAATCACATGATACTTTGTCTAAAAAACTGCCATTTCATCATATACTGAAGATACTGTAAAACCAATTTAGAAGACCCTCAAGAAAACAAAAAGTCCAAGAAAAATAATTCCCTATAAACTTGCCTCTATGTTTCTTCTTTATCATGCAACATAAGTGAAACCTTCAAATTTACAAGGGCAAAGGAGAAAAGTAGTAAACTTAAAGATAATATAGAACAGCACCAAAATTAGGAACACACAAATATGTATCTAATAGTGACTAACCAATAGTAACTGAATCAGCTCCAAACTCACCTCCCCAACAGAACATTGTTGTTATTGAAAATCTCCCCCAAAGAACTCTATTTGGTTGAGACAAGGCTTTGATAGACCGCCTTAATAGGTACTATTATTGAACCATTAAAACTATAATTTAAGCTGAATGACAGGCAGTCAGGTATTTTCATGAAGAGAAAAAATGGGAACCAGGTCCTGGTTCAAGGTCTGTGTCCCATGCCAGAGACCAGTTGGCTGCTCCAGCCAAAGAAAGATCCTCTAGAGTGGCAATCAGGGAGGCCACCGTAAAAGGAAGGCACCTGCTAAGGAAAGTCCAATAGGATGAGTGAGGTACAGAAGAAGAAGAGCAGTCTCATAATTAATACTCAGGCTGTTGATGCTTTTGAACTGTGGTGCTAGAGAAGACTCTTTAGAGTCCCTTGGACAGCAAAGAGATTCAACCAGTCAATCCTAAAGGAAATCAACCCTGAATATTCATTGGAAGGACTCATGCTGAAGCTGAAGCTCCGAGACTTTGGCCGTCTGATGCAAAGAGCTGATTCACTGGAAAAGATCCTATTGCTGGGAAAGACTGAAGGCAGGAGGAGAAGGGGACAACAGAGGATGAGATGGTTGGATGGCATCACTGACTCAATGGACACGAGTTTGAGCAAACTCTGGGAGATAATAAAAGATAGGGAAGCCTGGCATGCTGCAGTTCATGGGGTCACAAAGAGTTGGACACGACTCAGCAACTGGACAAAAACAATGTTTGTAGGCTGGTATGTAATCGTTGTTATCTATCCATAGGCAACAGGACCACAGTCATCAATCTGAGCTATAAATTAAGATGTGAATTATAGAATGGAGTTTGAGAGATGACTGACAGGATCAAGATTAAGAAATGATCTGCTTACTACTTATAATAGACAAGACACAGAAACAGCCTAATGTATATCAACAGATGAATGGATAAAGAAGTAGTGTATATATATATACACACACACAAGGGAATATCATTCAGTCATAAAAAAAGAATGAAATATTGCTGATTACAGTAACATGGATGAACCTGGATATTATCATACTAAGTGAAGTAAGTCAGAAAGAAAAAGACAAATATATGACATCATTTACATGTAGAATATGAAAAAAATGATACAAAAAAACTTATTTACTAAACAGAAACAGTCTCAGAGAACATAGAAAACAGACTTGTGGTTGCCAAGGGGGAGGTGGGTGGAGGAGGGATGGATTGGGAGTTTGGGATTAGCAGGTGCAACATACTATATATAGAACAGATAAACAACAACATCATACTGGATAGCACAGGCAACTATATTCAATATCCTGTTCTAAACCATAATGAAAAATAATATAAAGAATATATATTCATATATAAATGAATCACTTTGCTGTATACAAAGTGATTTACAACATTGTAAATCAACTATACTTCAATAAAATAAATGTTTTTTTTTTTAAAGAAATGGCCCAGTTACCAAGTTTGGTCTTCAGCTCTAAAGCTGAACTAGAGAAAACAAAGCATCTAGCCAAAATTTTAATTTTAAACTCTGAACAGTTTAGCTTTAAGCAGCAGCTCAATTTTATGACTTGTATAAACATGATGATCAGGTGTAGTGTAAAAGAAATATAATTTGGGACACCATGCATGCTTGTACCTCAGTTCTAATGTGTCATTAGGCAATTCATCTTACTATAACTAGGGCATCGAGCCCATGTGTTGTAATGGATTATTTCTGAGTCAACATATCATGGCAAGTTAAATAATCTAAGTCTCATATCTCCATCTGTAGATACAAAACAGTAAAACCTACCTCTTAAGCTTCAAAGAGGACTTTTGGATGGTACTCAACAAATGTTAGCTTTCAGTTGCTGAATACAGACAATTGAAAATAATTCCTGAGTTAATACAGACAGTCTGGGAGTTGGAGCATGATTAAGCTCCAGCTGATTGATAGGAAATATATCAATGGGTCTATCTACTTGGGAGAAGCTGAGGGAAGCAAGAGCAAGGGACTACAGAGATGGCTGATAATTATTTGTCATTAGTACCTTTCAATGAAGCAATTTATTATGTCCTCTTCAACCAAGAGATAAAATCTACTGGTATAGTGCATGCAGTGCAGTAATGAAGGACGTAAGATAAACGACTCCACAGAGTAGAAGTGAAGCAAGAAGGACTAAAATCCCTGAAAAGAGGGGTTTGAAGAAAGAAGAATAGACTGAAGACTGCCTAAATAAAAAAAATATTAAAAAATAGTCCCAATTTCCACTTACAGTCATGGAGATCTCAGGAAGGAAGTTACTGTCTGATAGAAAGTTAAAACAAATGAAAACAAAAAACAGCCAAGCCTGTTAACATTCAGTAAAATTTATGTAATATTTACCATGTGCAAACCATGGAAGAGTAAGTGGAGAGTAGGAACAGTGGATAGGATTCCAAGGATAATTTATCTTTGTCAGAATTGTCCAGAGCAAAAAATAAATGTCTCTTTTTTAACTATCAGACTAGGAAGTGGTGTTGGGTGGACATGAAATTTCATACTAGGTCCTTTGAGACACACAGGGCCAAGTTGCAAGGATCTGATAAGATGAACTAGCTGAGAGCAAAGAGAATGAAGAGAAATATTTTGGAAAACACATTGGTAGTAGGATTGTATAAGGTGACACCCTGTGTTTAGAGAATGGAAGAGAGAAGAGACCCAAAAGAGGAGCAAGTAGAATAAAGGATTAAAGCTCATATATATACATGCACGCATGTTGAATTGCTTCAGTCGTGTCCAACTCTTTGCGATCCTGTGGGCCATAGCCCACCAGACTCCTCTGTCCATGGGATTCTCCAGGCAAGAATACTGGACTGGGTTGCTGTGCCCACCTCCAGGGGATCTTCCTGACCCAGGGATCAAACCCACATCTCTTAAGTCTCCTGCATTGTCAGGTGGGTTCTTTACCACTAGCGCTGCCTGGGAAGCCCATTCAATCCCTGTGTCAGGAAGATCCCCTGGAGGCAAGCACAGCAACCCACTCAAGTATTCTTCCCTGGAGAATCCCATGGACAGAAGAGCCTGGTGGCTATGTTCTATGGGGTCGCAAAAGAGTCGGACACAACTAAAGTGACTTAACAGACATGAATATATAACTACGACCTTAAAACATCTGTTGCTTGTGTTGTTTTTTTTTTTTTTAATACTGCTTAAATGTATGAAATTTAATAGTAAATACAGTTTTTTTAAGTTCATCCTAAGAAATGTACTTAGTTATTTTATTTATGTGTCCTCCCTCTGAGATCAGCAAATTTATTTTTAAAAGAAGTATCGAGGAACCATGGTTAGTTATTCCTATAAACTCTATCTCCATTTGATTCAAAAGAATTAAAATCTGGCATGTATCTCTTTTGATTAAGTACACATTCTTTGATTAATGAGCAATTAATGTCTTATAATTTGACAAAGGTAGATATATCATAGTCTTTTTCAAGTTACTCTCTTAAAGTGTAAAAATCAGAATTACTTGTTTTCTCAGCCAACACATTTGATAACAACAGAACTTTACTATCCTGCAAAATCAACATTTTACAAGCTCCATCCTTTCCTTAGATACATTACTCATTGTCTATCTTGCTTTTTCCTGATAAATGGCTCCAGGTCACAATCAGTCATCAAATCAATTGGGAGGTGAGTCAAGCCCCTAATCAACACAATTTTACAACTTTTCCAGTGACTCTGCCTGGGCTTGCTGAGAGCCCTAAAAGGGTCCTTTGCCTCCTACATGCTCTAAAGTGCCTTTTGTGTGTTATCACAACACTATCAGTATCGCGAATTCAAGATATGTTTGTTTTAGTGAAGTCCTTACTTTGCAATACTCTGAAGAATCTTGGAAATATTGTTCAAGATGTCAGTTCCTTCAGGCTCTAAGAATGACATGTACCTTGGCTGAACTTTAAAATAAATTCTACATTTATCACTGTTTTACTGCATCCTTTTATTTTTGTTGGTTTCTCTTACAAGCATGAATTCTCTTTGATCTTCCCATACTTTGTAGCCACACAGAAATTATTTATAGAGTATGAGCCTCAATCTTTTTTCCTATAAAACAGCCTTGACAACTTAGTGCCACAATATTTCTCTCCTACAAGAACAAAAGATAACTAATTTTCAGTATCTGATCCCAGTTTATTCTTTCAAAATTTTCAAAATGTATCTTTAAAAACTCCCAACTCAAGTTATTTACCAAGAATATGAAAAAAATTTTTTAATTTCCTATATATATCCAAAAATTTCTGGATTTCCAACACTCTGAGACTCCCCGAAAGTAAAAGTCACTCAGTTGTGTCTGACTCTTTGCAACCCCATGGACTGTACCGTCCAAGGAATTCTCCAGGCCAGATACTGGAGTAGGTAGCCTTTCCCTTCTCTAAGGGATCTTTCCAACCCAGGGATCAAACCCAGGTCTTCCGCATTGCAGGTGGGTTCTTTACCAGCTGAGCCAAAGGGAAGCCCATGATATTCACTACTGAATAATATTTTTTCTTCACATTGACATACTTTTTTAAAAAAGTCAACATGCACTATTTTTTTCTCCATTTCAATCAATCATCTTCAGCAACCTGTAGCCCAGCCCACACTCCACACACACAACCTTTGAGAGTAACTAACAGTGACAGGAAAAGGGTTCTTTGACCTTCAAATCCTTCCAATCTGGTGATCTATTTTCTAATCTCAGTAATAACTCCCGTCACTAATCTACTTCTTTCTTTCAATTCCTTTCTCCTTCCTCTTTTCTTTCTTCCTTCCTTCCCTCCCCAATTAAATGTTCATTTGTCTTCTACTATGTTTTAGCCTCTAGGGCTAAGTGTTGATGATAATAGAAATGAAGAACATGAAGCCTCAGATCTGAGAAGTTCTGCCAGGATCCCAAGGCCATGGGGTAAGTATTGCTGGGACAGTCATATAAGAGCACAGGGGAGGAGAATCCTTAGTCATACTGCTTGCCAGTTTCAATTAGCATTTGCAGCTTTCTGATAGGATTCATTATCAATCAGTGGTGGTAGCTCCATCAGTGGTGATGGTTACTTGTGGGATTCAGTGTTCTCAGCAGGAGGCTTCCAACAATTACTTCTGATGCTCACTGAAGGGACTCCCATGACTTGCTAACCTTTCTCACTGGACTGATCTGAGATAATCTTCTGTAGGACAGCCTATGGCAGCATTCTTGCTGACCCTTTAAGTAGCATACAGGGTCTTAATCGGCTTTTTTAAAGAAGGGTTATCTTAAGTGTTAACACAGTTTAGCATAGCTTTAGAGAAGCATATCAGAATGAAACTTTCAGAGTTACAGTCTACAGTGGCCTGAAATGCCCCTCATTATGGCCATTATGTAGTGTGAATTCTCA
>NW_011494832.1:9502241-9524590 GCF_000754665.1 Bison bison bison | reverse complement strand
CAAATTATACCTACACATAAGGGAGATTATATATATATATATATATATATATTTTTTTTTTTTCAGGAAGACATTAAAATCTGGCTTAAATATTGTTGCTGTGGTGGTAGAGTCACTAAGTCATGTTTGACTCTTTGTGACCCCAGGGACTGCAGCATCCTAGGCTTCCCTGTCCTTCACTATTTGCCAGAGCTGGCTCAAACTCATGTTCATTTAGTCAGTGATGCCATCCAACCATCTCATCCTCTGTCGCCCCTTCTCTGTCTGCCCTCAGTCTTTCCTAGTATCAGGGTCTTTTCCAATGAGTTGGTGTTTGCATCAGATGGTCAAAGTATTGGAGCTTCAGCTTTAGCATCAGTCCTTCCAGTGAATATTCAGAGTTGATTTCCTTTAGGATTGACTGGTTTGATCTTTGCAGTCCAAGGGACTCTCAAGAGTCTTCTCCAGCACCATAGTTCAAAAACATCAGTTCTTTAGTACTCAGCCTTCTTTATAGTCCAATTCTCACATCCATACGTGACTACCAGTAAAACCACAGGTTTGACTATATATGGACCTTTGTCGGTAAAGTGATGTCTCTGCTTTTTAATACACTGTATAGGTTTTTCATAGCTTTTCTTCCAAGGAGCAAGTGTTTTTTAATTTTGCGGCTGCAGTCACCATCAGCAGTGATTCTGGAGCCCGAGAAACTTCTAGTTTTTCATGCTGTCAATTTTTCAGCTGCTTTGTTTTTGTGATGCCCAGTTTCTTTTTTTTTAATTACTTCTATTTACAGTGATTCACAATTTACACAATATGCTAGTATAAGAACCAGAATTCTTCCATTTGCCCAATAAAGAAGTAAACTCATATACATAACAATTCACAAAAGAGGAACCACATTTGAAGAAAAATTACCTTACCTTCTTTAGTAATAATAATACATATAGACTATTTAAATACATTTTTTTTTTTCTTATGAGCCTCAATGGCCAATAACAACTATGTATAGCACTGCCTTTTTTGCTATGAAACATCTAACAGACCTTGTAAAAAATTTTGTATCAGGGGTTCTGTCAACATTCTTCAAGGTTAGTGGGTAACTTAAATGATGGACAAATTCTATTCTGATCATAAAAAATTGTATAAGAAAGTCTAACACACTTTTGTACATATGACCTGGTCCACATTGCTATCTATAAATATATGGCTAAGTCCCCAAACTAAATCTGTGGTGGTTGAAATTGAATTATTTTGCAATTATTTTAGTTATTCCCATGCTGAAAGCTACTAAGAGATTGAGAGAAAAAAATAAAAATCATTATGGCACATCAGTCTTATTCTTTCATATATATGTGCTCTTCAGAAAAGTCTTAAACTTCTACTTCAAGACTGTCACATTATGATTATTTAATAACCATTAGGAAATTTAATTATAACCTAAGCATTTTATGATGGAAAGTATCCAGTATCAGTAAGTGCTTATGAAAACAAAAGGAACTGTATCAGCAGCAAAACATTTACTTATGTAGAAGGATTTAAAAAAATCTTCAACTACAGAAGCATAATGGAATTAAGTACATGAATAGTTTTATATACTAGACAATAATTTCTAACACTGGAATATATTAAGAGAATGGTTGGAACAACTTACTGCCTATTTTTTTTTTTTAAGGACATTAAAATGACAAATCCTGAAACACAACCTGGCTCCTCTTTAGACTGAAAATAAAATAAAGCTACCAGCTGCTTAGATATTATTTTATGAGTAACTGTGGCTTCTGTTACAAGCCCTGTTTCTTGTTCTTTGAACAGCCTGAAAAACAGACTTCTTTACATATAAGAGCATTAAAATAAAAATTTTAATTTATAATTATATTAAAATTAATATCACCTTTACTCTTAATATTAACACAGATTTACGAGCCGATCTATAATTTACTGAGGATTTTTAGTCTTTAGAAACACCAAAAATATACCAAGAACAATGAAAAGAAAATAATACTTAAATGCAGTTAGGAAATTACATTTAAATACAAGGGGCTTCCCTGGTGGCTCCAATTGGCCCAGTGTCAACCATCTTGATGGCCCTTATCTCAGAGTTACTCATCCACTAACTATGGTGGCCCATTTTTTTTTTTTTTTTGCAATTGAAAGACATTTTGTTTCAAAGTGAAGTGAAAGTCGCTCAGTCATGTCAACTCTTTGTGACCCCATGGACTACCAGTCCATGGAATTCTCCAGGCCAGAATACTGGAGTGGGTAGTCTTTCCCTTCTCTCATCGATCAAACTCAGGTCTCCCTCATTGAAGGTGGATTCTTTACCAGTTGAGCCACAAGGGAAGCTCGAAGGTCATTTTGCTAGTCTTCAAAGCCACTTACCTCTATGTTATAACAATGCACCATCTGATATCCCTAGGGTGAATGTGGTGAAGTTTGGTTTGTATTTTAAGCAACAAAATATTTGGTTAACAATATGCTAAGTATTTTAATTCACTATCTAATTATGCTTATTTAAATATTCCTATTATGCTTGTTTTGTCCTTATAAAAAGGTTTAAAGGCTTTCTAAAGAGCCTCTTGATGAAAGTGAAAGAGAAGAGGGAAAAAGTTGGCTTTAAACACAACACTCAGAAAACTAAGATCATGGCATCCAGTCCCATCACTTCATGGCAAATAGATGGGGAAACTGTGGAAATAGTGGCAGACTTTATTTTTTGGCACTCCAAAATCACTGCACATGGTGACTGCAGCCACAAAATTAAAAGACACTTGCTCCTTGGAAGAAAAGTTTTGACAAACCTAAACAGCATATTAAAAAGCAGAGACATTACTTTGCCAACAAAGGTCCATCTAGTCGAAGCTATGGTTTTTCCAGTAGTCATGTATGGATGTGAAGTTGGACTATAAAGAAAGCTGAGTGCCAAAGAACTGATGGTTTTGAACTGTGATATTGGAGAAGACTCTTGAGAGTCCCTTGGACTGCAGGAAGATCCAACCAGTCAATCCTAAATCTTAAAGTCCTGAACATTCACTGGAAGAACTGATGGTGAAGCTGAAACTCCAATATTTTGGCCACCCAGTGTGAACAACTGACTCCTTGGAAAAGACCTTGATGCTGGGAAAGACTGAAGGCAGGAGGAGAAGGGGACGACAGAGGATAAGATGGTTGAATGGCATCACCAGCTCAATGGACGTCAGTTTGAATAAGCTTTGGGAGATGCTTGGTGATGGACAGGGAAGCCTGGCGTGCTGCAGTCCATGGGGTTCAAAGAGTTGGGCACGACTGAATCCCAGGGATGGCGGAGCCTGGTGGGCTGCCATCTACGGGGTCGCACAGAGTTGGACACAACTGAAGCAACTTAGGAGCAGCAGCAGCAGCAGCAGCAGCAGAGCAACTAAACTGACTGAAAGGCTTTCTAAAGTTAACCTAGGAAACTGAAATTTAAATGTACCGACAGTTTGTTGCTGGTGGTGGTGGTTGGTTGCTTTTTAAAACTCAACCCAATGTCACAGTGATGCACTAAAATTCCTGTGTAGAAATAACAGTAACAAGTTGGGTAAATAGACCTTTAAATTGTAAGACATTTGTCAGCCAAGGTCATTTTAGTACAGATTCAACCAGGCTGACTTTCTAAGCTTCCTAAGGAGCAATAATGTATGGATGGATATAAAACATGTGTTTTGGTGGGAAGAAAATCATCTTCAATAATGAATTTGGTAAGTTCAGATCCTGGAGCCTAGAAGTCAATGTTTAAATTTGACTCAGTTTCATTCAATCAGCCAGGCATAGCTGTGCTCACTTTTGTGGAATTCTAACTTGGGTTGAAAAAGTAAATTATGTTTTCATTGCTCCAGTGGCAGGAGACATGAGAGAATGTTTCTTGTCATAGGTGGAGTGGGACCTGAGGATGTCCCTTCTCCAAAATAAAATGTGATCCTATCATAGATCAAGGAGTTCCTAACATGGGAGGAAAGCAAGAGAACTATGGAAGGCTCCTGAAATTTTAAAGCAGAGAAAAGTAAAATTTAAATTTCCACAACACTCTTTAACAATCCAATGTCTTTATTCTCAAAAGCAGCGGTCAAAATGAGAGAGAAAAAAAAAAAAAGATGTAGAAAGAATCCAGCTGTGGTATTCATTTTTAGCCCAAAGTAAATAATCATTGAGCAGAAGTTTCTTTTCCACATATTGCTGGCTTTCAGCAGATATACACTTTTAATCAAGAACACGTGAGAGAACTTGAAGTAGCCCTTACAGCTCAAGCCAACACCTCAGTGGTTCTGGATTCTGACCCAGTGGCCACTGCCGATGGCTCACACAAGGATATTTAAAAAGATTAAGAATGACTCCTTCAACTTAGAGAATCTTGTTTTCAGAAAAGCCATGGCATCTCACAAGCAATAATTACTTATGATTTACATAGTTGAACTTATCCAACCCAAGAACAGCTATTTTAGCCTTTAGCAATTTTTTACATTTATGCCCACAGCATTTAAAAGCGGGCCTATTGGGTGATAAGGATTGACATATTAGTATATACACTATGTATAAAATAGATAACTAATAAGAACCTACTGTATAGCAAGGTGACTCTACTCAGTGCTCTGCAATGACCTAAATGGGAAGGATATCTAAAAAAGAGGGGATATATGCATACATATAACAGATTCACTTTGCTGTACAGCAGAAACTAAAACAATATTGTAAAGCAAATATACTGAAACATTTTAAAAAGTGAGCTTAAATTTAGCTATAGCCTGGCTATTACTCTATTTCTCCCACAATGGATGTTGCATTTTACTTGTCAGGATTAAATCATTTAAGTGACAGTAGATAACATCAAACAAAGGCCTCACAGATTAGACAACTCTCTTAAATACAATTTAAGGTTACTTTTATTCATTCAATAAATATTCACTGAGCAACTTTTATCTGTCAAGGCCCAAGTTAGAGACTGGTGACAAAGTTGTAAAGAAATAGTCAGATCTTTCATCCTCAAGACCCAAAGAGGTCATGTATGTGTGGATATTGGTATGTGATGTGGGTGTGTTTATGTGTGTGTGTTATTTGGTTGAGAGATAATTTTTTTTTTTAAAAATTACACCTACAAATATATCATTATAAGCCATAGTGAGTGTTCTGAATGAAAAGTAGAACATTCAATGAAAGATTATAATACAAGGCCGCATTTGAATATGTGTACTTCCAAAATGAGTGCAATCAGTGTTGTCTTGAATTGACTCAACGCAGTCTGACACAGGCAATGTTTGTGTTGTGCATCCCTCTATATCTCTTTTAGGTGATTTCTTTCAGCTCCTTATAGTGATCAATGTCTCTCCTACTTATACACTTCCTTTCCAGTGAGTGTCATGGGACTTGGATATGAACCCATATTCCTCTATTTCTCATTTAATTAAGGTCACACACATTTTGCTACTCTTGGTGGTGACAACAGTGTTAGCCATAAATGTGATGTATTGGCTAACTACTTGTTAGCAATATCCTGATTCTTAAAAAGAACAAAAGTAACTTCAGGAAACACAGAGGCTGGTTGAAAATATGTCTAACAAAATAGGATCTTGATGTTCCCCTCAAATAACAGTGCAAAGAAAGTTGCAAATTCTGGCCCCAATTATGGCCAACCTTGAGCTAATGAATTGCTCTTTTCTGTGTAATCTTAGCATTACTCCACTGAAAAACTCCCTCAATTTTCTTTGGTCTATTATCACTTTTGTCAGGCATTTTTTCCACTTAAGCCAAAGGAGATCCCATTTCAGAAGAATATTTATGTGTAGTTTTTTCTTCTTGAAGAAAAATGTTTTTCTGCCTTCATGGTGATTTGCAATTTTAGCATTTAAAAGATGAGTACTAGAACTTGATAGATTAGATGATTCAAAGAACACTGATCCATCCTGAAAGTGAAAGTGTTAGTTGTTTGGTGGTATCCAACTCTTTGTGACCCCATAGACTGTAGTCTGACAGGCCCCTCTGTCCATGGATACTGGACAAGGATATCCAGGCAAGGATACTGGAGTGGGTTACATTCCCTTCTCCAGGGGATGTTCCTAACCCAGGGATCAAATCTACATTGCTGCATTGCAAAAGGATTCTTTACTGTTTGAGCCATCCCAGCAATGGTTATCCATTCTAATTTACATTCTAAACTGTGATGCCTATGATCCAGAGTCAGCTTTGTTATGAGTGGGATCTAACACCTTGTGAAGATACATTGTGCTGAATTTTAGTTCTCATTTGAAACACAGAGATATTTCACTAGCAATCTCTATAGTCACTTTTGATTTATTCTAAGACACATTAGAAGTTGTTCTTACTCTGAGCTTCTGTTTATTATGAGACAATGTATTATAAATTTCTCTATATATAAGCTTTAAAATAAAATACAGTTTTTGTGGCAATTATAACTAAACTTAGCACATTTAGAGATTTTTTTTTAGGAAATCTAGAACGTTTATATGTGCAAAGTTTAGTTGTGGCTTACAAGAGAAGAATACAGCCCTTCTTTGTATTTGTCCATGCGGGATGGGCCCTTTTTAGCCAAGAGGTTCTTACAATTAAAGCCTCAGAATATGTAACAGTAGAATTGTCTATCTAATATCATTTATTGTGTAAGTAGATATCTGTATAAATATATAAACATGACCATTATGTTTTCTTGCTGGGACGTAAAGGCAGAATGAAGAGGTGGGTGAAAAATGCTTATAAGTATTAATCACCAAATAATACGTTAAAGTTATAGGCCAAAATTCAACTAATGTTCAAAGTAGAATTAGTGTATTTTACTTTACAATCCATTTATATTCTCAAAGCCAACGTATTTATTAAGGCATTCCACTATAATTAGAAGACCTATCATATGAAAAAATAATTAGTAAGTCCAGACTGGGTTCTGAAATGTAAACCTTTTTTCCTATACTAATGCCTTTAATAGACTGAATTTCTTATATAAACAGAACACTTTTGGTTTGGGAGTAGATGAGTAATTGATTGAGCACAGACTAACATTTTTGTTTCCTGCTATAGTTATGATTAGTATCAGAAAAAGCTGTAGTGTTCAAGTTATTAAAGTTTTCAGTTTTAGGAAGAATACCAAGAAGCTCTGGATCATATACAAACTGAGGAAAGACGTGGTCCAATTTTGGTCAAAGGAAAAGACACAAGAACAACAGTAGAAATTGAAGCTTCATTATTTTTCCTAAAACACATCTTTATAGTGATCTAATAAAATATTAATCACTGATAACTGTTTAAGGAGAAGTAAATTCTTAACATTACTTACAGTTTTAAATATATAAACCATCTAATATTCTCACTGCTTGCTTATATTTTTGTTGAATAATTTATTCAACCACATCTTGGAAGGTTATTTAGTAATCACTTTTTAGAATTTTATGTAAATAGGAATCTTTTAATGTTAGAATTTCAAAATTCAATATTGAAAGTTCAATTCAATCTCAATCTACTCTGCACTGCTGCTGGATTGCTTCAGTCATGTCTGACTCTGTGCGACCCCATAAACGGCAGCCCACCAGGCTCCTCGTCCCTGAGACGTCCAGGCAAGAACACTGGAGTGGTTGCCATTTCCTTCTCCAATGCATGAAAGTGAAAAGTGAAAGTGAAGTCTCGCTCAGTCGTGTCTGACTCTTCGCAACCCCATGGACTGCAGCCTTCCAGGCTCCTCCGTCCATGGGATTTTCCAGGCAAGAGTACTGGAGTGGGGTGCCACTGCCTTCTCCGATTGTGAAGACTAAATTTGGTTAATACATATAAAATACAGAATGGTCCTTGGTAAACAATATCACTCAATAATGTTTTAAATAATAATCTATATAAAACAGCTTAGTACTAGGTACTTAGTAAGCACCCAACTATGTTAGCTAGTAATATGCTTATTACAGAAACAGAATTGGTCTGATCTCTTGCTTTAGTCAAATCCACCAGATAAATTTTAGCCAACATGTGACTTGTGAAGCAGCCATGTCTTAATATAATTTTACCATGAGAAATGAGCTTCCTTTAAGAAGTCTAGGTTGACTATGAGGTACCATTTCACACTAGTCAGAATGGCTGCAATCCAAAAGTCTACAAATAATAAATGCTGGAGAGGGTGTGGAGAAAAGGGAACCCTCTTACACTGTTGGTGGGAATGCAAACTAGTACAGCCACTATGGAGAACAGTGTGGAGATTCCTTAAAAAACTGGAAATAGAACTGCCTTATGATCCAGCAATCCCACTGCTGGGCATACACACTGAGGAAACCAGAAGGGAAAGAGACACGTGTACCCCAATGTTCATCGCAGCACTGTTTATAATAGCCAGGACATGGAAGCAACCTAGATGTCCATCAGCAGATGAATGGATAAGAAAGCTGTGGTGCATATACACAATGGAGTATTACTCAGCCATTAAAAAGAATACATTTGAATCAGTTCTAATGAGGTGGATGAAACTGGAGCCTATTATACAGAGTGAAGTAAGCCAGAAGGAAAAACATAAATACAGTATACTAACGCATATATATGGAATTTAGAAAGATGGTAACAATAACCCAGTGTACGAGACAGCAAAAGAGACACTGATGTACAGAACAGTCTTATGGACTCTGTGGGAGAGGGAGAGGGTGGGAAGATTTGGGAGATTGGCAATGAAACATGTAAAATATCATGTAGGAAACGAGTTGCCAGTCCAGGTTCGATGCATGATGCTGGATGCTTGGGGCTGGTGCACTGGGACGGCCCAGAGGGATGGTATGGGGAGGGAGGAGGGAGGAGGGTTCAGGATGGGGAACACATGTATACCTGTGGCGGATTCATTTTGATATTTGGCAAAACTAATACAATAATGTAAAGTTAAAAATAAAATAAAATTAGAAAAAAAAAAAAAGAAGTCTAGGTTGGTTCACTGATAAAGGGATAAACTAGCTCATTGAGCCATGTCCCCAACACTTAAAAGACAGTAAATCATTTTATAATCCTAACCACAAACTACATTTGTTCAATTTACTGGTTACGTTAACTTCAGACAAACATGCATTGGGAAAAAAATCATAGCTCTTTTTCTGTGGACTGCTTTCATAATTTCTTGTTTTCTCAGTGAAAGCAGACAACCATCTTATAAAATAGTATGTGTTTTTTTTGCAAAAATAATTTCATATTATAAAAAGTAAGTGATTAAAGTTTTCTACAGAACTACAATGGAGCACATCTTGCTTTATCTTCTTCATCACTTGTCTTCCTGGCAGGCAGAACTTTTATGTTCAAATACCAAAGGCATTATCTTCTTAGAGGGAGCTCTTCAATACCTTCCCTGAGCAAGAGGCATTTTTTATTCAACAAATATCTAAGTATCTACTTTGTGGTAGGGTATGTGCTGACACCTGGGGATACACTAGGAAGCAAGAAACAAGGCATCTGCCTTCCCAGAACTTATAACCCCATACATGAGAAATAAAACAAACTGATCTTTTGGACTCTGAGGGAGAGGGAGAGGGTGGGATTATTTGGGAGAATGGCATTGAAACATGTATAATATCATATATGAAACGAGTCGCCAGTCCAGGTTCAATGCACGATACTGGATGCTTGAGGCTGGTGCACTGGGACGGTATGGGGAGGGGGGAGGGAGGAAGAAGGAGGGTTCAGGATGGGGAACATGTATACCTGTGGCAGATTCATTTCAATATTTGGCAAAACCAATACAATATTGTAAAGTTTAAAAATAAAATAAAATTTAAAAAAACCCTGATGAATAGCATCAACTCATGTTCCATGTAAATCACAAAATAAAATTTGAGTGACTTTATTTGAGAGCAAGTTGTTTAAGGAAATAAACTGCAGAGGCAGAAACAAACCTATAAGCAAAAAACCACAAGGGAAGCAGCCCATTTGTGAATGTTGGTGGCATTCTGAGTGAGTTACCATGGGGTTCAGGAGACATGCAGCAGAAGAGTGACAGCCAAGGTAGCACACCTCATGGAGTACAAAAAATACGCAGAAGGTGGAGAGAGAAAAATCCAAGAACAAAAGGCTAAAACCTTGAAAGGAAACAGGGAAATGAAAGCATCACGTCTAGTAATTGTGGGGTATTGAGTTACATGCGGGGAGAGTCAAAAGGCCTCCTGTGTCAAGCCTGACAATGCAGACAGAAATAGTCCGGGCACTGCAGCCAATATAAACAGAGTGTCAGAGAACAAAAACTGGGACAAAACAATGACTGGCATCAACATAGTTCCTACAGACTTGCAGTGTAGTATTTAATATAGGGAAAGTTTTACTTATAATTCAACTCAGAGTTGTATATTTGTTTTTCCACCCTTGGTGAAAGCAGACAGAATTGTCTGTTAAGAGTTGAGTATAGTTTTATACATGCTAATCTCAGGAAAGTTCTGTTTTAAGTCTAAAATTAAGATCCCCAAATTGATATTAGCCATAAGCAATACATGCTTCCTTGGTGGCTCAGATGATAAAAGAAACTGTCTGCAATGCAGGAGACCTGGGTTCAATCCCTGGGTCAGGAAGATGCCCTGGAGAAGGGAGTGGCTACCCACTCCAATATTCTTGCCTGGAGAATCCCATGGACAGAGAAGTCTGGCAGGCTACAGTTCATGGGGCTGCAGAGTTGGACATGACTGAGTGACTAAGCATATGCACACAGGCTGCTGCTCCTGCTACTGCTGCTAAGTTGCTTCAGTCGTGTCTGACTCTGGGCAACCCCATAGTCGGCAGCCCACCAGGCTCCCCCGTCCTTGGGATTCTCCAGCAAGAACACTGGAGTGGGTCGTCATTTCCTTCTCCAATGCATGAAAGTGAAAAGTGAAAGTGAAGTCGCTCAGTCGTGTCGGACTCTTAGCGACCCCAGGGACTGTAGCCCACCAGGCTCCTCTGTCCATGGGATTTTCCAAGCAAGCATGCTAGAGTGGGGTGCCATTGCCTTCTCTGATGCACATAGGCAAAATATCTTAATTCAGATAGAACCTAAAGTCCTAAGCTATCCCAAACCAAAAACTATATTTGTCCCAAGCAGAAACAGACACACTGATTTGGCCCCTCTGCCCTTGCACACATGGAATAGAAGAAAATACTACAAAGCTGTATTAACAGAGAGCCACACCCACTATGCCAGTCAGGTCATGAAAAGAAACTGGAGACACTTCACAGAAAGTAAGATGAACGTGGTGACAGAAAACTCAGGTTAAACTTGATCACTTATTCCCTATGAATGGGTATCAACTTCATCTAAATCTCAGTCTCTCTTTACTTGTATAAAGTAAAATTCATCTTTTGTGTCTTAGATTGTATTCCACAAGAATGTGAATGCAAGACAAGCATATGAATGAAAGCTGCTCATTTCAGAGGTGATCCCAAGAAGCTCTGGTCAGAAATGGGGATATGAGAAAGAAAGGAAATGAAGCTAAGAATGGCTGTATTATAGAGCAGATGACTTCTGTGGCCGTGATCTCTGTGGGCACTTGGGGAGCTCTAGGAAATCATGTGGAACATGCTACAGATGTTCTGGCACATTGAAGGGAGAGGGAGCTGGGCACTTTACCTACTAATTTTTAGCAGTCATGGTTTGAGAACTATTTCCATGGGGCATTACTTGTCTACTACTGTCTGGCTGCTGTATGTACCACATAGGGAGTGCTGATGTCAAAGAAACCTTCAGGCAAAGAGTTAGAGAGCAGATAATGGAAGCTCTTGGGAATAGTGAGCATAGAGGGAAATGGATGAGATGCCACCAGTGTCTGCAACACATACTAAATTCAAGTAAACTTTTCTATGTCAAAAAATTGTCAGAACCATGAACTACTACATAAATTGATATCAAATCAATAGTAGGTGGAAATAGGTTACAACATTTAGTGCAAATGTAGTTTTGATCACTGCAGACTTTGAGTAATAATAGAAACAATTATACTTTTAGAATTAGGAGACTTAGTATATTTAATCCAGGCATTTATCTGGCCATATCACTTTTCCATGGTTAAAGTATAGTAGGGTAATAGCTTTCTTAGAGCAAAGATGAACTTCTTAAATGAGATGAAGAGAGGATGTTCCTAGTGTGATACTTAACCTACAGTGGATTTTCAATGTTAATTCTCTCCCTTTCACCTTCCTTTCTTATTTAAAGACCACTCCTATTTAGAACTGCTTAGCATTTTCCATATATCACTCTGCTGCTGCTGCTGCTGCTGCTAAGTCACGTCAGTCGTGTCCAATTCTGTGCAACCCCATAGATGGCAGCCCACCAGGCTCCTCCATCCCTGGTATTCTCTAGGCAAGAACACTGGAGTGGGTTGCCATTTCCTTCTCCAATGCATGAAAGTGAAAATCAAAGTGAAGTCACTTAGTCACGTCCAACTCTTAGCGACCCCATGGACTGCAGCCTACCAAGTTCCTCTGTCCATGGGATTTTCCAGGTGAGAGTACTGGAGTGGGGTGCCATTGCCTTCTCTGCTATATCACTCTAGCCCATTAAAAACTAGTTGAAGGAATATGAATAAAAATAATATTCATTTAACATTACATAATGAATACCTACTGCATGACATATTCAACAAAAGAATCATAGTTGTAGTACAACAAAAGAGTCCAAAATACAGTACTTCGGTGCAATCTCAAAAATGACAGAGTGATCTCAGTTTGTTTCCAAGGCAAATCATTCAACATTAGAGTAATACAAGTCTATGCCTCCACCACTAATGAAAAAGAAGCTAAAGTTGAGGGTTCTGTGAAAACCTACAATATCTTCTAAAACTAACACCAAAAAAAGATGTCTTTTTCTTCATAGGGAATTGGAATGCAAAAGTAGAAAGTCAAGAGATACCAGAAGTAACAGGCAAATTTGGCCTTGAATTGCAAAATAAAGCAGGGAAAAGGCTAACAGAGTTTTGTCAAGAGAACATACTGGTCATAGTAAACACCCTCTTCCAACAACACAAGAGACAACTTTACATATGGACATCATCAGATGGTCAGTACCAAAAACATATTGATTATATTCTTTGCAGCTGAAGATGGAGAAGCTCTGTATAGTCAGCAAAAACAAGACCGGGAGCTGACTGTGGCTCAGATCATGAGCTCCTTATTGCAAAATTGAGGCTTAAATTGAAGAAAATAGGAAAAACCACTAGACCATTGAGGTATGACCCAAATCAAATCCCTTATGATTATACAGTGGAGGTGATGAATAAATTCAAGGATTGGAACTGGTAGACAGAGTGCATGAAGAACTATGGCTTGAGATCCATAGCATTTTACAGGAAGAAGTGACCAAAAACATCCCAAAGAAAAAGAAATGCAAGAAGGCAAAGTGGTTGTCTGAGGAGGCTTTACAAATACCCGAGAAAAGAAGAGAAGCTAAAGCATAGGAAAAACGGAAAGATATACCCAATTGAATGCAGAGTTCCAGATAATAGCAAGGAGAGATAAAAAGTCCTCCTTAAGGGAACAAAGAAATAGAGGAAAACAATAGAATGGGAAAGACTAGAGATCTTGTCAAGAAAATTGGAGATACCAAGGGAACATTTCATGCAAGGATGGGTATGCTAGAGGACAGAAACGCAAAGGACCTAGCAGAAAAAGAATACATTAAGAAGTGGTGCCAGGAATATACAAAAAAGGTCTTAATGACCCAGATAACCACAATAGTGTGGTCACTCATCTAGAGCCAGATAACCCAGAATGTGAAGTCAAGAGGGCCTTAGAAAACATTACTATGAACAAAGCTAGTGGAGATGATAGAATTCCAGTTGAGCTAATTCAAATGCTAAAAGATGATGCTCTGAAAGTCAAGTGCTGCATTCAATATGTCAGCAAATTTGGAAGAAATGTTAGTGGTCACAGGACTGGAAAAGGCCAGCTTTCATTCCAATTTCAAAGAAAGGCAATGCCAAAGAATGTTCAAACTAACGTACAGTTGTGCTCATTTCATATTCTAACAAGCTAATGCTCAAAATCCTTCAAGCCAGGCTTTAGTAGTATGCGAACCTAGAACTTCCAGATGTATAAACTGGATTTAGAAAAGACAGAAACCAGAGTCCAACTGCTAACATCTGTTGCATCAGAGAAAAAGCAAGGGAATTCCAGAAAAGTATCTACATCTGCTTCATTGATCACACCAAAGCCTTTGACTGTGTAGATCACAACAAACTGTGGGAAATTTTAAAGAGAAAAGAATACTGGACCACCTTACCTGACTCGTGGGAAACCTGTATGCAGGTTAAGAAGCAAAAGTTTGAACTGGACATGGAACAATGGACTGGTTCCAAATTGGGAAAGAAGTATGACAAGGCTGGATATTATCACCCTGCTTATTTAACTTTTATGCAGGGAACATTGTGAGAAATGCTGGGCTGTATGAATCACAAGTTGGAATCAAAATTACCAGGAGAAAGATTAACAACCTCAGATATGCTGATGATACCACTCTAACGGCAGAAAATGAAGAGGAACTAAAGAGCCTCTTGATGAGGGTGAAAGAGGAGTAAAAAAACTGCTTAAAACTCAGCATTCAAAAACTAAGATCATGGCATACAATCCCATCACTTTATGGCAAATAGATGGGGGAAAGTGAAAACAGTGGCAGATTTTATTTTCTTGGTCTCCAAAATCACTGCACATGGTGACTGCAGCCATGAAATTAAAAGACGCTTGCTCCTTGGAAGAAAAGCTATGACAAACGTAGACAGCGTACAATATCTTAAAAAGCAGAGATATCACTTTGCCCACAGAAGTCCGTATAGTCAAAGCTATGGTTTTCCAGTAGTCATGTACAGATGTGAGAGTTGGACAGTAAAAAAGACTGAGCACCAAAGAATTGATGCTTTTGAACTGTGGTGTTGGAGAAGACTCTTGAGACTACCTTGGACAGTAAGGATATTAAGCCAATCAATCCTAAAGGAAATCAACTCTGAATATTCATTGGAAGGACTAATGTTGAAGCTGAAGCTCTAATACTTTGGCCTCTGATGCAAAGAGCCGACTCATTGGAAAAGACCCTGATGCTGGGAAAGGTTGAAGGCAGGAAGAGAAGGGGGTGACAGAGGATGAGATGGTGGGATGGCATCACCAACTCAATGGACATGAGTTTTAGCAAACTCGGTGAGATAGTGCAGGACAGGGAAGCCCAGTGTGCTACAATCCATGGGGTCTCAAAGAGCCAGTCGTGACTTAGCAAGTGAACAATAACAAGGGGGTGACAGGTATTTTACAGGCACTGTGCTTAAGACAGTAAGATAAGAGACCAAAATGTTTGTCTTCAAAATACTGTGAAAAATAGATAGATGAAAAATTTTGTACAAAGAACTTTGTACTCACGATCACCATTATTTGTATATCACTACTATTATCATTATTGCAATATCAGTAATATGAATTTCAAAACCACTGCAGTGGTTATCCAGAGCAGCAGTCCACCATTTCAAAATTGCATAACACATTCTTGATTTTTAAAAATAAATAAATAAACAAAAAAATCAATTTAGAATTATTCAAGACAAGTTATTTCGTTAATCATGTAATACGTGACTGCACTTCTAGGAAATCATGTATTATGATTTTATTAGTGATAATTAAAAAATAAGAAAATGAACAAAAAAGAGATTGTCATGATCTTCCCAATGCTAAACATCTATGAAGTATGACTTGTAATGTAAAAAGTTAAAGAAGAATACAAATGCAGTTGTAAACAACTAATGACTTGGATACGCTTAAAACAAAAGAATTCATTACATTTAATGAACACTAAAGCTGCCTAGATCATGTTGATCCAAATTATTACTTTAGGATGGCTGCCTGGTAGACAGGAAGCAATTTGGTCCTTTCTGCAACACCACCAGAGCCAACACTCCCAGCAAGTGTGTTGAAAGATAAATATGCTTAATGGGGGGAAAGTTATGAAAGTTGAAAAATAATACTCTTTTAAGTAGCATATTGCTTTAAAAAGTAATTACAAGGCACTTGGGAGGCTGATTCTACTATACATAAACGTTATAATGAACCCAAACTCCTAAATACCACTTGGAGAAGAAAACTGCACAACCCCAGTGGAGCATGGCATAGGCTGATATCTGAGCAGTGAGCTGGGAAGTGACCCATCACAAGGGTTACTCAAATATTTGGAATAAAATGGCAATGGTTTTGCTTATTTTATTTTTGAATAGATCCTCATAATTTGTTCCTTTATTTCAATCAAGGAAACATTATACAAATGAATTAAGGAAATAACTGCTTTTACTTTCCCTTAGAGACTTTTCTTTTTAAATCAATGCTTCATTAAGTATAGTTCATGTGCAAACTGTTGAGGTTTTACCTAAGTAATTATCTTATTTACATTAATCTACAGAATTCTACAGTGTCAGTTTTTAGCAAAAATAAATTTGTGTGTTAGTTATGTTTAATTGATATTAGTATATAATGACAATATATTTTTTAAATTTTAGAATGTGTCACATATATTTCCAAGTCTACTATCTCTATCCCTAAAGAGAAAGGAAAAAAAAATATATGTCTGTTGTCAAACATACACTTAAAATCCTTTGCTAGATCTCAAAGATATATTAGGGTACACTAACATAAGCATTGAGAAGAAGGTAATGATGGATAGTGGATTAAGCAAATGCTACTTTAGAGTCAATAATGACTCCCACAAAAAAACTATATAGTTCAAAGAATGCTTTGAAGGTGGGTAGAAGGCAATGGCATCCCACTCCAGTACTCTTGCCTGGAAAATCCCATGGACAGAGGAGCCTGGTAGGCTGCAGTCCATGCTAAAGGTTGGACACGACTGAGCGACTTCACTTTCACTTTTCACTTTCATGCATTGGAGAAGGAAATGGCAACCCACCCCAGTGTTCTTGCCTGGAGAATCCCAGGGACAGGGGAGACTGGTGGGCTGCCATTTATGGGGTCGCACAGAGTCAGACATGACTGAAGCAACTTAGTAGCAGCAGCAGCAGCAACTTGTTAAAATCTAAGTTTCAGATTTAATAAGCTCCATCATTTTTACTTTTGTTTTTATTTTTAAAGAAAATCAGGGGAATAAACTTTTCTCTCTTGGCAAGTTTCTTTAGAAGCTTAAATTTGAACTGCAATTTCAAAGTACCCATATTTTTTAAAGTAATTCAGGATAAAATATGACACCTAATTGAAAGCCATTCAGTCGGCTTCATGTTGGGTTACATATTGATTTTAGAGCCATTTACTAAACATTTACTAAACATTTACTAAAGTTTAAAGCTTGGAATGGATTAGCTTCATCAAACTGACACCATAAGTAGTTCTTTAAGGTCTGACTACTTTATATGATGTATTCTTAATTCTGTTAACAGTGACTTAGAGAACAGTTATGCAAAGCTTCCACCTGTCCATAATCTTTCTCCAAAATTTGAAACTTTCAACTCTATTTGGAAGAAGAGTATGGGAGCATTGCACTAAACTCCTTCTCAATATTCTCTACCATTTCAGTCATATGTTATCTGCTGCTTTCCAGGGTGTAGGGCAGTGTTGCCATGTAAGTGGGAAGAGGATCTAGTGTAGTAATCCTCAAAGGTATTGCGTATGATCCACCTTAAAAATAAAGTACTAAGCCCTATACTCTTCCCAATATTTAAGCAAGAAAAATTACTTGCCAGTAATGGGAGACAAGATACAAAAGGAGGAAGTAGTGAAATCTCTGAACAAGTAAGTAGGCAATGGCCAAGAGGTAAGTTAAATCTTTATTTACTCACTCATTCAACAAGTTCTGCTGACCTAATTCCATGTGCTAAGAACTATGGCTAACATCAGGCCAGTTAGAAAGGTAAGCCATGGCTTTCCTTTCCTCTTAACTCCTACTAGAGTTGGATTTATATTGATTAAAATAATCTTTTACCAATTAATTTTGAAAGTTCATTGCTAGCTTATTCTTTTTTTATACATAAAGTAAAATGAATTTAAATTTTTTTATGCTAACATCACTTCATTTAAACTCAGATACGTTCTTTTGAGGACTTCCCTGGTGACTCAGAGAGCAAAGAATCCGCTTGCAATGAAGGAGACCTGGGTTCGATCCCTGGGTAGGGAAGAACCCCTGGAGAAGTGAATGGCTACCCACTTCAGTATTCTGACCCGGAGAATTCCACGGACAGAAGAATCTGGCAGGCTACAGTCCATGGAGCCGCAAAGAGTCGGACACCGCTGAGTGACTCACTTTCACTTTTACATGTTCTTTTGAATGTGAGATAATAATTTGAAGTAAAAGTCATTAACAAGAGTCATTTCAATGACTAATACAGCAGAAGTCAAATAATAAAAATGAATGAGAGTTCAAGAAGCATCAATAGAATTACTCCTCAAATAAGCCTGATTATGAGAAGGAGGGGTAAGGATGAACTATAT
Source organism: Bison bison bison (assembly GCF_000754665.1). Lineage (NCBI taxonomy): Eukaryota > Metazoa > Chordata > Mammalia > Artiodactyla > Bovidae > Bison > Bison bison. Next base: position 9,506,212 of record NW_011494832.1, on the reverse strand, counting down.
CTTCAAAGGCTAGGAGCTGATAACACTGGGGAAAAAGGGTGAGAAATGGATGGAAGTTGGACAGTCACAGCAGAAGTTTAATTGACCCCCTTACTATAAAAAGCTAATTTTAATCTACTAGACTGCTATCATAGGACCACAGAGCTTCTTCTTAGTTTCCCTACCTCTATCTTATCCCCAAGATTCATTCATAGCAGGACAAGAGCAAATATGACCATGTGAATCCTGGTTCTGCCCCTGATTAACTTCATATCCCTGGGCATCAATCGCCATCTAGACCCTTCATTTTTTCCTACCGTAAAATGCGAATTATATTGCAAAACTTATAAGGTAATTAAACATTTACATAGTGAGAATTTGAGAAAATGGTACTACAAAATTTTATGCTATCAAAGGAACTGTTACAGTAGGCTCTAATAGAAGCAACAAATGGTAGGTTGTTAAATTTAATACTAAACCACAAAGTTCACATAGAATGCAGTAGAAACTGTAATTACCTATATAACAGTAAATGTATATAGTTTATGCAGGTACATCTTAAAATATTAGTCAAGAGTGTGATTTAACACTGGCTACATATAATCATCTTAGCACAGAACACTAGTGCTAATTTAGTTTTCCTTTCAAAAATTCATAATGTTGGTTGGGAAATTTCAGCCTCCAAAGAACAAAGTTTCTATGAACTTTTTATAATTTTCAAGTATTTGATAAATCCTCCAAATAAACTTTGATATAAATTACTTTGGTGTTATTTGGTAGCTAGCTAACTTTTTCTGAGGGCTTTTGAAAGTATGTGTCAGGTGTTGTGTTGAAAGTCCTATTTACATGTTGTCTCATGTAATTCTCTGAATGACCATGTAAAGTTGGTACCGAATGTAATATCTTGCTCTCTCCTCCACACACACACCCCCCACAGTTTATAGAGAGGAACTTGACACTTAGAAAAGATAAATAATCAGTCCCCTAACACACATCTTACAAGTAGCAGAAATGAGAAGACACATCATAGTGTTTTACAGCTAGGATAAAATAAAGCAAAATCACCTTTACCACATAAAGGCAGAATTAATATATACCCTGGGATACTTCTGAAAGATATGCAGTTTTTCATTCCACTAGATGCTTCAACATCATAAGTGAAGAAATACTGAATATGCTCAAAGTGTTAAGAGTTTGGGTGAACTGTAAGTAGTAAAATGGTTATGAATTCAGTTGGGATACTTTCTTGTTAATTCCATAAAACTTGAAGGAGTTTCTTTTTCAAATAAAGAAAGATATAAAAGGCGGTTTAATTTTTTGTTTGGGTGGTTTTTTTTTTTACATATATCATACAATTGATAGAAAATAAAAATGCCCCTTAAAAAATGTATACAACTTAAAATTGATATTAAATTTACAGGAAAAGATAGGGAAATAGGTGAATACTTAAGAATCCTATGTGGTTTCTGGTCCTCTGTTTCTTCCAGAGTAAACCCGTGAAATTAAGTTAAACTTGACATTAGATCAGCTATTTCATAAAGAAGCCAGTCAATGTTTTAATACCATCTGACCCAAGACTTGCTATTCAACAAATTGATTTCTTTTATATTTCACAAGAAATTCTCAGAAGAAAAATTATATGGTAGAGAAGCAATTGCTACAGTCTTATTTAGCCTTTTATAATTTTCTAGAGAATAAATGCTTTTGTTTGCCAAAGGAAATATAGTCAACAATAAAAAAATATTAGTATTAGTTTCATAGAACGAAATGAAGCTTTATCCTTGCCAAATATTTTAACATCTGAAAATGTTGGTATTGGTACTAAAATGAAATCAAATGAAACGTGTAACATGTAATAAGGTTTTCACCACTGCCAATTTAATTCCTATGTCAGTAACTTCTTGTTAGTTGGTGTGATTCTTTGACATGTTGGTTTCTACCCCTCTCCTCAATGGTTTAGATTTTATTTACACAGTAGAGTAGTAAAACTAGTAAAATATGTTGAAAAAAAAGAATATTTCCACAGCATGTTTGAAAAACACAAAACTAAAGCCTGATTGAACCAAATGTCAATGTGTAAAAGCTTTTAACAGAACCTCCCCATTCACCAGAGACATTCTTATCAAAAATATATATGAGTCCAAAGTCAGCCCAATTAGTTGATGGAGAGAGCCTAAGAATTAGCGTAAGAAAACATTCCTTTACAATCACAAATAGCTCCTCAGAGAGATGACACACTGAGATTGGACTTTTGTTAGCGTCTGTTCATGGATTCTCAGATGCAGAAGGGAGAGGCACAATTCAAAAAATGGATCAAAAAAAGAGGGGGTTATACCAAGCCCAGGGGTCCTAAGTGTTGAGTAGAATGTGCGGAGAAAAATTACTATTAAAAGTAATCATATAGTATAAACTAAAAACGGAACTAGCTTTGATCTGCTCCATATATACACATATACATACACACGCACACATATATACAGATGTGTTGAGGAACCTGAGACAAAGAGGCACATAAACCATAGACTTTCTTCAATCCCCAGGGACACCTGCAGTCTGACATGTTATTTAGAAGTGAAGATTGCCTATAGCTACTACCCTATGAACTTAAAACTTAAGAACTTAAAAATTGTGCTTTAAGTTTTGATGAAAGTGATAGGAATCCCTTTCATCTTGTCAATGTCTCCACAATTCTTTACATTTGACTTGCGTTGTATCTAGCTTGGAAAGCTGAATTGAAAAAGCATTATTAATTTTATTGTGGCTAAAGCAGAAACTGACATGTTCTTTCTTCTTCCTAGGTTTAAAATTGAGAAAACAAAATAAAACTAACCTTGGGGGAATAGGGTATTTAGTATGTGACCCAACTCAAGTTCAGAGAAGAGGTGTTCCTTGTTCACAGATTTTATAGTCTCTTCACACCTGTTGTAGATTTCATCAGCAATTTCTGTTTAGAATTCCTAATTTTCTGAAACCAAGAGATTCAAAGGAAAAACTCCATGAGACTAAACAAAAGAATTCTTTCATTTTTGAAAAATGATATATTGGGAACATTTAGAGAAGATGTGGAAGTGAGAAGTCTTGAATTAAGATAGTATCTGATAAATTAGAATGTTCCTACAAAGAACAGGACGTTAAGGGAATATTTCCATCTCAATGCAAGCAATACTTAAAAGCCTGTTCCAAATTCCTTCCTATTTTTTCCAACAGATCCTGTTATTTGATGCACATGCTTTCCTTCCTCGCTCCCCAAATTCCCTTGTCTCACCTATATTATTCTTCTGCTTAAATGAATATAGATCAGAATACTGATTTCCAAGGTCTTGCTTAAGTTGTTATCTATATAAAAAACAGACAAAAATATTTTAATTTGGTTTAAGTTTCTTCTCTCTAGTAACTATACAGAAACAGACTAGAATTAAAAATTTAAAAGAATGCATGTTGGTGGTGGTGGGGGTACATGTTAACTTCTGTTGATTTTTAATAAACATCTGGTTTAATCTAGCTTGTATTCTGATTCAGCCTCCTGATTCTGCTCTTAGCATGACCTCTTATGAATCATATGTTAGTCCATAGTACTCAAACAGCAAGTTACAGACTATTCTTCATGTTGCTCAACCAGGCATAATTCTCAACACCTTCACCTTTTTTAAAAAATAAGACGGTATTTTTTAGAGTAATTTCAAGTTCCCAGCAAAACTGAGCATCAGGTACAGAGATTCCCCATATATCCACTCTTCACACATAAACATAACCTCCCTATTATCAACATTCCCCACTAGAATGGTACATACATACATTACAATGGATAAACCAACACTGACACAGTTCAGTTCAGTTCAGTCGCTCAGTCGTGTCCGACTCTTTGCGACCCCATGAATCGCAGCACGCCAGGCCTCCCTGTCCATCACCAACTCCCAGAGTTCACTCAGACTCATGTCCATGGAGTCAGTGATGCCATCCAGCCATCTCATCCTCTGTCGTCCCTGTCTCTT
>NW_011494832.1:9501440-9502141 GCF_000754665.1 Bison bison bison | reverse complement strand
CAAAAGCATCAATTCTTCAGTGCTCAGCCTTCTTCACAGTCCAACTCTCACATCCATACATGACCACAGGAAAAACCAAAGCCTTGATTAGACGGACCTTTGTTGGCAAAGTAATGTCTCTGCTTTTCAATATGCCATCTAGGTTGGTCATACCTTTCCTTCCAAGGAGTAAGCGTCTTTTAATTTCATGGCTGCAGTCACCATCTGCAGCAATATTGGAGCCGAAAAAAATAAAATCTGACACTGTTTCCACTGTTTCCCCATCTATTTCCCATGAAGTGATGGGACCAGATGCCATGATCTTTGTTTTCTGAATATTGAGCTTTAAGCCAAATTTTTCACTCTCCACTTTCACTTTCAGGAAGAGGAACTAAAAAGCCTCTTGATGAAAGTGAAAGAGGAGAGTGAAAAAGTTGGCTTAAAGCTCAACTTTCAGAAAACTAATATCATGGCATCTGGTCCCATCACTTCATGGGAAATAGATGGGGAAACAGTGGAAACAGTGTCAGACTTTATTTTGGGGGGCTCCCAAATCACTGCAGATGGTGATTGGAGCCATGAAATTAAAAGGCATTTACTCCTTGGAAGGAAAGTTATAACCAACCTAGATAGCATATTTAAAAGCAGAGACATTACTTTGCCCACAAAGGTCCATCTAGTCAAGGCTATGGTTTTTCCAGTAGTCATGTATGGATGTGAGA
>NW_011494832.1:9484958-9501340 GCF_000754665.1 Bison bison bison | reverse complement strand
AGATATCATGGCATCTGGTCCCATCACTTCATGGGAAATAGATGGGGAAACAGTGGAAACAGTGTCAGACTTTATTTTGGGGGGCTCCCAAATCACTGCAGATGGTGATTGGAGCCATGAAATTAAAAGACGCTTGCTCCTTGGAAGGAAAGTTATGACTCCAGGAGATTCTCCCAACCCAGAAATTGAAACTGCATCTTTTACATCTCCTGCATTGGCAGGCAGATTCTTTACCAATAGTCTCACTATTGGGAAGCCCCAAGTAAGGAATACACAGGCAAATCCTAGAAGGCCAAATTTTAATATAAATACAAAATAAATAAATAAAAACATCAGAGGCTGAACACCACGGGAGTCACAGACTTAGTCAAAACAAGTAACAAAATAAAGAAATCAATAAACAAACAAACAAAATAGCAAGAACAACATTCAGAGCTTGAGGGGAGGGATATGAACTTAGAATTGCTACAGTTACTATTCAAAAACTCGTTTTCAACAACAATAAAAAAATAATGAGATTCGCAAAGACATAGAAATGTGTTATATTCTGAGAAAAAAAGCCAAGAACAGAAATTGTCCCCAGGTGTTGGACTTGGCAGACAAAAATATCAGAGCAGCTATTATAAATATGTTCAATGAAGTAAAAGAAGCCATGCTCAATAAATTAAAGTTTGACAACAGTTAACCAACAAATAAAAGCAAATACATAGACATGAAGTAACTTTAGTGGTTGCTTAGGTGTAGAAGCATGAAGTAACTTTGAGGCAGGAGCAGAGTATAGAATAAATTTGGAAGGATGGTAGAAAGATTCCAAATCTGGATTGTTGTGATGCTTGCTAAACTCTATAAATTTGCTAAAAATCATTCAATTAAATATTTACAATAGGTGAATTTCATAGTATAAAGTTTATATCTCAGTAAATTTATCTTAAAAAATTGTGTACACTTTGGTATTTCTTGATCCCCTGATGTTTCTCTCTATATTTTATCCATTAGAATTTATTGTAAATACTGAATCCAGCTTAACATCATTAAAATATTCAAGAATTTCAATACTTACTGGTAACATTCCTCTTCACAAGTTCTTTATCATTGTTTCTGTATATTCCAATTTCTTAGAAAGGTGTAACAAATAACTAAGAACCATTTTTAAAATGTTTATCTTAAGATTATGACAAAATAGCCAAAATACTGCTAATTTAATGCTCTTGATTTCTCATCTGGACACTTAGAATTAATCCCTTATTCCTGTTTCATGATTCATCCTCCTCACTTCTATTCACACACTGGAGTAATTTTATGAACATAATTCCACTCTTTTTTTTTACAGTTTGCTAATAATTCTCCAAGTATTTTTTTCTCCCTCTCTCTCCATCCTCACCTCCCTCAATCTTTTAACCTGGAGTCCACAAACTCAAAAAAACTTGATAGATTAAATTGGGATTTTGTAACCCCTGAAGGTAAGTAAGTAAGTAAAAGATTTCTGTATATGCAGTTTTGTGCATATATGAGGATATTTTCTCCATGCTATTAAAAGACATGTATTCCTCTTTCATTTTACTGTTAGAATTCAAAGCAAGAGATTCAAGGGCTTTATCATATTCTGAAAGGAGCTAGTTCCCTGAAAAGTGTAAGAAACATGGTCCTTCTGTATGTCATTTCAGTTCTCTTTACTGACACATAGATCCACCTATACCTGAACCTAGCCTCCTTCCAGCACCAGTTTATTTCCCTTCTTTTTGCTTCATATGCTTCAAGAGATAGGCACCATTTTTAATGCCCTGAAAAGACACCTCTCTGATTTGCCTCTCTGCATTTACACAGATTCTTCTCTTTCTGCCTTCTTGCAACCCACTCTATCTGGTAAATATTTATGCACACTTTTCACTTGCCTCTTTCTCTAAGAAGTTTGCATGATCCTGTTAGAAAAAGTCCCTTGTGTTCCTCTATCATGTTGAATCAACTATAAATGGACCTGAGTTACAAAACCACATTTATTGCAATTCTTGTTCATAAAAGTTTTCCTAATCTAGACTGGGAGCTCGGGGAGAGGAAGAACTCAAGTGTGTTTAGTTTCCAGCCAGATAGTAGGCATTTAGAGGCACTTTAAAACAAATCAGTTCATGAACTTATATACAAATGAACACAGAGGCTTTCTGGGCCAAATAACTTTTCCTACCACTTTATGAAGGGATAAATTTGTTTCAAGAAGAAAGACAAATTTTACTGGGCTATAGTAGACAGATTAATGACTTCTCAGTCCATATCTTAATTTCTGAAACCCATGAATATATTGCTAAAAGGCATTGATGGAAGTTAAGTTGTAGATGAAATTAAAGTTGCTAATCAGTTGACCTTACAAAACAGAGATTATCCTGGTTTATCTCAGTAGGCCCATGATCTTCAAATGGGTCTTCAATTGAGAAGAGTCAGAACCTGAGAGACGGCATCAAGGGGAAAGTCTGACTGGCCATGGCTAGCCTTGAAGACGGAGAAAGGAATCACAAAACCAAAGAATACATGCCACCTCTAGAAGCTGAAAAGGGCAAGAAAATAGATTTTTCTCCCAGAGCCTCCAGAAAAGGACACAGCCTTATATATACACCTTGGGTTTTAGTCCAGTGATACTCATTCAGTTTCAGATTTCCAGACTGTTCCACTAAATCTGTGGTAATTTGTTACGGTAAACACATACCCACACACACAAACCTGGACTTTCTATCAATACTTCCTATATTTAAAGTATCCCTGCTATAAGTTGAATTGCACCCTCTCAAGAGACATGTTTAAGTCCAAAATCCCAGGATTCAAAATGTGACCTTATTTGGAAATAGTGTTGTTGGTAGACATAGTTAGTTAGGATGAGGTCATGTGGGATGAGGGTGGGTCCTTACTTTAATACTACACAAGTCCTTTTAAAAAAGAGAAGACAGCCTGTAACAACAGAAGCAGAGATCCAAATGATTCCTTTACAAGCCAAAGAACTCTAAGAATTGCTGGCAAACACCAAAATCTGGAAAAGGCAAAGAAGAATTTTCCTCTACAGGCTTTAAAGGGAACACAACACAGGCAGAATCATCTTGTCAGAATTTTAGCCTCCAGAATTGTGAGAAAATAAATTTCTGCTTTTTGTAAAGCCACCCAGTTTTTGGTTTGTTACAGTAGCCCCAGGGGAACCAACACTAATACTAATTCAGACCCCCTCATACCTGAATTCTAATTTCAGAGTGTTGTGTATTCATCAAATTTCTCTTTCAATATTTCTCATGATCACTTTCAAAAATCCAATTAAATATATTCTTCAGGTTGTTGCAGCAGTTGCTACATAAACACAACACAGATTTGACACCCAAATGTTGAGTTTGCAGGAGTCAAGGAGCAAACAATTAGGCTCAAACAGCTGACTCTACTCATGTGTCAATGAATTATCTGCTATAAGCCCCACAATACAACCTCAGAAGGAAACCAAATAAAAAGAGACAGGTTAAAAATTTTGTTTTAACATTCATGAGTTTTGTTTTAGTGAACAAAATAGTAAGTCTTGCTTTGGAGAAAGATATAGAGGCATTAATACATTTCGTCAAAGTTGGAGTTAACAATGTCTGACAGGTTAACCACACACAAAAAAATCTCCTTAAACTCCAAATTTCCCCAAACTTTCTTTTGGGCCAAAGGCGGGGAAAATGGTTTTGTAACTATTCCTGAATCTTTTTATTTAATTTAAAACTGATCAATAATAGTATCTGTAATGCAACAAGTTTGTCTTCTAAACCACTGTATCCCAGTGTTCATTCCTTTTAAATTTAAGCATTTATTTTATACTTCTTGCTTAGTGATTAATCATGAACTGCTTTGTTAAATCTCCTGTTATGAACCCTTGCTTTTCATATTGTGAAAATACACCTGTTCCTGTTTAAGTCAGAGGCAATATGAAGACAATTGCTGATTACTGCAATCTCTGTTAATCTCCATACACAGGTACTCACACATGGATGATCAAAATTCCTTATGAAATCATTCACTTTTTCACAATGGCTTCAAATCCTTTTGAAAAGAATGTCTAAGGAAAAAGTACAACTACTTATAAAATAGTTAGCTATAAACTTAGGTCTCTTTTTATTTAGTATATAAAAATCAAAAGAAGAGAAGCAATTTTGCTTTTCTTAGTTTCATTAATACAAGTAGACTAAACTCTTATGTTGGAAACATTCTTTTTAAGAAACTCCTGGCCAAATGCTTTTCAAATAAGTTTGAGTTTATTAGGAAATGCTGATGGATCATAGTAGATGAAAGCCCTAGCTGAAATAATGACATGTTACTAACAGCCTTGGTAAACTAGGCTTAATTACATGGATTAATCAAGCTCAGTTAATGATTATTTTACAATTCTACCATATTTGTTTGAACATCATAATGTGTTTTTAATGTACATTTGCCAAGATTTAAACTCCAATACCACATCAAAACTGAGCTGACATTAATCGCATGATGAGGTAAATTTTAAAGTATAGATGTGATCAAGATGTCTTTCAAATATATCCAAACATATGGTTCTTTGAAACTATTCTTAAAATTAGTATTCTCAATCTTTTTTACTGATTGGTTCTTAAAACCAGATTTTTTCTTGAAATTTTGCATTAGAATTCAACCAAAGTCTTTGGCAAATTTTCAACTAATGTTTATTATTACTTTCAAATTATGTTTACTTTCCCAATAAGAAATGAATAATTTCCACACTGAATTAGTGTGCTGGGGTTGCCATAACAATACCCCAGACAGGGTTGATTACACAACAGGAATTTATTTCCTCATCGTTCTGGATACTATAGGTCCAAGATCAAGATGTCAGAGGACTAGCTTCCTCCTGAGAGCTTTGAGGGAGGGAACTGCTTTAGGCCTCTTTGCTTGGCCATCTTTTTGCCGAACCTCACATCATCTTCCCTACATATATGTCTGTGTTCATATTTTCTTTTTTATAAGAATACCTCTCAAACTGGATTACAACCAACCTAAATGACTTCACTGTGACTTAATCACCTTTGCAATGAACCCATCTCCAAATATGGTCAGATTCTAAAGTACTGAGGGTTAGGACTTCAACATAATTTGGTGGGAAGAGGGCATAATTCAGCTCATAACACAAGCATAATTCACACTACAGTGTTTACAAGACTTTAAGTAGCTATAAATCCTTTGAATTAAAAAAATAATATTTTTATGCTTAATGCACAGTGGCAGCTTTATTAATTCTGAACATTTAGCTATTTGACTTTTTTTCTCCTGAACTAAATTCATTGTAATAGAGTAATGAAAAGTAAGAACTTATTTTCAAAATCTTGATATTACTTTAGGAAAATAGATATGTTAGCAAAACATAGTAAGCATTGTCTATAAAGTGTTCATTTTCACACTAATTACATCTGGGATTTTCACTGTTTGAGATGAGCACATAAATTTGTTGTTTAGTCACTAAGTTGTGTCCGATTCTTTGCAACCCCATGGACTGTAGTCTGCCAAGCTTTCCTGTCCTTTACTATCTTCTGGAGTTTGCTCAAATTCATGTCCATTCAGTGGACGGTGATGTTCAGTGATGTTATCTAACCATTATCATCCTTTGATTCGAGCACATAAAGTTGACAAGAACCCAAAAGTTTGATCTGAAAAGCAAAAAGAACTGTTTCTTATGCAGTGAAACAGACATCATCAACCAAGGGAACTCTAGATTCAGAGCTGTAAGTGTCAATTTGAAGTTGATTTTGGAACATGACCAATCTCCAACTTCATTGCTTTTACACTAATGTATCAGTCACAACCAAGTGTAAGATACACAGCCTTATGCTTAGGACCATACTACTACCTTCTCTGAGCTCTGATTTCCAGGCACAAGTTCTTTCTTGATCTCCTAGAAATAATTTCTAGCCTTAGTTTTTTTAACTCATGGAATTTTATTAGTAGTTATGTCTAATAAGAAAAAAAAATTCTTGGAAATAAAGCATATTAATTTGTAAATCTTCCCTGAGACGAATGATTTTGGTATGTCCTCACCTGACAGAATATTTGATTTATGTAAAGGTGGGGTTGCAAGTAGATGCTGAACATCTATAAAAGAAGAGAGGGAGCAGAAGTAACACCAAGAAGGAAAGGCCAAAAAAGGAGCTAAAATCTCTATTAAAAAAAAAAAAAACAGGATGAAAACCTAAGGATTTTTTTTTAGTCACTTCAAAATTTTGACAGATATTAAATACATATTTTAATATGTGTATGTGCACATTTGTATAAATTTACATATACTATATATGACATATACATATAACACAAAGAGAGTCAAAGATAACAATTCAACTTATATAATAAGGAATAGTATAAAGACAAGAATAAGAAGATTGTATATTTTATTATATACTCTGAGTTCAGAAAACTTGAAAGTTGGTGGAAGGAGAGGAAAAGGTTAGTTTTTTATATGAAATAGTTCATGTTAATATTAAAAGCCAGTTAGCCTCCTCATTGAAACATTTTGCATTTTAACCCCACTTACACTCCTTAGTCTTTGATTTTGCAAGAAGGTTTTCGAACAAAATATTCTCAGCAGTTAACCCAATGCCTATTTTCAGGCATGTATAATTTTATGAAAGATAATATCAATCAGAGCACATTCAGCCCATCTATTACTCAGTACCCCTACACTAAGGAAATTCCAGGGTCATTTAATTACCTTCTGCATTTCTTTGCAAGTTTAAATGTGAAAGTGAGATGGGAAGCCAGACAGCTGAGGAAGAGTAACCATAAAAGAAGAGGCAAGCTAAAGCTAAATGCAATAAACCTAATCTTGAACACAAATGCACACAGCTGTGCAGTCCTCAGGCACCAGAGAGCCTAAATGTAATGCAATATTAAGGAAAAACATCCATGTTCTCTGGAAGAAGCTTCTCTATTTCTTTCTTACACCAAAAAATCTTAGATTTTCCATTTCTTCCTTTGCTTTCTTACATAAAGAAATCTTAGATCACAAAACAGGATGCATTTAGAAGTGCTTCCTCTCTTTGAATGATCCCTCAGTCTTGAAAGCCCAGGTGAAAAGAACAAACAAACAAAAAAACCCGGATTCCTATTCTCATTCCAACCATTACCTTATGCTGAGTTACTTCTGTGGTGTTCAACAATTTAGAATAATACTTAGACAATGAGTACTGACAATTTTTTAGAAACTTGAAACAATTTCTGGAACACCTATATTAGTAACATATATGCATACATATAATTTAAGAAGGTCTATCGTCACTTATTTGACAGTGCATCCTACATAATTTAACATGCCAAATAAACCTAATTGGTTTAACATCTCTCTTTTACAAGGTGAAAAATAAATCTTTTGAAGTTTTCCAGGGGGCCTCTTGGAAATCTCAGTTACCCGTAAGTCGGTCAAAAAGATACCATTTAGAATGTAATTCTTTAAAGTTGCCAAAACATCAAAAGGTATGAACATTTTACTAAACACGATCACTAATTATTATGAAATAGCCTTTATTTAACTAAAATGATAATAGAAGATTTTATAACAAATACAGAAGTTTACACAGTTGTGAACAAAACTTTTTTGATATTGAAGAGACTGGGTTTCCATAACTAATCAAAAGCTTGATAAAACAAACAAACAAACTTGAAGCACAGTCAGTTAGTTGAAAAGACACAAAATCTTTGCTGTCCAGGCAGATTATTTTAAGGTAAACCGAAATCTTTGTTTATACTTCCTTATTAAGAGTGGACCAAAGCTGCTGCTGCTGCTGAGTCGCTTCAGTTGTGTCCGACTCCGTGGGACCCCATAGACGGCAGCCCACTAGGCTCCCCCGTCCCTGGGATTCTCCAGGCGAGAACACTGGGGTGGGTTGCCATTTCCTTCTCCAATGCATGAAAGGGAAATGTGAAAGTGAGGTCGCTCAGTCATGTCCAACTCTTCACGACCGCATGGACTGCAGCCTACCGCTCCTCTGTCCATGGGATTTTCCAGGCAAGAGTACTGGAGTGGGGTGCCATCGCCTTCTCCAATGGACCAATAGTAAAACTAATAAAACTGCATCCTCTTAATGGAAGAAAACCAAACTAATTTTGCAACAGTTTTCTTTTGATATTAAAACTAATTAAAAAAAATAATCCATTCCAATATTAGTAATCTTTACCACACATAAAATTCCTTTCCCAAAATTCCTTTTCCATGAAAGTTATAAAACTTTTTGTGTCCACTTAATTTTGTCTTTTTTTTTTTTTGTCCTATTTCTCATTATGGATCAATCATTTCACTTTAGAAAAAAATCACTCTTTTTCCTTTAACAAAAAGGTATCTTAATACCTTACCAAAAATCCATTTCACTTTGCTTACATAGAGGTGCTTCTCTTACTTCTAGTAGTTTTAACTACATATATTAACTAGAATTATTATCCCTTAGAATCCTTAAATCCTAGTGAAAACTAAGAACTTAACAACTGTGGACTGTTGCATTACCATTCTGTTGACTGACAAAATTTATAAATATATTTCATAATTTCTAGATGTATGTTCTTCACAATAAGCTTTTCATTGTGGCACAGAACATGTTTGTACTAATAAGCCCAAATACCTTTAGTCCCTGTGTAAAGTAAACCAATAAAGGATAAACCTATGTTCAGTAATTAATCTTTCAGTATCTTATCTTATGTGGAATTGATCTAGATATTCAATGAATATTCATAATTAACTTATTTCAGTATCACTTTAAGGTATAAAGTTATCAAAAAGATTTTGAGTAGACATAATATAAAGTATTTTTAAGTAGATATACTATAAAATTAAATTATTGTTGAAAGTTCTTAGTTATATCTATTGGACTTGTTTATCTTAGTTATATTATTTTACTTCTTCTTTATTGTATTTAGATTACTTGTGAAAATTTCATAAGAGATTAAATAGCTAATTGTCATTTTTTTTCATGGAGCCAAAGCAAGAATAATACCCAGTTGTGGATGTGACCGGTGATAGAAGCAGGTCTGATGCTGTAAAGAGCAATATTGCATAGCAATCTGGAATGTTAGGTCCATGAATCAAGGCAAATTGGAAGTGCTCAAACAGGAGATGGCAAGAGTGAATGTCGACATTCTAGGCACCAGCAAACTAAAATGGACTGGAATGGGTGAATTTAACTCAGATGACCATTATATCTACTACAGTGGGCACCAATCCCTTATAAGAAATGGAGTAGCCATCATGGTCAACAAAAGAGTCCAAAATGCAGTACTTGGATGCAATCTCAAAAACGACAGAATTATCTCTGTTCATTTCCAAGGCAAACCATTCAATGTCATGCTGATCCAAGTCTATGCCCGAACCAGTAACACTGAAGAAGCTAAAGTTGAACAGTTCTATGAAGACCTACAAGACCTTTTAGAACTGATACCCAAAAAAGATGTCCTTTTCATTATAGGTGATTGGAATGCAAAAGTAAGAAAAACCTGGGGTAACAGAAAAATTTGGCCTTGGAATATGGAATGAAGTACAGCAGAGGCTAATAGAGTTTTGCCAAAAGAACGCACTGGTCATAGCAAACACCCTCTTCCAACAACACAAGAGAAGACGCTACACGTGGGTGGACATCACCAGATGGTCAACACCGAAATCAGATTGATTATATTCTTCACAGCCAAAGATGGAGCTCTATACAGTCAGCAAAAACAAGACCGGGAGCTGACTGTGGCTCAGATCTTAAACTCCTTATTACCAAATTCAGACTTAAATTGAAGAAAGTAGGGAAAACCACTAGACCATTCAGGTATGACCTAAATCAAATACCTTATGATTATACAGTGGAACTGAGAAATAGATTTAAGGGATTAGATATGATAGATAGAGTGCTTGATGAACTATGGACAGAAGTTCGTGCCATTGTACAGGAGACAGGGATCAAGACCATCCCCATGGAAAAGAAATGCAAAAAAGCAAAATAGCTGTCTGTGGAGGTGTTACAAATAGCTGTGAAAAGAAGAGAAGTGAAAAGCAAAGGAGAAAAGGAAAGATAAAAGCATCTGAATGCAGAGTTCCAAAGAATAGCAGGACAGATAAGAAAGCCTTCCTCAGCCATCAGTGCAAAGAAATAGAGGAAAACAACAGAATGGGAAAGACTAGAGATCTCTTCAAGAAAATTAGAGATACCAAGGGAACATTTCATGCAAAGATGGGCTCGATAAAGGACAGAAATGGTATGGACCTAACAGAAGCAGAAGATATTAAGAAGAGGTGGCAAGAATACACAGAACTGTACAAAAAAGATCTTCACAAACAAGATAATCACGATGGTGTGATCATTCAGCTAGAGCCAGATATCCTGGAATGTGAAGTCAAGTGGGCCTTAGAAAGCATCACTATGAAACAAAGCTAGTGGAGGTGATGGAATTCTAGTTGAGCTATTTCAGATCCTGAAAGACGATGCTGTGAAAGTGCAGTGCTCAGTATGCCAGCAAATGTGGAAAACTCAGCAGTGGCCACAGGACTGGAAAAGGTCAGTTTTCATTCCAATCCCAAAGAAAGGCAATGTCAAAGAATGCTCAAACTACCACACACAATTGCACTCATCTCACACACTAGCAAAGTAATGCTCAAAGTTCTCCAAGCCAGGCTTCAGCAGTACGTGAACTTCCAGATCTTCAAGCTGGTTTTAGAAAAGGCAGAGGAACAAGAGGTCAAATTGCCAACATCTGCTGGATCATCGAAAAAGCAAGAGAGTTCCAGAAAAACATCTATTTCTGCTTTATCGACTATGCCAAAGCCTTTGACTGTTTGGATCACAATAAACTGTGGAAAATTCTGAAAGAGATTGGAATACCAGACCACCTGACCTGCCTCTTGAGAAATGTGTACGCAGGTCAGGAAGCAAAAGTTAGAAATGGACATGGAACAACAGACTAGTTCCAAATAGGAAAAGGAGTATGTCAAGACTGTATACTGTCACCCTGCTTATTTAACTTATATGCAGAGTACATCATGAGAAACGCTGGGCTGGAAGAAGCACAAGCTGAAATCCAGATCGCTGGGAGAAGTATCAATAATCTCAGATATGCAGATGACACCACCCTTATGGCAGAAAGTGAAGAGGAACTCAAAAGCCTCTTGATGAAAGTGAAAGAGGAGAGTAAAAATGTTGGCTTAAAACTCAACATTCAGAAAACGAAGATCATAGCATCTGGTCCCATCACTTCATGGGAAATAGATGGGGAAACAGTGTCAGACTTTATTTTTTCGGCTCCAAAATCACTGCAGATGGTGATTGCAGCCATGAAATTAAAAGACCCTTATTTACTCCTTGGAAGGAAAGTTATGACCAACCTAGATAGCATATTAAAAAGCAGAGATATTACTATGCCAACAAAGGTCCATCTAGTCAAGGCTCTGGTTTTCCAGTGGTCATGTATGGAAATGAGAGTTGGACTGTGAAGAAGGCTGAGCACCAAAGAATTGATGCTTTTGAACTGTGGCACTGGAGAAGACTCTTGCGAGATCCAACCAGTCCATTCTTAAGGAGACCAGTCCTGGGTGTTCATTGGAAGTACTGATGTTGAGGCTGAAACTTCAATACTTTGGCCACGTCATGCAAAGAGTTGACTCATTGGAAAGGACCCTGATACTGGGAGTAATTGGGGGCAGGAGGAGAAGTGGACGACAAATTTACACTAGCTTTTGTTTCTGAAGTTCATCCTAGATTATATAAACTTGAATAGGCTTCTTTACAAATACATCCAGAGTTAGGAAAAAAAAAAAAAAATCACACACTTAGAACAAACATACATAGTCACACATACAGACAGATGCAAACAGAAATCTTATAGATTTTGTTTGGAAATTTACAGCTTTAGAAAAACTGCATCTATGGATTTCCCTGGCAATCCAGTGGTTAGAAGTCTGCCTTTCCACTGCTGGGTGTACAGGTTCAATCTGTGGTCAGGGAAGTAAGATTCCTAATGGCACAAGACCAGACAACATTAAGAAATTAAAAAAAGCTGTATCTAAATCATGTTTCTGTCAGATGTCATAAATTCAGGTAACCTGCTCAGACATCTTAAATTTTTACTAACATCTGTGAAGGATATTAATACCACTTTCCAAGAAGCCTTCCTTCTTTTTTTTTTTTTCCCCCCTTCTGATAAGAATTACCTCCTGAAATTTGCATTTCAAAGACGTGCAAGTTACTCAGTTCCAGGAGTAGACGAGGTAGAACATTTACATCTCAAAAACACAGGGAAAAAGTTTAACTTCCTCCAAGGAATTTTTTGTTTGTTTGTTTTCTGAATCCATAATTTTGCAATACTAAAAAGTCTTTATAAATAAATGGAAAAGGCTCTGCCTGGGTAAAAAGGACTGGTGGTCTTTGAATTGCTCCTAAATATTCATTTCTGTTCTTGTAAAGACTAAATTTACAAGGCAAGTATAATCATTTTTAATTCCTCAAGTAACTGGACTGTAACCCGAACGACATCAAAGGGTTGATCCACCCATTCATCTAAATTACTTTCAATTTGCTTCTTTAGATCAGGGAGCGCTAAGATGGAAATCAAGATTTCTGTTCTCGATTTAGAACTGTGTGTCTCTGGAATGTTTTTCTTTGCCTCTGGGTACATAATTTCCTTTAGTTTAAGGCAGAAGAGCTAAGTTCCCATCTGGCTCTCAATATCAGCTTCTGACCACTGTTGTTGTTCAACCACTAAGTCCTGTCTTCAGACCCCACGGACATGCTATGGTGGCATGCTAGGCTTCCCTGTCCTTCACTATTTCCTGGAGTTGTTCAGACTCATGTCCTTTGAGTCAGTGATGCCATCCAACCATCTCATCCTCTGTCATCCCCTTCTCCTCCTGCCCACAGTCTTTCCCAGATTAGGTTCTGACCATTGAGATGCTTTAAAAGAAAACAATAGAAACAAACACTTTCAAATATCTTGCCGGGTTTCAGCTGATACAAACAGTAAATATTACTGGCAGTACTGAACAACACCTTGGCTGTAAGAAGTATCCCCCCAAAAGGTGCAAAAGATACCAGCCTCCCAAGATCTAGAACCATGACTGAAGAAAGCAAAAGAAGATGTAGACAATTCCCCTGAGAGCTAGGAACAAAAGGTAGGACTCCAGCTGCAAATGGGGTGCAACCTGCATTTCTATCTGGCCATATTTGGGTATTCCCAACCCGATGGTTGCCAAGCCAAATACTCAGGACACAAAAGAAGAAAAACAAGGAGACAAGGAGATGATAACTAACACTGACAGAGAATGGATCAGTAGCTAATGGGTCTGGATTTAGAAAGGAAGGGACAACATGAAATTTTATCATCCTCTCTTGACTGGGCACTACAGACTGAGATCCTAAAAAGTCTACTGTAATTGGAATTCTCATCATTCACTGGCTTCAGTCAGTTTGCACAGGATTTCATCTGCAGAAGCCTTGAGGTTTAAAATCAAGAGTGTAGCTCTAGTATCTGCCAGAACTTGTCAAAGTTTATTATTTATTTTAGTTCTCCTGGACTATTTAAAGAAACAACTAATAGCAGTTTACCAGAGAATCTCTTGGAGGCCTGTCAACCCTGAGAGGATAGATGTGGTGGCATATTTAAGACCACTAACTTGTTGGACTTTTGTTTACCATCTTGGAAACTCTTCAGAGTGAAAGGGAATTTAGATAGATTAGAAGACTGTGAGCACTTAGGTAAAGGAATAGAGGGGAGTAGTGGGTATCACATCAGTCATAGAGATTTTGTTTTCAGTATTTTCTGTATCTTTATTTTTAAATATCTATTTATTTATTTTTCTGCCCCAAGCAGGTAATGGTTCCTGCATGCAAGATCTAGTTCCCTGACCAGGGATAGAATCCAAGGCCCCTGTACTGGGAGCACTAAGTCTTAGCCACTGGATCACCAGGGAAGCCCCACCTCTTTGTCTTTAATTTTTATTAGCCCTTTGCAATCTTGAATCTTGCATTTAAATCAAGATTCAATTTGTATCTTGAATCTTTCAAGATGATATTTTGCAGTTTTGAAGCCTCTTGGAGGCTTTAGCAGGCAAATTAAAATAGGTACCCCATTCTGTTTGCTTGATTTGAGAGCCCTTGCTTTCAAATATACTTCCTCAATGAACAATCTTATCTCACTGGAACATTCATTATATAGTGGCCATTGTAATTCCAGGCTGTCTGAGATATTGCCATTTATGTGTCTATCTTCCAGGACCACAGTACATAGATATAAACTAAGCAGATGTGCCAGAAGTGGGATGCTCCATTCTTATAATAGAAACCTGATGCCATTTCTTTAGTTAAGTCTTTGGTCTCTCAGAACCAAATTAACACATAAGACAGATGTGCCACTAGGTTGGGGATTTTGTGGCATTTTACAGTATGCAATGTTGCCTGAAATTTTTCTTGAGCTTGGAAGGCAGCCTATAGTCTATTTAACTTATTTCATGACCAATTTATCCTAGCACTCGAGTTTCATCATAGGGGACTGGAATGCAAAAGTAGGAAGTCAAGAGATTCTTGGATGGAGTAACAGGCAAGTTTGGCCTTCGAGTACAAAATGAAGCAGAGCAAAGGCTAACAGTTTTTTTCATGAGAACACACTGGTCATAGCAAACACCATCTTCCAACAAAACAAGAAAAAACTATACACATGGACATCACCAAATGGTCAGTAACAACTGATTATATTCTTTTCATCCAAAGATGGAGAAGCTCTATATAGTCAGCAAAAACAAGACTGGGAGCTGACTGTTGCTCAGATCATCAACTCCTTTTTGCAAAATTCAAGCTTAAATTGAAGAAAATAGGAAAAACCACTAGACCATTCAGGTAGGACCTAAATTAAATCCCTTACAATTGTACAGTGGAGGTAACAAATAGATTCAATGGATTAGATCCTATAGACAGAGTGCCTGAAGAACTATGATGGTGATTCATAAAATTGTAAAGGAGGCTGTGATCAAAACCATCCCCAAGAAAAAGAAATGCAAAAAGGCAAAATGGCTGTCTGAGGAGGCTTTACAAATAGTTGAGAAAAGAAGAGAAGGGAAAGATATACCCAACTGAGATATACCCAGTACTGGGAGCTGTGGTATGCTGGCATAAGTCCTTTTGAAAGAAGTCACCATTGCCACCATGACCCCTAACTAGCTTGACCTCAGGTCAAAACAGGGAGGGAACACAGCCCCACCCATCAAAAGAAAATTGGATTAAAGATTTACTAAGCATGGCAGCCCATCAAAGCAAGATTCAGATTCCCCCACAGCCAGTCATTCCTATCAGGAAGTTTCTACAAGCCTCTTATCCTCATCCATTATAGGGCAGACAGAATGAAAACCACAATTACAGAAAAAGAGCCAATTGATCACAGGGGTGAATTTAACTCAGATGACCATTATATCTACTACTGTGGGCAAGAATCTCTTAGAAGAAATGGAGTAGCCCTCATAACCAACAAAAGAGTCTGAAATGCGGTACTTGAGTGCAATTTCAAAAATGACAGAATGATCTCTGTTTGTTTTCAAGGTGAACCATTCA
This sequence comes from Bison bison bison, assembly GCF_000754665.1. Lineage (NCBI taxonomy): Eukaryota > Metazoa > Chordata > Mammalia > Artiodactyla > Bovidae > Bison > Bison bison. The sequence goes on along the minus strand of NW_011494832.1, from coordinate 9,485,783 downwards.
ATATCACAGTAATCCAAGTCTATGCCTGGACCACTAATGCTGAATAAGCTGAAGTTGAATGATTCCATGAAGACCTACAAGACCTTCCAGAACTAACACCAAAAAAGACGTTCTTTTCATCATAGGGGACTGGAATGCAAAAGTAGGAAGTCAAGAGATTCTTGGATGGAGTAACAGGCAACTTTGGCCTTAGAGTACAAAATGAAGCAGGGCAAAAGCTAACAGAGTTTTGCCAAGAGAATGCACTGGTCATGGCAAACACCCTCTGCCAACAACACAAGTCAACTCTACACATAGACATTCAGTTCAGTTCAGTTCAGTTCATTCGCTCAGTCTTGTCCAACTCTTTGCGACCTCATGAATTGCAGCATGCCAGGCCTCCCTGTCCATCATGAACTCCCGGAGTTCACTCAAACTCATGTCCATTGAGTCAGTGATGCCATCCAGCCATCTCATCCTCTGTCGTCCCCTTTTCCTCCTGCCCCTAATCCCTCCCAGCATCAGAGTCTTTTCCAATGAGTCAACTCTTCACATGAGGTGGCCAAAGTACTGGAGTTTCAGCTTTAGCATCATTCCTTCCAAAGAAATCCAGGGCTGATCTCCTTTAGAATGGGCTGGTTGGATCTCCTTGCAGTCCAAGGGACTCTCAAGAGTCTTCTCCAACACCACACTTCAAAAGCATCAATTCTTCGGCGCTCAGCTTTCTTCACAGTCCAACTCTCACATCCATACATGACCACTGGAAAAACCATAGCCTTGACTAGATGGACCTTTGTTGGCAAAGTAATGTTTCTGCTTTTCAATATGCCACCTAGGTTGGTCATA
>NW_011494832.1:9483750-9484858 GCF_000754665.1 Bison bison bison | reverse complement strand
AATCTTTTCATTCCAGCTTGAGCTTCTTCCAGACCAGCATTTCTCATGATGTACTCTGCATAGACATTCAGTCAGTTCAGTTCAGTTCAGTCACTTAGTCGTGTCCAACTCTTTGCGACCTCATGAATCACAGCACGCCAGGCCTCCCTGTCCATCATGAACTCCCGGAGTTCACTCAAACTCATGTCCATGGAGTCAGTGATGCCATCCAGCCATCTCATCCTCTGTCGTCCCCTTCTCCTCCTGCCCCTAATCCCTCCCAGCATCAGAGTCTTTTCCAATGAGTCAACTCTTCACATGAGGTAACCAAAGTACTGAGGTTTCAGCTTTAGCATCATTCCTTCCAAAGAAATCCCAGGGCTGATCTCCTTTAGAATGGGCTGGTTGGATCTCCTTGCAGTCCAAGGGACTCCCAAGAGTTTTCTCCAACACACTTCAAAAACATCAATTCTTCGGCACTCAGCCTTCTTCACAGTCCAACTCTCACATCCATACATGACCACAGGAAAAACCAGAGCCTTGACTAGATGGACCTCTGTGGGCAAAGTAATGTCTCTGCTTTTCAATATGCTATCTAGGTTGGTCATAACTTTCCTTCCAAGGAGTAAGCGTCTTTTAATTTCATGGCTGCAGTCACCATCTGCAGTGATTTTGGAGCCCCAAAAAAATAAAGTCTGACACTGTTTCCATTGTTTCCTCATATATTTCCCATGAAATGATGGGACCAGATGTCATGATCTTTGTTTTCTGAATTTTGAGTTTTAAGCCAACATTTTTACTCTCCTCTTTCACTTTCATCAAGAGGCTTTTTAGTTCCTCTTCACTTTCTGCCATAAGGGTGGTGTCATCTGCATATCTAAGGTTATTGATATTTCTCCCGGCAATCTTTTCATTCCAGCTTGAGCTTCTTCCAGACCAGCATTTCTCATGATGTACTCTGCATAGACATTCAGTCAGTTCCGTTCATTTCAGTCACTTAGTCGTGTCCAACTCTTTGCGACCCCATGAATCACAGCACGCCAGGCCTCCCTGTCCATCACAACTCCCGGAGTTCACTCAGACTCACGTCCATGGAGTCAGTGATGCCATCCAGCCATCTCATCCTCTG
>NW_011494832.1:9478320-9483461 GCF_000754665.1 Bison bison bison | reverse complement strand
TGTTTCCCCATCTATTTCCCATGAAGTGATGGGACCAGATGTCATGATCTTCGTTTTCTGAATTTTGAGTTTTAGCCAACTTTTTCACTCTCCACTTTCACTTTCATCAAGAGGCTTTTGAGTTCCTCTTCACTTTCTGCCATAAGGGTGGTGTCATCTGCATATCTGAGATTATTGGTATCTCTCCTGGCAATCTTGATTCCAGCTTGTGTTTCTTCCAGTCCAGCGTTTCTCATGATGTACTCTGCATATAAGTTAAATAAGCAGGGTGACAGTATACAGCCTTGACGTACTCCTTTTCCTATTTGGAACCAGTCTGTTGTTCCATGTCCAGTTCTAACTGTTGCTTCCTGACCTGCATACACATTTCTCAAGAGGCAGGTCAGGTGGTCTGGTATTCCCATCCCTTTTCAGAATTTTCCATAGTTTATTGTGAGCCACACAGTCAAAGGCTTTGGCGTAGTCAATAAAGCATAAATAGATGTTTTTCTGGAACTCTCTTGCTTTTTGGATGATCCAGCAGATGTTGGCAATTTGGTTTCTGGTTCCTCTTCCTTTTCTAAAATCAGCTTGAACATCTGGAAGTTCACAGTTCACGTGTTGCTGAAGCCTGGCTTGGAGAATTTTGAGCCTTACTTTACTAGCATGTGAGATGAGTACAATTGTGTGTGGTAGTTTGAGCCTTCTTTGGCATTGCCTTTCTTTGGGATTGGAATGAAAACTGACCTTTTCCAGTCCTGTGGCCACTGCTGAGTTTTCCACATTTGCTGGCATATTGAGTGCAGCACTTTCACAGCATCATGTTTCAGGATTTGAAATAGCTCAACTGAAATTCCATCACCTCCAGTAGCTTTGTTCGTAGTGATGCTTTCTAAGGCCCACTTGACTTCACATTCCAGGATGTCTGACTCTAGGTCAGTGATCATACCATCGTGATTATCTGGGTCATGAAGATCTTTTTTATACAGTTCTTCTGTGTATTCTTGCCACCTCTTCTTAATATCTTCTGCTTCTGTTAGGTCCATACCATTTCTGTGCTTTATCGAGCCCATCTTTGCATGAAATGTTCCCTTGGTATCTCTAATTTTCTTGAAGAGATCTCTAGTCTTTCCCATTCTGTTGTTTTCCTCTATTTCTTTGCATTGATCACTGAGGAAGTCTTTCTTATAGCAAACCGTTCAATATCACAGTAATCCAAGTCTATACCCCAACCAGTAACACTGAAGAAGCTGAAGTTGAACATTTCTATGAAGACCTACAAGACCTTTTAGAACTAACACCCAAAAAAGATGTCCTTTTCATTATAGGGGACTGGAATGCAAAAGTAGGAAGTCAAGAAACACCTAGATTAACAGGCAAATTTGGCCTTGGAATATGGAATGAAGCAGGGCAAAGACTAATAGAGTTTTGCCAAAAAAATGCACCGGTCATAGCAAACACCCTCTTCCAACAACACAAGAGAAGACTCTACACATGGACATCACCAGATGGTCAACACCAAAATCAGATTGATTATATTCTTTGCAGCCAAAGATGGAGAAGCTCTATACAGTCAGCAAAAACAAGACCAGGAGCTGACTGTGGCTCAGACCATGAACTCCTTATTGCCAAATTCAGACTTAAATTGAAGAAAGTAGGAAAACCACTAGACCATTCAGGTATGACCTAAATCAAATCCCTTATGACTATACAGTGGAAGTGAGAAATAGATTTAAGGGACTAGATCTGACAGATAGAGTGCCTGAAGAACTATGGAATGAGGTTCATGACGTTGTACAGGAGACAGGGATCAAGACCATCCCCATGGAAAAGAAATGTAAAAAAGCAAAATGGCTCTCTGGGGAGGCCTTACAAATAGCTGTGAAAAGAAGAGAAGTGAAAAGCATAGACATTACCAGATAGTAAATTCCAAAATCAGATTGATCATATTCTTTGCAGCTAGAGATGGAAAAGCTCTACAGAGTCAGCAAAAACAAGACTGGAAGCTGACTGTGGCTCAGATCATGAACTCCATATTGCAAAATTCAGGCTTAAATTGAACAAAGTAGGGAAAACCATTAGACCATTCAGGTATGACCTATTTCAAATCCTTTAGGATTATACAGTAGAAATGACAAACAGATTCAAGGGATTAGATCTGATAGACAGAGTGCCTGAAGAACTATGGAGGGAGGCTCCTAACACTGTCCAGGAGGTGGTGATCAAAGCCACGTTCAAGAAAAAGAAATGCAAAAAGGCAGAATGGTTGTCTGAGGAGGCCTTACAGATAGCTGAGAAAAGAAGATAGTGAAAGGCAAAGGAGAAAAGGAAAGAAATATCCATCTGAATGCAGAGTTCCAAAGAATATCAAGGAGAAATAAGAAAGCCTTCCTCAGTGATCAATGAAAAGAAACAGAAGAAAACAATAGAATGGGAAAGACTAGAGATCTCTTCAAGGAAATTGGAGATACCAAAAGAATATTTCATGCAAAGATATGCACAACAAAGGACAGGAACTGTATGAAGCTAACAGAAGCAGAATAGATTAAGAAGAGGTGGCAAGAATACTCAAAAGAACTATTTAAAAAGTGTTAATGTCTCAGAGAACCATGATGGTGTGATCTCTCACCTAAAGCCAGACATCCTGAAGTGAAGTAAAGTTGGGCCTTAGGAAACATTACAAGGTCAAGGCTAGTGGAGGTAATGGAATTCCAGCTGAGCTATTTCAAATCCTAAATGATGATGCTGTTGAAGTGCTACACTCAATATGCTAGCAAATTTGTAAAACTCAGCAGTGACCACAGGACTGGAAAATGTCAGTATTCATTCCAATCCCAAAGAAGAGCAATGCCAAAGAATGTTCAAACTACCACTCAATTGCACTCATTTCACATGCTAGCAAAGTAATACTCAAAATCCTTAAAGCTATGCTTCAACAATACATGAACCAAGAACTTTCCAATGTACAAACTGGATTTTGAAAAGGCAGAGGATCCAGAGATCAAGTTGCCAACATCCATTGGATCACAGAAAAAGCAAGAGAATTCCAGGAAAACATCTACTTCTGCTTCATTGACTACACTAAAATCTTTGACTGTGTGGATCACAACAAACTCTGGAAAATTCTTAAAGTTATGGGAAAACCAGAACACCTTATCTGCCTCCTGAGAAACCTTAATGCAGGTTAAGAAGCAATAGTTAGAGGTGGACATGGGACAATGGAATGGTTCAAAATTGGGAAAGGAGTACTTCAAGGCTGTATACTGTCACTCTGCTTATTTAACTTATATAGAGAGTACATCATGAGAAATGTTGGGGTGGATGAAGCACAAGCTAGAATCAAGATTGCTGGGAGAAACATCCATAACCTCATATATGCAGATGATACCACCCTAACATTGGAAAGTGAAGGGGAAATAAAGAGCCCCTTGATGAAGGTGAAAGATGAGTGAAAAAGCTCGCTTAAAACTCAACCTTCAGAAAACTAAGATCATGCATCCAGTCCCATCAGTTCATGGCAAATAGATGGGGAAAAATGGAAACAATGAGAGACTATTTTCTTGGGCTCCAAAATCACTGCAGACGGTGACTGCAGCCATGAAATTAAAAGATGCTTGCTCCTTGGAAGAAAAGTTATGACAAACCTAGATTGTATTAAAAAGCAGATATATAACTTTGCTGACATATGTCCATATAGTCAAAGTTATGGTTTTTCCAGTAGTCATGTATGGATGTAAGAGTTGGACCAGAAAGAAGGCTAAGCACTGAATAATTGATGCTTTTAAGCAGTGGTGCTAGAGAAGACTCTTGAGAGTCCCTTGCACTGGAAGGAGATCCAACCAGTCAATCCTAAATGATATTTACCCTGAATATTCATTGGTAGGACTAAAGCTGAAGCTGAAACTCCAATACTTTGCCATCTGATTTGAAGAGCTGACTCATTGGAAGAGACCCTGATACTGGGAAAGTTTGAAGGCAAAAGGAGAAAGGCATAGCTGAGAATGAGATGATTAGATAGTATTGTCAATTCAGTGGACATGAATTTGAGCAAACATCAGGATATAGTGGAAGACTGAAGAGGTCTGTTGTGCTGTAGTTCATGCTGCTGCTGCTGCTAAGTCACTTCAGTCGTGTCTGACTCTGTGCTACCCCATGGACAGCAGCCCACCAGGCTCCTCTGTCCATAGGATCCCCTAGGCAAGAATACTGGAGTGGGTTGCCATTTCCTTCTCTGCTGTAGTCCATGGGGTTGCATCGAATTGGAAACTTTTCTCTACTTAGATTATGATGTGTCACTGATCAAAACTGAATTTCCTGTCTTATTTCCCCAAGTGCCCCAGAAGAGTATGCTATGGACTTACCACAAGTTTTTTTTGAATTTTGTGATGACTTCCCTCTTATTTTCTTTAGATTGAGCACTATATTTTCCCTCATTGAAATACTTCCCCTCCTCCCCCATTTAACCAAATTTATTCTTTCTGATTGCCTGTACATAGTTTCTGAGACCTGTCAGGACTGCCCAAAGGCATATATATCCCTTATAGATAAGTTTAGCCACAAACCCAAATGTTGTGGCCCACTAAGTCTCATCATCAAAACCTGTAGTCTCTCATACCCCAATTTTCCAAACTAGAAAAAACCTGGAGTCTCTCACAGCCCAATTTTCCAAGCCATGAAAAAACTGGAGTCTCTCATACCTTAATTTTCCACCCAAAGTGATCAGAACAAGCTTGAAGAGCTCAGAACACAAAATAAGTGGAGCTCAATCTGAGATAGGCTTACCAGAGATCCCAGAGAGTGAAAAAAACAGCAAACAAAAAGGTTTTGAAGGATACCATCCCTTGTGTCTAAGAGCAGTCCCAGAAGTTTCAGAAGCTGTCTTCAGGTCCCATCCCATTGCCAAAACTTTCAAAGGATAAAACTAAAACTATTTAACAACAAGCTTGCTGTCCTTTATTCAAAGGAAAACAGTCTGTAGATGAAGGGAAATGCAGAGCATCACAAGCATTGGAGAGCTCTCCCATAGGCTGCTGGGCAAGAATGAGGTTTTATTTTTTTAATGTTTTATTTTGTATTAGGGTATACCTCATGTGAAGAGTTGACTGATTGGAAAAGACTCTGATGCTGGGAGGGGTTGGGGGCAGGAGGAGAAGGGACGACAG
>NW_011494832.1:9477957-9478220 GCF_000754665.1 Bison bison bison | reverse complement strand
AAACTCTTCTTTAAATTTTTAATCATATACTCTAATACAATTGCCTTAGATTCACTTCCCCCCATCTTGTTTACCTTCTCGGACCTTTTTTTACTTTTCCTTTTTGTTCTGTCTACGAAGTTCTCAGTACCCTATGTACTTCTGATATTTCCACTCAATGACACTTAAATTGGCATTCTGACTCCTTTTAATTGGGGTGAGAAGAGCCTTACTTGCCAGATCCCAGAGGGAGAAAGGGGATCGGCATGTCTTCACCTGCCAGT
>NW_011494832.1:9462721-9477857 GCF_000754665.1 Bison bison bison | reverse complement strand
GATGAGATGGCTGGATGGCATCACTGACTCTATGGATGTGAGTCTGAGTGAACTCTGGGAGTTGGTGATAGACAGGGAGGCCTGGCGTGCTGCGATTCTTGGGGTCTCAAAGAGTCGGACACGACTGAGCGACTGAACTGAACTGAACTGATAGCTGATTAACAGTGTTGTGATAGTTTCTGGTGAACAGAGAAAAGGACTTGGCCATACATAGATCCACTCTTCCCCAAACTCCCCTTCCAACCAGGCTGCCACATAACATTGAGCAGATTTCCCTGTGCTATACAGTAGGTCCTTGTTGGTTATCCATTTTAATTATAGCAGTGTGTACATGTCATCCCAAACTCCCTAACTATCCCCTTTCTCTGGCAACCATAAGTTCATTTAAGTCTGTGAGTCTCTGTTCTGCAAGCAAGTTCACATGTATCATTTCTTTCTAGATTCCACATACAAGGGATGTCAAACAATATTTCTCCTCTTTGTTACTTCAGTCATTATGAGACTCTCTTAAGTCCATCCACGTTGCTGCAAATTGCATTATTTCATTCTTTTTATTGTTGAACAATGTTTCATTATATATATGTACCATATCTTCTTTATTTCTCTGTTGATGTACATTTAAGTTGCTTCCATGTCTTGGTTATTGTAAACAGAGTTACAATGAACATTTTGGTGGATGTGTCCTTTTGGATCATGTTTTTCTCCAGATACATGCCCAGGAATGGGAGTGAGATTGCAGGGTGATATGGTAGTCCTATTTTTAACTTCTTAAGGAACCTCCATACTATTCTCCCTAGTGGCTATATCAATTTACATTCCCACCAATAGTGTAGGAGGGTTCCCTCCTCTCCACACCCCCTCCAGCATTTATTGATTGTAGATTTTTTGATGATAGACATTCTGGATGGTGTGAGATAATATCTCATTGTGGCTTTGACTTGCATTTCTTGAATAATTAGTGATGTTGAACATCTTTTCATGTGTCTACTGGCCATCTGTGTGTCTTCTTTGGAGAAATGTCTTTTTTAGGTTTTCTACCCATTTTTTAAGTGGGTTGAAGAATGAGTTTATAGAGCATTAGAGGCAGCAGAAAACAGGGTGTATGTTCAGGCCACTCAACATGGTTGTTCTCTTGCTCTCCGTATGTGCCTTGCCAGACCAGTGCCTGCTTCACCTATACCTTACACATAAGACTGACCTTCCTAGTACTTGCCCCAGGACGCAGCTGGTGATTGTTCTCATCAAAGGAATGGTGAGTGGTGTGCTCCTCAACTGGATTCCCTGGTAACTAATGAACACACCTGACATCAATTCCCTTATAACTGATAATCTTTCATCTGCCTTGAGCTGGCCAAGTACAGACTTTGTAGGTCTGCAGGGTGCAGCCCAACACAGAGCATGATTGGCTAGGCTAGGAGGTCAAGCATTTCCTCAAAAGGCTAGCAGGTTTTAGGTTCTGGGGTAAGCTTTTAACTAGCTAAAAGCTGAGTTAGAGGCTTGTGACTGTCCTTAGGTTTTCTTGACAATGAGGTAATTCTAGGTGCAGGCTGACTTAAGTTTAGATTTGTGATGTGGTCCTTGCCACTGGGATAGTATCCATTTTGTGGGTCCTGATACAACAATTAACTATCAGAAGTCTTGTTATGAAAAATGAGGAAAGGTTGTGAAATAGGTAGTAAGGAGAAGAGAGGCTGGGGGCTATGGTTCCACTTGATACAGGGAAAATGATGTGCACCTCAGGATGACCCAGGCTTACAGGCTACAGAAAAACTCTCTCATCAAGCTTATAGCAAAGTAAGAAGAAGGGATGCAGGTTTGAAAATAGCATTGATGAGCTTAAAGAGGTGATAGATAAGAGAAACTGAAGAGAAGAAAAAAGAGACAAATCTCTGTTCATCTGGAAGTAGAGTTTTAGTCTCTGCTTAGCTTTTTTAAGCGTTATGGATCTGCATGCATTTCAGTCATGGACTTTCAAGATTGTTACTGCATTTAAATAGCATCATGCTTCAAATAGAAAGTGTCTTCCATGGATCTCGTCAATTTTTTTCATGTTGGTGTATTGACAGTGAGTAGGTAATTACAGAGAAATTTTAAATTTAAAATGTTTCTCTCATGTAAAAGAAAACTTAAGAAGCAATGAGTTAAATTATTAGCCTCTTTAAAGGAGAACTGATGTAGAGACTGATGGTTGAGATTAAGATTCCTAACCCCTGTATTTTCAAAATATGACTATTATATGAAAACATTGTCTTCTTTATACATAAGCTTAAAAAAAAAGTATGGATCTTTAAAGGCCATGTTGAAGTAGCTTTAGATAGAATAATAATATAATTATAGAATAATTTAATTATCTTCCCTTAAATATAGTAAACTATTCAGAAGCTCTTATAAAGTAGATGATTTTGCTTTGTTCCCACCAATTTTAAATACGTTTACAAAGTCAAATGTACCTCACTGGAAAATATAGACATTTGTTTTCAGCATGAATTATTTTACCCCCAACAACTGTTTCTTTACAGTAACTGGTTATCCTAGAGTTTTTAACTTAAAATACAGAGACAATTATAGAAGTTATCCAGAATTAAACCACAATTACCTAAACTGCTTAGCTAATTAGCTACCCTAATAATAGACGTAAATTTTCACTTTAATTGAGTACTAAGGTCTAGACTCTCAATTTTGCTTAAAAAGCAATGTACATGAAAATATCACACAGTGGCATTTGCAAATAGGCATTACAAAATATATAAAACCATATGTTTTGCATTTAATTTATTCCACACACACAAAACAAAAAACCTAGCTTTTTTTTGTTCTACTATCACTTTTACTTGTAGCTTTCCACTAGTCTGGGGGATCCTCTTTAAAAGACTACAAAATATTGTGAGGTGCCTCTTGAGTTTTATCCAAAGGGAAATTAATTATCTGGAATCTGCACTTATCTTTTTAAATGACAACAGACCTGTCTCAAGTGTGAAATAATAAATTTAAAAGTTAAAAGGCCTCTGTGGTGCAAGGGCTAGCAGTTGTCTCTGATGAGAAGACTATTGACAATGGCAGCAGAGGACAACCCTCAATACACACATTGTTTGGTATATCCAAGTAAAATTTACTGAGAGATATTTTAATTCTCTTCTTCTGTGGTTGACATGGTTTGTCTTCTAGACGAGAAGAAATTGTTATCAGTATGTAACTCAAGTCTCTAGGATATGATTACATACTTAAGGCATGAAGAATCAGCAATGCTTTCAACAGTCCCCATGGACTAGCTGAGGCCTTGTGACTGATCAACAGGGGTAACTGTCTTGCTTATAATCCTCACATTACATTCCAGAGGGAAGTCATCACCAAACCCTTAGTTTAGTAAGTTATATTATTTGTGTCAACAGTGAAGACTTACACTAATCTTAACTGGACAACTGTATACAGATGTGTCATCCAAAATGGTTAGCCCAGGGGGGTAAAAATGTATCTTGGTCTCACTATTCATCCAGCAACAGCTGACAATTTGGCAGCAATCTATGTTATGCTAAGATTTCCTAATACTCCTGCTTGTATTGTTTCATAGGAGGCTGCTTGAGGAATCATGTGACAATGAAAAGCTTGCTTTGCAAAATAAGTTATTAAAATAATCATAGGGTATATGTCTAGCACTAAAAAAGAATCTTGATGCTGTCATTTCTGTGTCTATATGAGAGGAATATGGGAGAAAAAAGTCAATGCCTGGGTGTAAATTTCATAGACAATGGGAAATCTTTGTTTCCCTGTGTTTGAAACAACATGCTTTTTCTCCTGATGAAAGGGTATGACAGATTACCTATGCACACTTTCAAACAACGGATGTGTATTTCAGAGCTGTATCATTTACAGTTTCTCCTAATAAGGAAAGAAAAATCTGGAGCTGTATAACAAGCATAGAGAATTAAATAACTTGATGCCATATGCAACAACTCATAGTCTGTCTTTGCATGGTTTCAGTCTTTTTACCGGATCTGCCTGTGGAAATATGTTAATCTGACAGTCAACATCATGTGTTTGTTCTGAGTCACTGATTACTGAATGCTGATGTGAGCATTTTTGTTACTGTTTTCCTGCTAATCATACCAGTGTTTCAGTGTTTCACTGTTTCCAACTGTGCTTTCTTCATCTTTGGCATAAGTAATCTGCTTAGTGTTTATTCAACTGCCTTCTTTCAATACACCTAAAATGTATCACTATATTTTAAGAACTCAATTCATTTCACATAAATATTAATTAGTGTGAAGAAAGAATATGTCACTTGATAGTTGTGAACAAATTTTATTTAAAGCCTCACAAATTGGTACCCCACACTTGCTCATTTCAGCTATTTTTGACTCTCAATAGAATTAGGTTATTCTTCTATCTAGGTCATGAGCTTACATCATTATCATAGCTGAGTTTCAGTCTAATCAATTGTTCAACAGAGTTATTATTACATCATGAATATTTAAATCAGAGTATTCAAAGGAGCTAGACATTCTTCAAACATTTAAGAACACAACAATATGTAGATATCCTAAGATGATCAACCCCATATTAGTCATGCTGCATTCATTCAGATCATTTTGTTGCTCTACCCATACTGGGTGGTATGTGAACTAGGAAAAAAGGAAAAGGAAAGAAACAAAAAAGAAAAAAAAAAAAAAAAGGAAAAGAAAGGTTTTTCAAAAGCTAAATAAATAGATGGCTAACATTTATTTGGTGCTTAATATAGGCTGGTAATGTTTTATGTGCTGTTTGTCAATTGACTCAATTCTCATCACAACCCAAGAAGTAGGTTGCAATTATTTCCCTCATTTAACTAATGAATAAATAGGGGCCTAACAGGATTAATTAATTGCTCACAAATGACAAAACTAATGGATAGGAGAGGTGGATTTTGAACCCAGGCAGTCTGACTGAAACGCCTAAAATTTTCACTGAGACACAGTGCCTCTCCAATATGATCTGAAAATATAACAATAGCTGATGCCCTCACACGGCTATTGATTTGCATGTTTTTAAATAAGAATTCTGGAAAAGTTCTCAATTGGAAAAGAGTCCTGGGACTTCCCTGGTGGTCCAGTGGCCAAGACTCCAATGCAGGGAGTCCAGCTTCTGTCCCAGGTTCAGTAACTAGACCCCACATGCTACACAACTAAGAGTTCACAGGACACAACTAAAGATTCTGCATGCCACAACTAAAGACTGAAGATCCCAAATGCCCAAGACCTGACACAGCCAAATAAATAAATATTTTTTCAAAAGTGTTTCTCAGTTTTGTTTTTTTTTAAGTCCTTTCATCATGAGAAGATTTTATACTATCATCTTACATTTATCAGGTCTTTGGTATCATATTTCCTATACTGTCATAGTCCTGCTTCTTTGATGATTTTTTCCCTAGGCATTTTTCTTTTTTTTTCAGCTTAATCACATTTATTCTATAAATTAGAAAGTATATCCAAAATTTTGTAGAACTGCCACTATTGAGTCATGGTTAGAGACTGAATTTGGAATCTCAAAACACCATTTTCAAATCTCCAGTCCAGTACTCAGTGGTAACAGAACCTTAGGCAAAGTTGTTGCTATTACTTAGTCCCTAAGCTCTTCTTCTTCACTTCTTAAAGTGGAAACTATTAATAATTATTATTAATATTTGTATTTTTACCCCATGATGATATGAGATTTAAATGAGGTAATGCATATAAAACAGCATAGCACCTGGCAGAGAGAAAGTGAACTGTAGCTACTTCACTTTTGAGTGATAGATATAAAGTTTGATGTTAAATTTATTTGCCTTTTTTTGTTAGTGAGTATGCAGGTCTGTCAAATAGATTACCTTGAGCATAAAATCTTTCACTTATTCTCAGTACAGCATAAAATATAACATTAATTACAAAATATGTGCTTATAATAAAAACTATAAAGATGCAAAGGAGAAAAATATTATGGATTTTAAAGTTATGAGTAGAGTTGGGAAAAAGTACAGTCTCTTCATTTTAACTAAACTTTTATTAGAAAAGATGTTCATGCCAGGTTTTATGTGAAGTCTTTGTAGGAGCTTATGTTCTTGAAACTTTCAGGTACTCAAGGCTGAAAAAAGCTTTGAGAATAATTAAAGAAAAATCTGCCCAACGAAGTATGTAATGGTAAAAGGAAAAATTTTATTTTGTTATAACTCATGGTTGACTTTTTTCTTACCTTCTTGTGCACAAGACATTAACATTCCTCACTTGCATTGCTCTAACATAGGTAAAGCAACTGGATCCCATAGCAAACGCTAGAGATAAATTTAGTAAAATCTATTTAATCAAACTACCTAAAAAATAAATTTCTTCTGCCCCTGATATCTTAACGTTCCTGGTGATTTACTTCCCAAGATGTCCACTTCATATTGGTTTTGCTGGATGACTGGAATAGAGGACCCTTTCATTGTTGTTTGCTTCACTTGAGTTGAGATGGAATGGTTCCAGTTGTATAAACAGCTCTTGGTGATCTTCCAGCCCTCTTTCCAATGCCCCAAGGAGATGCAGTGGATTAAGCAGGGCACAGAGTGGGCAGGTGCTGCACACAATTCCTTCACAGTTCTATCATCCCCCTGTGAGTCTTAAGTCAGATTCTAGTCCTAGCTCTTTATGGGTTCAGACAACTAATCATAATTTACTCTGAGGTGATTTGGGTCATGCACACAAACTGCAGATAGAATTAAGTTAATAGAGTCCTTTTATTGTGTGTATGGCCAAAGCCAGTTCTCTACAGAGGAAAAGACTTAACTGACAAGTTACTGCATGCATTATATGCTCAGAGAGAGGGACATGAAGATAGCAGTAAAGCAACTAACAGTATCCAATTAACACAGAGGGTTAGGTTCTCCCTCTACCTGAAATTTATCAGTAGCAACAGTTTTTATATCTGATGAAATCTGTTTACTTGTCTTTTTTAAAAAAAATAGGACTGTGGAGATAGGAAAGAATTTCCATGATAAAAGAAGTATTTTCCATATCATTTATATATTAACATTTTCACCTATGAGTAACTGCTATCATAAATCTTATAAAGATACTTACCAAGAACTAGAAATCTGTCATCCACATATAATTTTCTATTAGTACACACAAAAACATTTTTAATTGAATTTACAAGTCAAAAAATTTACATTAAATTTTCCCATTTTAAAAAGTCATATGTGAAGAAAGTTATCTTAATTCTTTTTGGATGAGTAGTGCCATTTTCTCAATGATCTTGCTTAACAGAATCTCCTTAAAATGATGATTATGGACTATAATAGAATTTAAAACAGTCAAATACTAAGCATCTAATTTCCCCTTAGAAACAATATTCAGATAAGGCCTATTGCCATAATTCATTGGTAGTTTTATTTAATTATACAATAGTTATGCATGTTTAGCTAAATTACTATGTCAAATATTGAATTAAAATTTTAAAGTGTAGTATTCGGCTTCCCTGTGCAATATTACAATGTCGAGAAAGTTAAAGATGTTATTTTGATGTAGCCACGCGTTCTGGGAAACAAGCTCACTCAGAATGACAATGCAGATAGTGGAATGCAGTTTATTACACCAGCGGGCCCAAGGCAGAGTCTCCTCTTAGCCAATGACCCTGACCAGTTTTCTGAAAACCTTATATACCCTAAGTGTACATGCCAAACCCACCTCCCCAAATTCCCTGAAACTAGTCTGAACAAAGGAAAAGAAAGATACAATCAAAGTTAACGCGTGATTCATATGCCTTAACCCTAGGTAGTTAACAGGGGACAATTATCAATAGGCCTGTGGTCATACCCCAATAAGCATAATAGAATTTCTGATTCTATCCAGTTACCAGATAATTAGTGTACTCTTTTAGGCAACAGAGAGTAGGTACAAGCCTTGGGGCTCTTCCATCCAGGGGGCCTGCTTTTCCAGTTGGTATGTCGTTTCCATAGACACTGGGCATATAGCTCAAAGTCCACAGTCTGGCCCACGATAGAGTTCTGCTTTCAAGATGGAGCCTGTTCTGTCTGTTTCCTCCTTCATTCCCTCCTCGTGATGCTCTTAACTCATAGTGTGTGCATCATTCATAGGGATATATTGCACCCTGACTCTCTGACCTCTGTTTTGGGAGAATGACATCAACCTTTGGGTTACAAAGTTCATAATACACTGTAAAATAAAGGATCCACAAAGCAGAACTATCAAGGCAACTATTACAATTGTAAATATAGTTTTCCCCCAATCACCCTTCACCCAAGATAGGACCGAAGTCAAAAAGGAAGATTATCATCAGACATAACTTTTACCTGACCTTTCATGTCATCTAGGGTGGCTGATATATAGCCAGATAAATCAGGAATATATACACAACATTCAACTTTAATTATAGCACAGGTCCCTCTTTGTACTGAAACTATGGTTAGTCTCAAGATGATGCCAGCAAGTCCTTGTAGTAGCAGTTGATTGTAGAGCTTCATCTCTTTTTCTTCTTTAAGATGACCTTGGTTTCACGGGGCTGATTGGGGTCCTTTTGTATAGTCCACTCGGTGTCCTCCGGGTCTGTGTGGTATGCTCTCTTCACCTTCATCTGGTGGATCCAGGGAGTGACACCTGCAACTTTAACTGTCGTAGGGCTGCTTAGAACAACAGTATATCGACCCTTCCAATGTGGGGCCAAGCAGTCGTGTTTCCAGTCCTTGACCATACCTGATCCCCTGGCACAAATGCGTGAATCTGTTCCCCAAGGGGGAATGACATCCTTTCTTGTACAAACTTAGTTACCTGATTTATTACCTTACCCAGTTGTTCCATCTGCTCTGAAATCTCATCTCCCCTCACCTGAGGCAAATTTGTTGACACCTGTTTTATTATGGGAGGGGGCCTCCCATACACAATCTTGTACGGAGAACAGCCATGGGACTGTGGGGTCGTCCTGAGTCTGAGCAGAGCCGTTGGAAACAAGTCCACCCAGGAACAGTCAGTCTCTTAAGATCCACTTGGAGAGTGTCTCTTTAAGTGTCCAGTTGGTTCCTTCCACCATCTCAGAACTCTGGGGCCTATATGTTGTATGTAATTTCCACTTGGTGTTTAAAGTTTTGCTTATTTGTCATACTACATCAGCTACGAAAGCCGGGCCATTGTCCAATCCAATGCTGGTAGGAAATCCAAAAATCTGGTAACTATCTCCCTAAGCAGGCACCAGGCGACTTTTGATGCTCTTTCAGTCCGAGTAGGAAAAGCTTCTACACATCCTGAGAACGTACATATTATGACCAGCAGATAATGGTAGTGTCAGTGAGGTTTCATTTCAGTGAAGTCCACTTCCAGGTGTTCAAAGGGCAGTGTGCCTTTTACCTGAATCCCTGGAGGTTTCTGTCTGTGCCAAGAGGCAGCATTGACCTGTGAGCAGGCAGTGTAGTTCTGAGATTTGGTCTTTTATAGGAAAGAGAAGCGGGGAACCAAGAAATATTTTCAAATTGGCTCTTCCAGTTTATCATGGCCTAGATGTGTCGCTTGGTGTGTTTGGCTTACCAGAGTGGGTGCCAGCTCCTCCAGTACCAATATTTTGCCACTTGGCAATTCCCACCATCTCTTTTCAGTCCCAATGGCCCCATCTGCTTTGGCTAGTTGGTTTTGGGCTTCAGTGTATTTTGGAGAGTCTAGCGTTAGCTCAGGTAGCTCTGCCAATATGAGAGCTTTAACAGGGGCTTCACTTGTCACCCCCAAGTGCTCGGCTGCCTGTTTAGCAGTCTTATCTGTCATTCTGTTCCCTGAACCCGGGGGGTATCCTCTTTTTGATATCCTCAGCAGTGTATGACTGCAACCCCTTCTGGTTCCCAGGCAGCATCTAATAGGGTCTTAATTTCTTTGTATTTTTAATATATTTTTCACTAGCTGTCAAAGACCTCTGTCCTTATACAGAGCCCTGTAGTGTGGCAAAAGCATACCTGGAGTCTGTGTAAATGTTTGTCTTCTTACCTTTTGACAGCTGGAGGTCCTGGATTAGAGCATATGTAGTTCGGCCAATTGAGCGGACCAGTGTGATGGCAGAGAGCTAGCTTCAGCGATGGTTTCTTCCATGACTACTGCATATCCGAACAGTCATTGTCCTTGTTTTGCCAGGCTGGTGCCATTGGTGTACAGGACCAAATCTGGGTCCGGGATTGGCTGGTCTCTCAAGTCAGGTCTGCTGGCATATTTCCTTACAATCATGTGAGGGCCCACCTTCTCCCACAAGAAAGAGAGTGGCCAGATTCAGGGCCTGACAAGGCTCAGTAGTAACATGGGGGTTCTCACATAACTGTCCCTGGTATTGAGTAATCCGGGATGTTGACAGCAATTTATGGGGGTCCCCTCGTAGGAGAGTGTTGACCTCATGTGGGACTTTACGAACAAATCTTGGCCCAAGTCAGTTTGGTTGCCTCCCAGTCCAGTAAGGCAACTGCAGCAACTGCCCATAAGCATCCCAGCCACCCAGTGGCAACATTGTCCAGCTGATTAGAGATAAGTCACTGGTCTGTCCCATGTCCCCATAGTCTGGGACAACACTCCCATAGCCACCTTGTCCTTTTCAGGCATGTAAAGAGTAAATGGCTAAGCAAGGTCTGGCAGGCCCAAGGCAGATGCTGACATAATTGTACCGGGTTTGAGTTCTAGTACCAGTGGAACTTGTTTTGCAACCCTGGGGTGGGTTGTCTTCCACCCAGACCTCAGGGAATTGTTGTTTACTTTCTTGACTGTTTAGCCTGCCTGGTTTCCCTTCTGGGAGATCGTGCAACCTCCACTCATCTTGAGGGGTTACTAACAGGAAGAGTAAATAGGTGGTTGAGCCCACTTGAACAGTGGGTCTTTCATGGGGGGAAAGGTCTTTGTGCCCCCAGTTTAGACAGCAAGTCTCTTCCTAACAAAGGTACTGGGCATTAAGAGATATATAAAAATTCATGAGTCACTTGGTGTCCCCGCATCTAACATTTTCAGGAACGGCTAGAGACACAAAGGCTGCATTTATCACCATCTGAGACCCAGCAGCCTCTGGTTGGGTCTATTGGTGTATGAAGTCTATAGGCCTTGAAAAGTCTTTGGCAGAACTCAGAGGGTGCTTCACTTTCCCTTTGAATCACTTCGGAGGATTTGCAATACTCATAGCTTTTCGGGCCCCCCTCTTGAGAACTTGTAAAATAGTCACCCGATATCTCTCCAGGTGCCCCCTCCCTTTTTCTGTGTTACAGTTCCAATTGGGCCTCTCATCAGGCGTGGCTAGTTCTGCCCACCATTGTAAGTTTGCAGTACCCTCAGGTGCCATTTCCATTAACCATTTTTTTTTTTTTTTTTTGCCTCAGGATCCTGTCTTTCCTCAGTGCTGAAAAGGGAGACTAGTAGTTGGATTATATCATCCTATGCAGGGCTGTGGGTTCGAAAAGTAGTCTCCATTAGCCTAATCATGGCTTGTGGCTCCCTCGAGTATGGTGGAGTGTGTATCTGCCAGTTTAATATATCCGTAGAGGAAAATGGCTGGTAATACTAGGCTACAGGGGCCTGACGGTAGTGCCCCATGCGTCCTGAACTGGAGGCTGTTGTAGCTCTCTGAGGGGCATCTGTAGTGAGGTTCTTTCTCCCTGTTCCTTGGCGGAGCCCAGCCTCTGTCAAATTGCTGTGTTTTCTTCCCCCTTCCCATCAGTACTCACCGGGAGAGGTGGATACAATCTAGGAGGTCCAGCTGAGGTGGAATTCTGGGGACATTGACCAGAGATCTCCATTGCTGGGATTGGAGCCTGCCAAAACGGTGACTCTACGAACTCCAGGAGAGCTGGTGGAAGAGCAGTGGCTGCTGCAGCAACTTCACCTGGCCCTGGACTGGGCAGTAAGGCAGCCTCCGGTCCTGGTGGAGCTCTGGGAGGCAGGTGTGTCATTATCCAGTATGGGGGAGGGGTCAGGTCATCCCCGTCCAAATCCTGTAGAATTTCCTTTTTTATCATCAGTCAATTTTTGTGCCATTATTATTTCCCTTCTGGATACAGAACCTTGTCCAAGTAGGAGGGTCTTCAGCTAACCCTAGCCATGAGTCAATATATGGATATTGATCCAGGTGTTCTGGCTCTCCTGTGACTACTGATAGACTGCTTCCACTATTTTTAAGTTCACAGTGTTCTCTGGCGGCCATCCTACTCCCATGGGGGGCCAGTCGACCTCACAGATTATGTGGAGAAGGTTAGGCTTCATCATCACCCCATAGTCTCCTCCAAAACTCTTCTTTAAATTTTTAATCATATACTCTAATACAATTGCCTTAGATTCACTTCCCCCCATCTTGTTTACCTTCTCGGACCTTTTTTTACTTTTCCTTTTTGTTCTGTCTACGAAGTTCTCAGTACCCTATGTACTTCTGATATTTCCACTCAATGAAACACTTAAATTGCCATTCCATCTCCTTCCTAATTGGAGCGAGAAGAGCCTTACCTACCAGATCCCAGAGGGAGAAGGGGGATTGGCGTGTCTTCCCCTGCCAGTCAGCACAGCCAAACTAGAACACCACGTGATCCAAGACTGTTTCTCCCTTAACTTTTAAAATCCATTTTGCTTTGGTGGGCTTGATCAGGCACGGATGAAAATACAGAAGGGTTAAATATCCCACGTCCCAGGCCGTCTCCGGAAAAGCCAATTCTTACTCACTTATGTATCCCCCTCCTTCTAGCCTCACAATTCCAAGGGGGTCAGGAATTTCATAGCAGATGGGACACTTCCTCGGGGAGGGCAGAATACGAGCACACAAAAACCAAGTTTCTTCTCCTAAAAATCCCCTGGTAATTGCTTGGTAATAATTTTTCCCAAGACGGTGTGGACACCACCTCCTAAATGACCTTCACAAATTTCCTTTCTAAGCCCTAACACGCTCGTTAACCTGCGTACCAAGCAATCGTTGCCACCTGCCTATTCCAGGCTCCTGTGGGTCTGTGACCCTTATAATCCCTCCCAGGGGGGTGATCAGGCACCCTCTTCCACCCTACCAGGTGGGTTCCCCCTCACCTGAGTGCTCAGTTCCCCTGCTGCCGTCCACTACCTGCTAACATACAAGGTCCAGGCATTGAGAAGCAGAATCTTTCCAGAAGGGTGAGGCGCCTTTCCCGCTCTAGAAGATTCGAGCCACAAGGCCTCGTAGTAGTCCCAAATGGGACTTGTCTCCTCAAAGTGAGGGAGTTTCCGGGCCCATGCATGAAATGTTGTAGCCACGCATTCTGGGAAACAAATTCACTCAAAAGGACAATGCAGATAGTGGAATGCAGTTTATTACACCAGCGGGCCCAAGGCAGAATCTCCTCTTAGCCAAGGACCCTGACCAGTTTTTCTGAAAACCTTATATACTCTAAGTGTACGTGACAAACCCACCTTCCCAAATTCCCTGAAACTAGTCTGAACAAAGGAAAAGAAAGATACAATCCAAGTTAAACCGTGATTCATATGCCTTAACCCTAGGTAGTTAACCGGGGACAATTATCAATAGGCCTATGGTCATACCTCAACAAGCATAATAGAATTTATTATTCTATTCAGTTACACAGATAATTAGGGTATTCTTAGGCAATAGAGAGTCTAGGTACGAGCCCTGGTGCTCTTCCATTCAGGGGGCCTGGTTGTCCAGTTTGTATGTCATTTCCATAGATACTGGGTATATAGCTCAAAGTCCACAGTCCGGCCCAAGATAGAGTCCTGTTTTCAAGATGGAGCCTGTGCTCTCTGTTTCCTCCTTCAGTTTTAAAGTATGTCCATCTTTCCTGAGAAAGATCATCAAAAAATTGTGAGATTTTCCCTATATTCATTTTATTTATTTATTTATTTTTCTTTATCTATTCTTTTTTTTTTTAATTTTATTTTATTTTTAAACTTTACACAATTGTATTAGTTTTGCCAAATATCAAAATGAATCCGCCACAGGTATACATGTGTTCCCCATCCTGAACCCTCCCCCCTCCTCCTCCCCATACCATCCCTCTGGGTCATCCCAGTGCACTAACCCCAAGCATCCAGTATCGTGCATCGAACCTGGACTGGCAACTCATTTCTTACATGATATTTTACATGTTTCAATGTCATTCTCCCAAATCTTCCCACCCTCTCCCTCTCCCACAGAGTCCATAAGACTGTTCTATACATCAGTGTCTCTTTTGCTGTCTCGTACACCGGGTTATTGTTACCATCTTTCTAAATTCCATATATATGCGTTAGTATACTGTATTTATGTTTTTCCTTCTGGTTTACTTCACTCTGTATAATAGGCTCCAGTTTCATCCACCTCATTAGAACTGATTCAAATGCATTCTTTTTAATGGCTGAGTAATACTCCATTGTGTATATGTACCACAGCTTTCTTATCCATTCATCTGCTGATGGACATCTAGGTTGCTTCCATGTCTTGGCTATTATAAACAGTGCTGCGATGAACATTGGGGTACACGTGTCTCTTTCAATTCCAGTTTCCTCAGTGTGTATGCCCAGCAGTGGGATTGCTGGGTCATAAGGCAGTTCTATTTCCAGTTTTTTAAGGAATCTCCACACTGTTCTCCATAGTGGCTGTACTAGTTTGCATTCCCACCAACAGTGTAAGAGGGTTCCCTTTTTTCCACACCCTCTCCAGCATTTATTATTTGTAGACTTTTGGATCGCAGCCATTCTGACTGGCGTGAAATGGTACCTCATAGTGGTTTTGATTTGCATTTCTCTGAGAATGAGTGATGTTGAGCATCTTTTCATGTGTTTGTAGCCCTCTGTATGTCTTCTTTGGAGAAATGTCTATTTAGTTCTTTGGCCCATTTTTTGATTGGGTCATTTATTTTTCTGGAGTTGAGTTGTAGGAGTTGCTTGTATATTTTTGAGATTAGTTGTTTGTCAGTTGCTTCATCTGCTATTATTTTCTCCCATTCTGAAGGCTGTCTTTTCACCTTGCTAATAGTTTCCTTTGATGTGCAGAAGCTTTTAAGGTTAATCAGGTCCCATTTGTTTATTTTTGCTTTTATTTCCAATGTTCTGGGAGGTGGGTCATAGAGGATCCTGCTGTGATGTATGTCAGAGAGTGTTTTGCCTATGTTCTCCTCTAGGAGTTTTATAGTTTCTGGTCTTACGTTTAGATCTTTAATCCATTTTGAGTTTAT
>NW_011494832.1:9454744-9462268 GCF_000754665.1 Bison bison bison | reverse complement strand
TTTCTGTTGCAGTGGTGAATGGAATTGTTTCCTTAATTTCTCTTTCTGTTTTCTCATTATTAGTGTATAGGAATGCAAGGGATTTCTGTGTGTTGATTTTATATCCTGCAACTTTACTATAGTCATTGATTATTTCTAGTAATTTTCTGGTGGAATCTTTAGGGTTTTCTATGTAGAGGATCATGTCATCTGCAAATAGTGAGAGTTTTACTTCTTCTTTTCTAATTTGGATTCCTTTTATTTCTTTTTCTGCTCTGATTGCTGTGGCCAAAACTTCCAAAACTATGTTGAATAGTAATGGTGAAAGTGGGCACCCTTGTCTTGTTCCTGACTTTAGAGGAAATGCTTTCAATTTTTCACCATTGAGGATAATGTTTGCTGTGGGTTTGTCATATATAGCTTTTATTATGTTGAGGTATGTTCCTTCTATTCCTGCTTTCTGGAGAGTTTTTATCATAAATGGATGTTATCTTTTAATTATTTAATTATTTTTAGACATTATATGTTATTATTAATGTAAGGATTTAATTTTAATAAAATTGTTTACACTTATATATATAAGCACATATATTTTAATAAAACATATACATAATACATATTATAAATATATACTATGTACAATGCATATCATATATATTTTACACAGACTAACACTAACATATATATATATGTATCTGTGTTAAAATTGTATTTGTAAATCAATTAGTAGATTTTAAGTTCACAAATAAGCTTTGAATAGAAATGTATTTATAAGTGATTTGAATCACACCACTGCTCTTGATACCCCATCCTATTCAAGCTGTTTAGCATTACAGTATGCCAGACTTAGCTTTTCTTTTTTCCTTTTCTAAAATACAGTAATTTTTGTATGTTTGCAGTGAATCTGGACATTTGGACATTATTGATAAAATTGTATATTTTCTCCACCCTACTAAAAGATATATATATTCCTCTTTCATTTTACTGTTAGAATTCAAAGCAAGAGACAAGAGAGATGGTCAAATTTTCCATTCTTTGTAATACCTTTGACCAAAGACAGAAGAGAATATTGTTAAATTTTTTAGGGAAAAAGTCAACTTGTATAGAATGTTTTCTTAGAAATTCACACTTACTAAACTTTCAGCTTCAGCCTTTCCCCAGAACGTTATTGCAGGATTTTCCACCTGAAACATGTGACAAGCCTTCTTTATAAAGTTTATTTTAAACATGTATCTTTCTGAATTTATAAAACAGAAGAGTAAGACTTTATGGTTGTTTCTGGGGAGATTTGGAGGAAGAGTAAATTTTTGCCAATGTTCATTCCTGATCACTTGTATTAGATAATGTGTTTCTTTGGGGAGCCAAATTATTCTATAATCCTAAATAAATCAGCACAGCATAATTGACAAAGAAAAATAATGCATTTAGAAATCTGGCCTCTACAATAAGTTTATCTAGATTTTAGTCCCTATCATTTAAAGGCTAAAAAATATTTTACCATTAAGTATTTATTTCATTTCTTACATAAAAATATTGACAAAAGAGTATATTGCAAGAATAGAACATGAAATTTCTGACAGGCTATACTTTCTCCTCATTACCTATGTTTTGGTCTCAGTAATAACAGTGAGCTTTTAAAGAAGAACATCAACTTCAGTGAATATGGCTACCAGAATAAAATAAATATCAAGCATATCTTCTGGCAATCAAATAAAACTTCTTAGTAAAATAATCACTTTTCATTCCTCCATTATAAAAATATTTGACTTTCAGTGAATATTTTACTCACTAGAGACCAAATTTCTACTAAAAAAAAAGAAGAAGAAAGAAAAATGCTTCCAGTGCTTTTAAAACTATTTCTGTTCAGTTCTTTAGAGTACTGGGGTGACAGGAGTTGTTGTATAGTATTGACTTTTGAAAGGGATCAGTTTCCTTTATAACAAACATAAGAATCTTTAATATTAAAAAACAACAACCAAAAAACATGTTATTCAGTATATTTCACAACCCAGCACGTGTTTCAATGACCCATGACCATAACACAGTATTAGAATTGACATAGCAAGCAAAAAATATTTTTGAAAAGAGGTTACTGTTAATAAGCAAAGAATTTTTATTTAAAGATTAAAAAAAATATACTCTGAGTAGTAAGGGTTTCAGGAAAATAAACCATAGTTGTGACTTCCTGCAGAAAAGACTTTCTACTTATTCTTTTGTTTGGTTCAGGGCTTTTTCTACTTAAGTCTTGTTTATCAGTTCAGTTCAGTCGCTCAGTCGTGTCCGACTCTTTGCGACCCCATGAATCACAGCACGCCAGGACTCCCTGTCCATCTCCAACTCCCAGAGTTCACTCAGACTCACATCCATCGAGTCGGTGATGCCATCCAGCCATCTCATCCTCTGTCGTCCCCTTCTCCTCCTGCCCCCAATCCCTCCCAGCATCAGAGTCTTTTCCAATGAGTCACCTCTTCGCGTTAGGTGGCCATAGTACTGGAGTTTCAGCTTTAGCATCATTCCTTCCAAAGAAATCCCAGGGCTTATCTCCTTCAGAAAGGCCTGGTTGGATCTCCTTGCAGTCCAAGGGACTCTCAAGAGTCTTCCCCAACACCACAGTTCAAAAGCATCAATTCTTCAGTGCTCAGCCTTCTTCACAGTCCAACTCTCACATCCATACATGACCACAGGAAAAACCATAGCCTTGACTAGACGGACTTTTGTTGGCAAGGTAATGTCTCTGCTTTTGAATATGCTATCTAGGTTGGTCATAACTTTCCTTCCAAGGAGTAAGCATCTTTTAATTTCATGGCTGCAGTCACCATATGCAGTGATTTTGGAGCCCCCAAAATAAAGTCTGTCACTGTTTCCACTGTTTCCCCATCTATTTCCCATGAAGTGATGGGACCGGATGCCATGATCTTCATTTTCCGAATGTGGAACTTTAAGCCAACTTTTTCACTCTCCACTTTCACTTTCATCAGGAGGCTTTTTAGTTCCTCTTCACTTTCTGCCATAAGGGTGGTGTCATCTGCATATCTGAGGTGATTGATATTTCTCCCGGCAATCTTGATTCCAGCTTGTGCTTCTTCCAGCCCAGCATTGACAATAAGTGCACATCCCTGGGATCAATAAAACAGTGCTAGTAAAATTCATTCATCTAGAGCCATTTGTGTATCACTTTCCAACTTGCTGCAGTATGGGAACTTAAAAATTATTAAGCATCAGTGTTAGTAGGTAGGAGGACCACCTAATACTGCTGCTATTTGGGGAACATGATCTGACACTTTATAGGATATTCTGTGACCTCATAATGGACTGTTTTCTACCTTATGGGTAGTGCTTTTATGTTAGATCACTCTGCTACATGTATAGAAAGATTAGGATCTTCTTTTAAATGCTGTATTTTTCTGAAAGAACAAGCTATCAACATAAATTGTAAATTTAAAAAGGAAAAATAAAGGCCACTCTATATTGTTCACCAGTTTATCCTCAGTGTCTGACACATACAAGGTATTCAGTGAATATTTCCTGAATGAATAATAAATCATGAAGTTAATTCACTAGATAATCATGCTTCATTTCACTGTACTTGCCTTTGTCTATAAATATCTTAGTTATGGTAGCCATTTTATCTATTAAGTTATGATAATATTAAAAGTAGTGTAGCCATCTAGAAAAAAAATAGTGGCATATTTCTATCCATTGTTCAGCCAAGTTAAAAATATTGACTGGAATAAAAAAATTCAGATATCAGAGTTGCTGAAAGTCATGATAAAATTATCTGGGTGGTAATACTGTTGCATTTGAGTTTGTGCTCTATAATTTGAACAATTTTTCCTGTACAATTTCATCATAGCTGCTGCTGCTGCTCGGTAACTTCAGTTTTGTCTGGCTCTTTGGGACCCCATGGACTATATAGCTCACCAGGCTCCTCTGTCCATGGGATTCTCCAGGCAACAAACACTGGAGTGTGGTGCCACTGCTTTCTCCAGGGGATCTTCCCGACTAGAGATTGAACCCAGGTCTACCACATTGCAGGCAGATTCTTTACCATCTGAGCCACCAGGGAACCCCCAGTATTAACTTAACTTTTAAAATTTTACCATAACAGAACTATAACTGCTTTTGAACTGAGTTCCATCTTATGAGTAGTGTCATAATATTAAAAAGTCTATGATCTTAGTTAGTATGTCATTTTTATTAGAATGACACACTGAAGAAACTTCCTCTTGTAAGCCTACGATCTCCGTATATTTATTGAATAGTGGTCCTTCCCTAGATACCTTATTTTGCAATGTTTAAATTATAATGTTCCATCCAAGAAAAAAATTTTTATCGTAGCTTGATTGATCTCTGTGCTTGAATAAACTGGAAGTACCTTTTCTCTGAGCCTTTATAACTAGGGAAAGAAAGACCTCAGTATATAATCAGTCCCATTAAACCCTAATTTCCAAATTACCCTTCTGGAACTCTAAATTCTGCTTAGAGATTTTAAGATTTTAGTTTGGTAATTTTGGCTGACATTCTATATGAGCTCTACAAATGAAATGCATGGCTCTAAAACCCTTCTTTTGGAGACCACCAAGCTAGAATTTTCTTACAACTTAGTCCCCAAAGAAGTAAATAACTTTGTGTTAAGATTTGTAGTTTCTTTTAGAGCTCATAGCTCTCATATGTTTCTGCTTTACATAGCCACCCATGTCATTAGAAATAGCAGAATACAAGGTTAAAATACTCAGAAGTGATGAGAATTGTAGTCATAATATGATCATAATATTTTTAGGAACATGTCAAAATTCAATGGCAAATGCAGAATTTTAATAAAGTAAACTTCACTGAATGATATCATGACTATATAGCAAATCAAACTCTTGAAATGTTTACATTAACTTTTCATTGCTATCAAATTTTGTATTGCCACCTAAAATCCTGCATTATTGGACATATATTCTGTTCTACATTTCACAGTAGATTTGTCTACATAAATGGAAACACCAGGTGGATAGAGTAAGTATTCATTTCTTTCATACTTCCTTTTTTCTGCCTGTGGTTTAACTTAGTGAAAAAAAAAAAATCAAATATTATACATGCAACCAAGTCTGACAAACAGGTCTCCTTTTGGTTAGGGGAAGCACACTGACTAAAACCACCCACCCTGGCCAGGCACCATAGTAACCATTTGCATGAGTTGTTTTACAACAGGAGGTCCTGGTAAGGAACACGGAATTAATAAGCCACCACCAACAGGAAGAGCTCGGGAAAGGTCAAAAGGAGACACCACAGGTCCATCCACCTCCTAGAATCCTCGCTGGCATCCCTCTTGGCTGAACAAAGCATGCACCACCAGGAAGAACTCTGAGTCAGAATGATTGGCTAAAGATAACCTGGAAACTAATCCCATCACCATAAAACATGGCAGAGCAGTTCTCCTGGGTTCCCTTACCCTACTTCTCTCCACCTGGGTGCCCTTTCCCAATAAAATCTCTTGCTTTGTCAGCACATGCGTCTCCTCGGACAATTCATTTCTGAGTATTAGACAAGAGCCCAGTTTTGGGCCCTGGAAAGAGTCTACCTTCCTGCAACATTTTTTCCTACAAAAAATTATTTTTTATGCTTGATAATGGGTTACTTTAATCATCACTAATGCAAGAGAACTTCAGATAATTTCCTGGATACTGTTTGTGGTTTCTCCGTTGCAGGTAAATATTACTTTATTTGTGACATGTTTAGTAAGAGCTACTGAAATAATCTTTTCTTCATGTAGGTATTTAAGAAAATGTTTCCCTTTCATGACATTAAAATTTGCTAGTTTTTTTTTTATTTAAGAATTTGCATCTTGAACAGAGACTCAAAATGTATCCCAAATTTTACACACTGACAAAAAATGAATAATCTAAAATAATCTTTGACCCTGTAAATTGGAAGAATTACTTGTGATCCCTGAATACAAACCTCTGAATTTTCAAGTGAAGAAATTTACTCCCAGAAAAATAAGATGATTGGCTTGCCTAAACTGACAGTGAGATATAGCAAGGGGACCCCTTTTAGATACATTTGAATAAATTTACAGAATTGTAATTGTACCATTTTTTTATAAAATGCAACTCTATTTCATTTCCTCTGTACTTGACCTTTTTAAACACCTTTTTAGCGAATAGAATAGCCAGTAGATGATGTTTTTACCAGTGATCCCAGAAATCATGTTTAAAGCTGCTTATCTAAGATCTCTGCATAAGTCTGATTACAAACTGCTGTTTTCCAGCAAAGGTAATGGGTACCTGTTTGACAGGAGCAAACCATATGCTTTGCTTTTCTTTTCTTTTTTTGTATTCTGAGGATAAATGCGAAAGGTGCTTGAAGGGGTCTGTGAAGGCTGTCTGCAGATTGCACCATACGTTTGATGAGCAGGAGGTAAGGTCACTAGCCTCTGGTAGAACAATGGGAAAACAAAGGAGCATAGGTTGAACTTCAGTTAATGGTTGCCAAGAGTTCTCATTTTAATGCCACACCCAAACCCTAATACAATGACACTGATGTTCTTAGCCCCCATCCTTTGTCACTACAATAACTTTCAGCCTTTTAAGAGTGATTCCCACTATTAAAAGGAGTTAAGTATAAACAGAATTCCTTCCTTAAATACTATCTAGAGAGGAAAATGGTATTTCAATGTAAAATAACCAGAATATACATTGACATTTACATAATTAAGAGAAAGATTTTAATACAAAGTATTCTTATATTTTTAGGTGGTAATAGTACTACAAAAGGGGTTCCCAGGTGACTCAGTGGAATCTGCCTGCCAATGCAGGAGACGTAGGAGACCAAGCTCAATCCCTGGGTCGGGACACTCCCTTGGAGGAGTAAATGGCAACCCACTCCAATATTCTTTCCAGGAAAATCCCACAGACAGAGGAGTCTGGCACATGCAAAGAGTAGGACACGGGGGTGCAAAGAGTAGGACACGGGGGTGCAAAGAGTAGGACATGACTGAGTCACTGAGCACACATGCAAAGTACTACAAAAAATAGGGCTACTTTTGGTGTTTCTCATTTTCAGTGATTTAGACCTAAATTAGGAATTGAACAGACATGAGCAGGTCATGTACACTTCACCATTTCTGATTAACCATTAATGATACATTAAATTTCATACCTTTAATGCTTATGAGCGTGGATATTCACCTCTTGAATAAGTTACAAACCTGCTTTGATTTATTCTTTGTCCACTCACTCATTCAAATAACATTTATACATAATTCACAAAGCCAGGCACTGTGTCAATTACTTTTAAGAAGTAAATCTTGAGACATCTATAATTTCTGGCTTCCTATCATCTCCCATAGTTACTCAGTATAAAAGGGACATCTTTTTCCTCTCAAAATAGTTCTATTTCCATTGCTAGCACCATATTTCAGACTTCATTCCCAGACTACCTTATTGATCCCCTTGCTTCCACTCTCAGCTTCTTTGGCATCAGTTCAGTTCAGTCGCTCAGTCGTGTCCGACTCTTTGCTACCCCATGAATCTCAGCACGCCAGGACTCCCTGCT
>NW_011494832.1:9453120-9453380 GCF_000754665.1 Bison bison bison | reverse complement strand
TTTTCAAGAGGCAGGTCAGGTGGTCTGGTATTCCCCTCTCTTGAAGAATTTTCCACAGTTTATTGTGATCCACACAGTCAAAGGCTTTGGCATAGTCAATAAAGCAGAAATAGATGTTTTTCTGGAACTCTCTTGCTTTTTTGATGATCCAGCAGATGTTGGCAATTTGATCTCCGGTTCCTCTGCCTTTACTAAAACCAGCTTGAACATCTGGAAGTTCACGGTTCATGTATTGCTGAAGCCTGGCTTGGAGAATTCTG
>NW_011494832.1:9452047-9453020 GCF_000754665.1 Bison bison bison | reverse complement strand
CAGAAAGTTAAAAAAAAAAAAAAAAAAAAGGCAGAGAAATACTACATAAATGAAGGAACAAACTATAAACACAGAAGTCCAAATAAATGAAGAGGAAGTAGGCAAACTACCTGAAAAAGAATTCAAAATAATGATGGTAAAGATGATCAAAAACCTTGAAAACAAAATGGAGAATATACAAGAATAAATTAACAAATACTTAGAAGAATTAAAGAATAAACATACAGAGACAAACAAGAATACAATCATTGAAATTAAAAATACTCTAGAAGGAATCAATAGCAGAATACCTGAAGCAGAAGAACGAATCAGTGAGCTGGAAAATAAAATGGTGGAAATAACTTCTGAAGAGCAGAATAAAGTAAAAAGAATGAAAAGAACTGAGGATAGTTTCAGAGACATCTGGGACAATATCAAATGCACCAACATTCAAACTATAGGGGTCCCAGAAGAAGAAGAGTAAAATAAAAGTTATGATAAATTGTTTGAAGAGAATATAGTTCAAAATTTCCCCAACATGGAAAAAGAAATAGCCAGTCAAGTCCAAGAGGCACAAAGAGTCCCATACAGGATAAACCCAAGGAGAAACATGTTAAGACACATACTAATTAAGCTAACAAATACTAAACACAAAGAAAGAATATTAAACACAGCAAGGGAGAAGCAACAAGTAACATACAAGGCAAACCCCATGTGCTTAACAGCTGATCTTCCAGCAGAAACTCTGCAGGCCAGATGAGAATGGCAGAATATATTTAAAGTACTGAAAGGGAAAAATCTACAACCAAGATTACTGTACCCAACAAGGATCTCATTCAAAATTGATGGAGAAATAAAAAGCTTTTCAGACAAGCAAAAGTTAAGAGAATTCAGTACCACCAAACCAGCTTTACAACAAATGTTAAAGGGATTTATATAGTCAAGAAATACAACAAAAGAAAAAATATCTACTAAATCAACCCCAAACAACCCC
>NW_011494832.1:9451253-9451947 GCF_000754665.1 Bison bison bison | reverse complement strand
CCCTGGGATTCTCCAGGCAAGAACACTGGAGTGGGTTGCCATTTCCTTCTCCAATGCATGAAAGTGAAAAGTGAAAGTGAAGTCGCGCAGTCGTATCCGACTCTTAGCGACCCCATGGACTGCAGCCTACCAGGCTCCTCCGCCCATGGGATTTCCAGGCAAGAGTACTGGAGTGGGGTGCCATTGCCTTCTCCGCAGGCCTCCCTATCCATCATCAACTCCCAGAGTTTACACAAATTCATGCTTATTGAGTTGGTGCTGCGATCCAACCATCTCATTCTCTGTCATCCCCTTCTCCTCCCGCCTTCAATCTTTCCCAACATCAGGGTCTTTTCAATTGAGTCACCTCTTCAATCAGGTGGCCAAAATATTGGAGTTCTAGCTTCAACATCAGTCCTTCCAATGAACACCCAGAATTTCCTTTAGGATGGACTGGTTGGATCTCCTTGCAGTCCAAGGGATTCTGAAGAGTCTTTTCCAACACCACAATTCAAAAGCATCAACTCTTCGGCGCTCAGCTTTACTTTATAGTCCAATTCTCACATCCATACATGACGACTGGAAAAACCATAGCCTTGACTAGATGGACCTTTGTTGGCACAGTAATGCCTCTGCTTTTCAATATGCTATCTAGGTTGGTCATAACTTTTCTTCCAAAGAGTAAGCGTCTTTTAATGTCATGGCTGCAGTCACC
>NW_011494832.1:9448574-9451153 GCF_000754665.1 Bison bison bison | reverse complement strand
AGGCTGAGCACCGAAGAATTGATGCTTTTGAACTGTGGTGTTGGAGAAGACTCTTGAGAGTCCCTTGGACTGCAAGGAGATCCAACCAGTCCATTCTGAAGGAGATCAACCCTGGGATTTTTTGGAAGGAATGATGCTAAAGCTGAAACTCCAGTACTTTGGCCACCTCATGCAAAGAGCTGACTCATTGGAAAAGACCCTGATGCTGGGAGAGATTGGGGGCAAGAGGAGAAGGGGACGACAGAGGATGAGATGGTGGATGGCATCACTGACTCGATGGACTTGAGTCTGAGTGAACTCTGGGAGTTGGTGATGGACAGGGATGCCTGGCATGCTGTGATTCATGGGGTCGCAAAGAGTTGGACATGACTGAGCAACTGATCTGATCTGATCTGATCTGATATATATCAATAATTACTTTAAATGTAAACAGATTAAATGCTCCAACCAAAAGACACAGACTGGCTGAATGGATACAAAATAAGATCCATATATATGCTGTCTACAAGAAACCCACTTCAGACCTCAAGACACATATCAGACTGAAAATGAGAGGATGGAAAAATATATTCCATGCAAATGGGAAGCAAAAGAAACCTTTGGTAGCAATTCTCATATCAGACAAAATAGACCTTAAAATAAATAAGATTACAAGAGATAAGGAAGGACACTTCATAATGATCAAGATATCAATCCAAGAGGAAGACATAACAATTATAAATATCTATGTACCCAACATAGGAGCACCTCAATGCATAAAACAAACACTAACACAAATAAAAGGAGAAACTGACAGTAACACAATAATAGTAGGAGACTTTAAGACCCCACTCACAACAATCAACAGATCATCAAAACAGAAAATTAATAAGGAAACACAAATCTTAAATGATATATTAGGTGAGATGGATCTCATTGATATCTTCAGGATATTCCATCCAAATGCAGAAGAATACATCTTCTTCTCAAGTGCATATGGAAAATTCTCCACGATAGACCACATCTTGGGTCACAAATGAAACCTCAGTAAATTTAAGAAAACTGAGATCATATCAAGCATCTTCTCCGACAACAAGGCTATGGGACTAGATATCAATTACAAGAAGAAAAAAAAAAAACTGTAAGAAACACAAACACATGGAGATTAAACAACATGTTTCTAAATAACCAACAGGTTACTGAAGAAATGAAAAAGGAAATAAAAAACTTCTAGAAACAAATGACAATGAAAACACAATAACTCAAAACCTATGGGATGCAGTAAAAGCAGTTCTAAGAGAGAAGTTTACAGCAATACAATCCTACCTCAAGAAACAAGAAAAACATCAAATAGACAACCTAACTTTACACCTAAAACAACTGGAAAAAGAGAAAAAGCCCAAAATTAGTAGAAGGAAAGAAATCATAAAGATCGGAGCAGAAATCACTGAAAAAGAAATGAAAGAAACAATAGTAAAGATTAATAAAACTAAAAGCTGGTTCTTTGTGAAGATAAACAAAATTGACAAACCTTTAGTGAGACTCATCAAGAAAAAAAGAAGAATCAAATCAACAAAATTAGAAATGAAAAAGGAGAGGTTACAACAGACAATGCAGAAATACAAAGGATTATATACAAAAGAGACTATTATGAACAAGGATATGACAATAAAATGGAAAACCTGGAAGAAATGGACAGATTCTTAGAAAAGTTAAATTTTCCAAGACTGAACCAGGAAGAAATTGAAATTACAAACAACCCGATTACAAGCACTGAAATTGAAGCTGTGATCAAAAATCTCCCAGAAAACAAAAGCCTAGGACCAGATGGCTTCACAGGAGAAGACTATCAAACATTTAGAGAAGAGCTAATGCCTATCCTTCAAAAACTCTTTCAAAAAATTGCAGAGGAAAAAACATTTCCAAACTCATTCTATGAGGCCACATCACCCTGATATCAAACCTAGACAAAGACAACACCAAAAAAGAAAACTACAAGCCAATATCACTGATGAACATAGATGTAAAAAAACCTCAACAAAATTTTAGCAAACAAATTCAGCAACACATCAAAAATCTCATACACCATGATCAAGTTGGGTTTACTCTAAGGATGCAAGGATTCTTCAATATATGTAAACAAGTCAATGTGATGCACCATATTAACAAATAGAAAGATAAAACCCACATGATAATCTCAATAGATGCAGAAAAAGCCTTTGATAAAATTCAGCACCCATTTATGATTAAAACTCTTCAAAAAATGGGCATAGAAGGAACCTATATCAACATAGTAAATGCCATATATGATAAGCCTATAGCAAACATTATCTCAGTGGTGAAAGCTGAAAGCATTCCCCCTAAGATCAGGAAAAGACTAGGGTGTCCACTTTCACCACTATTATTCAACATAGTTCCAGAAGTCCTAGCAACAGCAATCAGAGAAGAAAAAGACATCCAGACTGGAAAAGAAGAAGTAAGCTGTCACTGTTTGCAGATGACAAGATACTGTACATTAGTTCAGTTCAGTTAAGTTCAGTCGCTCAGTTGTGTCCGACGCTTTGCAACCCCATGAACTGCAGCAGGCCAGGCCTCCCTGC
>NW_011494832.1:9443880-9447528 GCF_000754665.1 Bison bison bison | reverse complement strand
CACAGTCAAAGGATTTGGCATAGTCAATAAAGCAGAAATAGATGTTTTTTCTGGAACTCTCTTGCTTTTTCGATGATCCAGTGGATGTTGGCAATTTGATCTCTGGTTCCTCTGCCTTTTCTAAAACCAGCTTGAACATCTGGAAGTTCACGGTTCATGTACTGCTGAAGCCTGGCTTGGAGAATTTTGAGCATTACTTTACTAGCATGTGAGATGAGTGCAATTGTGTGGTAGTGTGAGCATTCTTTGGCATTGCCTTTCTTTGGGATTGGAATGAAAACTGACCTTTTCCAGTCCTGGGGCCACTGCTGAGTTTTCCAAATTTGCTGGCATGCTGAGCCTAGCACTTTCACAACCTCATCTTTCAGGATTTGAAATAGCTCAACTTGAATTCCATCACCTCCACTAGCTTTGTTCGTAGTGATACTTCCTAAGACTCACTTGACTTCACATTCCAGGATGTCTGGCTCTAGGTGAGTGATCACACCATCGTGATTATCTGGGTCGTGAAGATCTTTTTTGTACAGTTCTTCTGTGTGTTCTTGCCACCTCTTCTTAATATCTTCTGCTTCTGTTAGGTCCCTACCATTTCTATCCTTTATTGAGCCCATCTTTGCATGAAATGTTCCCTTGGTATCTCTAATTTTCTTGAAGAGATCTCTAGATTTTCTTATTGCATTGTTTTCCTCTATTTCTTTCCATTGATTGCTGAGGAAGGCTTTCTTATTTCTCCTTGCTATTCTTTGGAACTCTGCATTCAAATGGGTATATCTTTCCTTTTCTCATTTGCTTTTCCCTCCCTTCTTTTCACAGCTATTTGTAAGGCCTCCTCAGACAGCCATTTTGCTTTTTTGCATTTCTTTTTCCTGGGGATGGTCTTGATCCCTGTCTCATGTACAATGTCATGAACCTCTGTCCATAGTTCATCAGGCACTCTGTCTATCAGATCTAGTCCCTTAAATCTATTTCTCACTTCCACTGTATATTCATAAGGGATTGGATTTAGGTCATACCTGAATGGTCTAGTGGTTTTCCCTACTTTCTTTAATTTAAGTCTGAAGTTGGCTTAAGACTTCATGATCTTAAGACTTCTAACTCCTTCCTGAATAAGGAGTTCATGATCTGAGCCACAGTCAGCTCCCGGTCTTGTTTTTGCTGACTGTATAGAGCTTCTCCATCTTGGCTGCAAAGAATATAATCAATCTGATTTCAGTGTTGACCATCTGGTGATGTTCATGTGTAGAGTCTTCTCTTGTGTTTTTGGAAGAG
Source organism: Bison bison bison (assembly GCF_000754665.1). Lineage (NCBI taxonomy): Eukaryota > Metazoa > Chordata > Mammalia > Artiodactyla > Bovidae > Bison > Bison bison. The sequence goes on along the minus strand of NW_011494832.1, from coordinate 9,446,259 downwards.
GGTGTTTGCTATGACCAATATGTTCTCTTTGCAAAACTCTATTAGTCTTTGCCCTGCTTCATTCTGTATTCCAAAGCCAAATTTGTCTGCTACTCCAGGTATTTTTTGACTTCCTACTTTTGCATTCCAGTCCCCTATAATGAAAAAGACATCTTTTTTGGGTGTTATTTCTAAAAGGTCTTGTCAGTCTTCATAGAACCGTTCAACTTCAGCTTCTTCAGCATTACTGGTTGGGGCATAGACTTGGATTACTGTGATATTGAAATGGAAAACCCTAAAGATAGCATCAGAAAATTGCTAGAGCTAATCAGTGAATATAGCAAGGTTGCAGGATACAAAATCAATACAGAGAAATCACTTGCATTTCTATATACTAACAATGAAAAATCAGAAAGAGAAATTAAGGAATCAATCCCATTCACCATTGCAACCAAAATAATTAAATATCTTGGAATAAAGTTACCTAAGGAGACAAAAGAACTATTACACAGAAAATTATAAGACACTAGTGCAAGAAATCAAAGATGACATAAACAGATGGAGAGATATTCCATGTTCCTTGGCAAGAAGCATCAATATTATGAAAATGACTATACTACCAAGTGCAATCTACAGATTCAATATGATCCCTATCGAATTACCAATGACATTTTTCACAGAACTAGAATAAAAAATTTCACAGTTCATATGGAAACACAAAAGACCCCGAATAGCCAAAGCAGTCTTGAGAAAGAAGAATGGAGCTGGAGGAATCAACCTTCCTGACTGAAGTGCATGTGCCTAGAGCCTGTACTCTGCAACAAGAGAAGCCACTGAAATGAGCAGCCTGGGAATTACAACAAAGAGTAGCCCCTGCTTGCCACAACTAGAGAAAACCTGTGCAAAGCAATGAGGACCCAAAGCAGGCAAAAATGTAAATAAACAATTAAAAAAAAAAAAAAGAGTGGCTAAGTTTACTTAATTCTAGTCTCTCTGTTCAATCCAAAGCAAATGAGTGCATTTTAAAATAAGCTATTTACTGTATGTGATGAAAGAAAGTAGAATGTGTTAAACCAAATAACTGATGATTTAATGCTATCAAGTCAGTATGAAGATGTTTTAACCCAACAGTCATTATTCATTTATTATTGGGTAAGTTCAATTCGACTTCTTTTCTTAAATTTAGAGTCTACTTAGTATACTTATATTTTCTTGTATTTAATTATTTTTTTATTAGATAGGTACCATAACCACCTGTCATAACTATGGAAGGAAAATAAACTGAAATCTATCACCCTATTATCCTTTAATTCTATCTTAGTTTACTTCCCTCTGGCCTGTCTTTAGTACTTATATGTAGCTCATATTAGCATGTGAATTTTTGAAGTGCTATTACTCTCACTTAACATTATAAACAAACATTTTCAAATTATAAGAATAGAAAGCATACCCGTAATAGTTAGTGGCAATATAATATTCTGTCATGTATCAGATCTCCCCAAATTTATTTAACCACCACCAAGTTTGGACTTTAAAACCAATTTCCATTTTCTTGGATAGGAATTAATATTGTAATGAAAATTACCTCAGTTTATTTTCTTCCATATTTCTTTAGGACAGTTATAACACGTTCAGATTCACTTGGTAAAGAATGCAAATATTTTTATATCTCTTGTTTCACATTAGCAAAGTGCTTTTTGAAAAGGCTGTCCGATTACGCTCCTGCCATAATATACAACTTCATTTTCCTCTGACAATCTAATTAATGAAAACATTGGTACCTCATGGTTGTTTTCATTAGCAGTGTTTTGGCTATTTCTGAGAAACCCTTTGTCTCTCTTTGTTTCACTATTTGTTAATAACTGTCCTCTCTATTTTGTGAAATATTAAATATTACTGCTTTATTTTTTTAATTTATTTATTTTAATTGGAGATTAATTACTTTACAATATTGTATTGGTTTTGCCATACATCAACATGAATCCACCATGGGTATACACGTGTTCCCCATCCTGAACCCCCCTCCCATCTCCCTCCCTGTACCATCCCTCTGGGTCATCCCAGTGCACCAGCCCCAAGCATCCTGTATCATGCTTCAAACCTGGACTGGCGATTCATTTCACATATGATATTATACGTGTTTCAATGCCATTCTCCCAAATCATCCCATCCTCTCCCTCTCGCATAGAGTCCAAAAGACTGTTCTATACATCTGTGTGTCTTTTACTGTCTTGCATACAGGGTTTTCATTACCATCTTTCTAAATTCCAAATATATGTGTTAGTATACTGTATTGGTATTTTTCTTTCTGGCTTACTTCACCCTGTATAATAGGCTCCAGTTTCATCCACCTCATTAGAACTGATTCAAATGCATTCTTTTTAATGGCTGAGTAATACT
>NW_011494832.1:9427524-9443780 GCF_000754665.1 Bison bison bison | reverse complement strand
CTACACACTGTTCTCCATAGTGGCTGTACTAGTTTGCATTCCCGCCAACAGTGTAAGAGGGTTCCCTTTTCTCCACATCCTCTCCAGCATTTATTGCTTGTAGACTTTTGGATCGCAGCCATTATGACTGGCATGAAATGGTACCTCATTGTGGTTTTGATTTGCATTTCTCTGATAATGAGTGGTGTTGAGCATCTTTTCATGTGTTTGTTAGCCATCTGTATGTCTTCTTTGGAGAAATGTCTGTTTAGTTCTTTGGCCCATTTTTTGATTGGGTCATTTATTTTTCTGGAATTGAGCTGCAGGAGTTGCTTGTATATTTTTGAGATTGGTTATTTGTCAGTTGCTTCATTTGCTATTATTTTCTCCCATTCTGAAGGCTGTCTTTTCACCTTGCTTAGAGTTTCCTTTATTACTACTCATCATTTATCTAAGGAGTCTTTTGGCTGACTTGAGGGCAAAGATCCATGAAGTAAAACAAAGGTCTCAAATCATTATATGACTATCCCAATGGTGTTCTCAACCTCCACAAAAATTTATAAAGATTTACCTTGTCCTAAATATGCAGGGTGTACATAAATGATAATTCCATTTAAATTTTAATCATTGGAAATTAATAAATATACACAAAAACCTGGGTCACACATGTGAATATAAGCTTTTTACATTTGGTCTCATATTGTAATGTTTCAAATAAAACTTCACACAACAGGAATGTGAGAGAGGCAGAAGAGTATAAATATATTGTTATATTTGATTTCAAAGGAGACAGGTTAATAAGAGGAAATGTGGGTCTGTCAGTAATAAAAGGTAGACCTAGGTCTGCCAGCAATAAAAGGTAGGATAATCAATCAATAAGAAAGAGAAACACTGTTGATTCTCTGGTCTTGAGGAGGAGGGCTTACTCTGCCCTATACACAATACTTAAGTGTGATGTGTGCAGTTGTAACTAAGGAGTGCTTGTTATGTTGTGGCATAGTTCAGAAGAGGGTGTGTTAAGTGGCAAAGTATCTGAAAGAAAAATGAAACCTCTAGTCATCACTCTTAAGTTGTTATTTTTTCAGGATAACAGGTAACAACTTGTTTTACTAATGTGTTTTTAGTGGTGTCATATGGGACCTTGAGAAAGCTGAATGGTGCCATATGGGTGCAAAAGCTTTTCTATTGCTAAGGATGAAGCATGCATAGTTAGTTGTAAAAAAATCTGTGGTATGCAAGGTGTGACCCTGAGATGAATCCACATCCTGTAAATCTTTGTTCATCTACACTTGCCCCAAGGATATGCATGGGGGGAAATATAATTATGGGTTCTTATGTACGGGTTGTCTTGCTTTATCTGATATACTAATCATTACTTCTACTTGTGCTCAGCAAGTTCATTGGCTACTTTACCCATCCAGGATACTCACACAGAAATATTTTTAGCAAAATTTTCTAAAATAGTAACAAGATTTTGGAGATTTTCTTGTTAGAAATCACAGCTTAATATTCTTTCCTTTTGGTACTAGAGAACTATATGATTTAAAGAATCTAAACAAATTCTGAACTAATATTGAGCTTAACAAAATAATTCTAGAAATATCCTCAATAAGATATTCTAATGTCTAATTAGATAATGCCTTAATAAAAAAGCTTCGATTGAGATTTAATTGGCCTGCACAGATTCACACCTAATGTTGTAATTGACAATTACAGAAGCTCCCATTTTCAATCAAGACCTTTAAAAATACTTTCATTCAATTTCTGGAAAGTAGAAATCATTTTTATACATAAAAATTACAGCTTTCCTATTTTACCCTATTAATACTCTTTTTTCTTCATATTTTATTTTGTGATACAATATCTTGACCCTGCTAAAGTTTTCTGGTTTTTAAAAATTAAGATCGTTGATTTAATCATCCATTATAAGCTGTAGCTTTTTATAAGTATTAGAAGGATAGAAAAGTATCAACTAAGTGATTTGATTTGAAGAATCTTCCAAATTTTCCTCCATCTAGCATCACATCCTGAAAATAAAAAGACTTCCACTATTTATTGAGATAGTTTTACAACTAAAGGTCAACTTTCCAAATGCAATACCTTTAAGCTTTATGGTTTTTAAGGCATTGAGATAGTAGTTTATCAAAGACTAGCTCTGCAACTTACTTTTGCAAACCCTGGGAAAAATACTTGTAACTGGGAAGACATGAAGAATCATGGGTCCCCATATCCTGCTAAGAAACAGTAAGCGCTTAGGATAATTGAAGAGCTAAAGGGAGCACAAGGTCATTGATGTCTGTGGTTGAAGAGAAGAGGGGTGATGTAAAGATAAAATGGAACCAAGAAAATGTCTGCTTATGCCATACTTTTCCAAAGTTATCTATGCATATTTATGCAACTTGTCTCATCAATTCTACTATATTCTTGCAGGTAGTCTGAAGAAGTGTCTTCATGTAGTAAATGTAAAATGTTATTCTTCATGAATAAAGATAACACTAGTAAGTCTACAGAAAGCATTTGAATTTGAATTTGTAGGTAGAATTGTATTGTCCTTGTGTCTAACATCATATATTACCAATAACCAACTGGATTTAACAGTTCTGACTCAGGCATACATTTTAAAAATACAGACATTAAATATTTTATATAGCAAGTAAATGCCTCACTGTTAATCAATATTATATTTTATCAAGACTTCTTCTGAAATGAAATTTTTTATTATCAGATCTATTCTTTTCACTGATGACCCTTTGTACTCTTTTGTTGCAATGTGACAAATATTTGAACTCTCAAAATTATTCTTATTTGGTATATTTAAACAATAAATAGCCTTGGTACATGCTTTGAAGAGCTTATCCAGAAGAGAAGACATATGGGTAATCAAATAATTTCAGCTACATTTTAGTAGATGCACAGAATACTATGAAGCACATAGAAATCATCCAAGAAGATGAGATACTTAGTTAGAAATAAGTCAGGCCAAGAATGGGAGTGCTGAGGAAGCCAGCTGTGGACTCTAAAACATTTCATGTAGAGACAGAACAAAAAGAACAATTGCACGGACATGATGATAGGTAATTAGAGGGTGTTCAGTACTATTGAAATGTAAAAGTTGAACAGGGATACTTGGGATAGACAAAGTTGAGTTCACATGTTGCATGTCATTATGCCACCTTAACCAGGTACTAGTGATAGTTAGGAAGCAAAGGAACAACATGGCCTTATTTACATTTTACGTATAATACTCCTGCAATAGTGTGAGAAATTAATTTTGGGAGGTGTTTGGAGGGGAAAGAAAAGAGGCTGTAAAACTAAAGGAGTGAAAAAATCCATTAGGAGTAAGATTAGGGGTCTGAACTTAACATGTATTTTTGAGTACAGAGAGTGAAGGGACAGATTTACATAATGTGTGTACGGTATGATTCACAGCACTCTGTAACCAATTGGGTGGCAACAGATGGAAGAAGTTGGAGGAATGCAGGGTGACTGCCAATTGAATGATGAAAACACCATCCAAAACAGTGGATACTGGATTAGAAATGACATGTTGCATGTGAGGGGTCATAGGAGCTCCGAATACAGTATAGATAACATTGCTGCTGCTGCTGCTGCTAAGTCGCTTTAGTCATGTCCGACTCTGTGCGACCCCATAGACGGCAGCCCACCAGGCTCCACCGCCCTTGGGATTCTCCAGGCAAGAACACTGGAGTGGGTTGTCATTTCCTTCTCCAATGCATGAAAGTGAAAAGTGAAAGTGAAGTCGCGCAGTCGTGTCCGACTCTTAGCGACCCCATGAACTATAGCCTACCAGGCTCTTCCATCCATGGGATTTCCCAGGCAAGAGTACTGGAGTGGGTTGCCATTGCCTTCTCTGGATAGATAACATTAGGCAATGGGTTTTGTGAGTCTGGATTTTAGGATTTGTCCCTATTAATATCTGCTTCTTTCTTCCTAACATATTGCAGAATTACAAACCTTTTTTTCAAAGTTTGTCCTTGTCACTACTTTCTTGGTTTTTCTTGGTTTATCTTCTCTCTATGGTTTTGTGGTTGAACCATAAAGACTCTGAAGATATAAACAGTGTCTTATTCATTTTTCTTCTAATAATTAGCACAATTTCATGTTCTTTTTGGCCCTCAAAATATATTAAATCATTCCTTTCATTTGTGAAACACTGAGGTTACAAAGATGAAAAACAGGCATAGTCCCTGCCGTCAAAGGGCATATAGCTATTATATTAATGTTTACTAACCCAGGAATTCATGCATATCTGTAATTGTCTTTGTGTCTATGTATCTGTATAAGCTAAACACTGGTACATACTGATGTCTCTGACTCCAATCCAGTACCACAAGCCCATTCTTGCCTTCCTTCTAATTTATTTGAAACTTCCCTTATAATAGCGAGAAAGCTTGCTCCCACTATGCATCATACATTTACTTATTTGTTCAACTCCAAAGTACATTTAAATTTTTTTCAGAATTGTTAATGTGTTCCCTGGTGGCTCAGAGAGTAAAGAAACTACCTGCAATGCAGGAGATCCAGGTTTGATTCCTGGGTTGGAAAGATCGCCTGGAGAAGGGAATAGCAACCTACTCCAGTATTCTTGCCTGGAGAATTCCACGGACAGAAGAGCCTGGCAGGCTACAGTCCATGAGATTGCAAAGAGTCAGACACGACTGAGAGACTAACACTTTGAACTTATCTTAGTACAAGCCTTTTCAAGGACAAATGTTTTTATTTCCTTGGATAAAAACCAAGGAGTACAATTGCTGACCTTAGGATAGGTGCATGGTTAGTTTTATAAAACATGCCATACCTTTTCCAAAATAGTTGTACCATTTTAAGGACATTCTAAAAAATTAACTCAGATTTCTCCCAAGTTAGAACTCGGGATCTAATTTGGTCTGCTGAGAGGGCCCAGAAGCAATGACAACCCAGCAACAGCAAACAGGCCCAGAGCCTAGATCTCGATTTCTACATACCATTCTCCAATAAAAAGAATCAGAGCTCTTTGGAGAAATGCTAGTTCTTGGGTTGTGGAAGGGAAAATACAAGATAAACCTAGAGATTTTGCAGGCCAGAAAGGAGATACTCAAAAAACAAAAAGATGAAAGGATATCAAAGAAATAGGGGCCAATGGTCCCTGGAACAAATTGAGTAACAAAATAGCATAGTTTGAATTATAATCCAAAGTGTAAAATGAGTCCATGGTAATATAAATAATTGAATAAGTAAAGGAAGAGATGATCTCACTTACAGAAGGACTTCAAATAATATATGTAGATACTCTCTCTTTGGGATATAGAGTGTAATCTCTCTTCTTGAAGGCAGACTGAGCTCAGTGAATTATTCAGAGTATGGGAGGTAAAAAAAAAAAAAAAAAGGGCATATAGCATCACTGTACAAACACACAATTACCTTTTTATACCTGTAATATTGAAGGAGCTATAAAAACAATGAAAAGGTAGCTATTGGATTGATCTTGCAGAAAGAAGGAATGAGTGGGAATTTTTTGAGATGAGTTTACTACATGAAGCCGTACAGGGCTTGGCTTTGAGGATGCCACCCTTGCTGTGAAAGGCAAATCCTAAATGAGTAAGCTACCTATTCATCCATATCACATAGCAGCTCAAAGATGACATAAGCCCCCCCCCTTTTTTTTTTCCTCTACATTATCAGTTACAGCTGACACAATGACTCAGTTCCACACATGTGGATTTCAATTCTGCTCAATTTTGTTCTCTCATCCCCTGGATCTGGCCCTATTCAGCATGGTCAAAGCATATTCACCAGCACCTTGCCCCCATACTAGTCCACAGAGTGGAGGAAGATAGAAAGCAGAGGGCAATTCCTTCCACAAGATATTACCCTGAAGTTGTCCACATAAATTCTACTCGTAGTCCCTTGCACAAATTTATTATTCTCAAGACAAAAATGACATAAAAGTGAGGCAGACAGAGAAACAGTTTTCTAGCATGTGTTCTGAAGGATCATGAGTTATAGTATCAAAGGGAATGAAAAAAGAATAGATAATAAGGGGTTATATCACATTCTCTGCCATAATCATTTAAACCCATTATCAACTTACCCAAGAGAACCATGGTTATCAGAAATTATATCACATCTCTGAACTCCAATTGTTCATCCTATTCTCTGACCCAGTAATTGTATTCTTGCAGAAGGCAATGGCACCCCACTCCAGTACTGTCACCTGGAAAATCCCATGGATGGAGGAGCCTGGTAGGCTGCAGTCCATGGGGTCACTAAGAGTCGGACACGACTGAGCAAGTTCACTTTCACTTTCCACTTTCATGCCTTGGAGAAGGAAATGGCAACCCCACTCCAGTATTCTTGCATGGAGAATCCCATGGACGGAGAAGCCTGGTGGGCTGCAGTCCATGGGGTCGCTAAGAGTCGGACCCGACTGAAGCGACTTAGCAGTAGCAGCAGCAGTTCACTTGCCCTAGTATTTCTTGCTACTGTAGTTCTTCAGATTATCTATGAGCTTGAGCTCATTTTTCTTTTTTACTACATTATTATTTTTTTCAACCAGTGGCTTCCTTTTCCCTTTACTTTCACCAGCTTAGAATTCTGATTTGTTAATATAATCACAACACAATCTTACTTCTCGTGTCTTCTTCTAATTGTATCATAATTACATAACAAAGTCCATGAACCCATTTACCTATCTCCTCTGAGCCTACAATTAAGCCTTTAAATGGAAAGCCTTTCTGGAAAAAAAATAAGAAACATAGATGACTGACTTCACTTTAAATTATTATAAATTCATGAAGTCAAACAGTTCCAGCCAGAGCTCCTACTGTATTCTCTTTGTAAACTTTTACATTCCCCTCCTCTAATGTGAATAGGTGATGCTTCCTCTCCCTGAAAACCTCTTGCACCCTCAGGGGTACCACCCTGAACAATTCCTAGGGCTTAATTCATGCTGAAAATGATGTTCAACCTTGAACACTCCCTTTCTTTACCCAACCTTGTGGCTAATGGCCTCATACTTCAAACATGAACTGCATCATCTTTTGCTAAACAAAATTTAGAAGTTAACCTACAACAGCCAAGGTTTTCCAAAGAGAAAACAGCCCTCCATCTATCAAAGGAAAGTCTAGATCACAGATTTTTACTCTAGACTCTACCTCCTGCAAAATTCTCAGGATACATGTTCAAATATTTCCAGAATCTTCAAATTCATCTTTCTAATGACATACTCTCATCAGCATACTCTACCAGCTCTGCTGCTGCTCCTAAGTCACTTCAGTCGTGTCCGACTCTGTGGGACCCCATAGACAGCAGCCCACAAGGCTCCTCTGTCCCTGAGATTCTCCAGGCAAGAATACTGGAGTGGGTTGCCATTTCCTTATCCAATGCATGAAAGTGAAAAGTCAAAGTGAAGTCGTTCAGTCGTGCCCGACTCTTAGTGATCCCATGGACTACAGCCTACCAGGCTCCTCCATCCATGGGATTTTCCAGGCAAGAGTACTGGAGTGGGGTGCCACTGCCTTCTCCACACACTATAAGCCTTCCTTTCCACCTGGATCATCATATAGATACTGCTCAATTTTTCTGCTCTCTTTCTCAGAAAATTTAAAAATTGGGTTCTAAATGTTCCAATTTCCCGATATAAAATAAATAAGTCAAGGGGATATAATGTACAACATGATGACTACACTTAAAAAACATTGTTTGCACATCTTGACTCCATTTAGCAATGTCTCATTCATTCTTTAACACATTTCAACAACTTCTCTGTTCTTTAACACAATCCAGCCTACCTTCTGTCTCTATAGCTCCACTGGGGTCACAGTCTCCAGTCACCTCTATCTCACATTGCCAGATTCAAAGAACATTATTTAATTATCATCATACTTGACTATTGGGAATATATGTATAAAACAGTTTGACCTTTTGCTCCTTCTTGAAATTCTCTTCTGTCTCATATTGCACTCTTTGAATTTGCCTCCAACTTCCCAAGATGTTCATTTGCTGGCTCAGTCCTTTTTTCTCAAAGTATTAGGAACATGCTGGAGTTCTTCTAAATACAGTCTTGACCTCCTCTCATGTTTATTTACATTCTCTACCTGCGAGGTGATTCTATTCCCATAGTTTTAAATAATAACTACATGCAGGTAGCTTACAATTTTACTTCTTTGATGAAGACATCACTAGAGAGAGCCAAATTTATATAACTAACTGTCCCTTTGATGCTTTGAGTGGGATACCTTATGAGAAACCCAAAGTTAAATTACCCAAAACAAAACTCCTGATTAGGCTTCAATCTGATTCTTCTCTATTCATCTTCATCTTAATTTAACATACTTACAATATCCCCCAACCAAGATTGATTTTTGACTTATTTGTTCTTTTACCACCTCCCATATCTTCCTCTATTTCTTACATTTATAGGAGTTTTAATATCTACTTTTCTTTGTAATATTTTGTATCTAAACATTTCTATCTTTGCTACTAATAGCTCAGCCCCAGATATTTCCATCTCTTGCTTAGGTTACTTTTACTTATTCATTTTACTGAAGCATAGTTAATTTACAATTTTGTATTAATTTCCACTATACAGTAAAGTGATTCAGTTATACATACATATATATAATTTTTAATATACTTTTATATCATTATTTATTATGGGATATTGAATATAGTTTCCTTTGTGCTAAACAGTAGAACCTTGTTATTTATCCATTCTCTACATAGTATTGCTTGGACCACTTTTAATTACTTTCAAACTGATTTCTCATTTCTATGTTTTCTCTCCTCCCATTCATTCCCCACAGAGAAATTAGAATATTCACTAACATGAAAATCAGATCACATCATTTCTATGAACTTCCTGTGTAAATTATGGGCTTTGGTTGGTAACAATGAATCTGTGTAGATTCATCATTTGAAACAAATGTACCACTCTGTGGGATAGGGGATGTTAATGGTGAGTGATAAAGATTATGTGCATGTGTGGAAGACAGGGGATATAAGAGAATTCTCTATACTTTCTGCTTAATTTTACTGTGAACCTAAAACTGCTTCAAAAAATAGGGTTTATTAATTTTTAAAAATTAATACTTAGGCCTCCTCAAGTTTCAATTGGATTATATATTTCTTAGAAGCTATGGATATTTTATTAAAAGGTGGAGTGGGTTGGTGAGGCACTCAGTAATATCTGAAACCTGGTTTTCTTAGCTAACTCTTAGCTTTTTACATATAGGATAAAGATATACCCACACAGAAGGAGAGACAAGATAATTTAAATCATTTTGACTACAACTTCTAATTTAGAACTTAGCCACAAGACAATATGACTGAAACCTAAGTAGCCTCAAATCAAAATGAATTCCATTCCTTCTCTAAGCTTTGTTGTTTAGTCACCAAGTCTGTCCTACTCTTTTGCAACTCCATGGCCTGTAGCTCACCAGGCTCCTCCATCCATGGAATTTTCCAGGCAAAAATACTGGAGTGGGTTGCCATTTCCTTCTCCAGGGTATCTTCTTGACCCGAGGATCAAACCCGTCTCCTGTTTGGCAGGTGGATTCTCTACTGCTGAGCTACCAGGGAAACCATGCTTAAATCTCTATGCTGGTGTGTGTGGGCTCAGTCACTCAATCATCTCTGACTCTTTTAAATCTGTGCTAAAGCAGCTTACCATTTCTCTGATATGAAAGGCCACATGGGCCTCTGTATCACCCATAAGCATTAAGTCTTTAAATTACAAGTTAACAATCCTTCAAAATTACTCTTGCCTCTGGCTTTATATTCAGCTATAAAAATCATGTTAAAAAGTTACCATAACTCTGAGAGTTAACCAAATTCACTAGGTTCTCAAACCAGATGAATTAATATTTTTTTCTTTATATAAACCTTTGGATAATTTCATTTTTTTATTTAACTTACTAAAGCCATAATTTCTTCTGGGTGTTATTTCAGAGAATTTTTCTAGGGAAGAGAAGTGAGTCTTGAATCTTAAGGACCTAATAAGGAAAATTATGTTTTGACTTTGGTTTCTTTCAGTTATTTCTAGGTTCACCCTAAAAATAATACTAACACATATTTACTCTATGAGTACATGGGATTATTATAAATGGAAAATTAGTAAATCTACAATTGCTCTTTGGAATCTGTTTCAAAGAAGGTGTGATGTTTCAAGGGACAAGGTTGAGGGTTGTTTGGAGCAGGGATTGAGAGGCTTATTATTAACATCTGACATACATTCATTTGTTCAATTTGGTTCATTTGGTACAATGAATGAGTCTATACGAAACATTATTATTAACTAAAGACCATGCTTTATTCACGTTTCCTTCCTTTCAATTCCAGGACCTATGTTCATTACCACATTACATTTAGTCATCATATTTCCTTTAGGTCATCCTGGCTGTAGCAGTCTCTCATTCTTTCCTCATTTTTTAATGATCTTAAAAGTTTTAGAGTTACTGGTCAGATATTTTATAGAAAGTCCCTCAGTTGATAATAGTCTGATGATTTTCTCATGATTAGTCTGAAGTTATATTTTGGGGAGAAACACCACAGAGGTAAAGTGCCATTCTTATCACATCATTCAACAGGTTTTGAAGATTTATCCAAATTGAAAATGTACATCTTTCTAGTTTATATGTTTTAACTTTTATTACATTTGTATATCAATACTCCAAAAGTATTTAGTTATTCTACAATTGATAGTGAGAATACTTCCAATATTTCAAAATTACAAAGATTCAATATCTCATGTATGTGTGTGAGATTCTCCAGAAAATATAATAAAAAATAAAACATGTACCTTTTTATTGTTACTTTTCCTTCCAGAGTAGTTGTATAAATTTATACTTTATAAAACAACTGTGCTCTCCATACTGGTCGTCATTTGGTTTTGTAAGGCTTGAAACTTATTGGCACATTACAGTTGTGGAAAAAATCTTCCATTGTTTAAATTTACATTTCCATGATCATTAGTGAATATATTTATAAGCTAACTGACTGTTTGGTTATCCTGTTTCATTAATCAACCGTTTAAAGTCTTTGACCACCTTTCTATTAAGTTAATTATTATCATTATTATTTTGTATTTTTTCTGTCATTGTCTTATACATTTCATTCTATTCACTTTCTTTTTTATTGTAGTTTCTCTTTCATTATTTAAATGTTCATTAAAGAACTTACTTTGTGAAGTTCTGCTTAGCCTTCAATATGCTGGGTAATAATACTTTGTTTATGCATGTAGCAAATACCCTTCCCAATCTATGACTGGTCCTTTCTTTTTTATTATAATTTCTTGAGATGCATACATATCTTTTATTAATGTACTCATTTATCTTTTTTTAATTTATGTACTTTGTGTCTTATTTAAGAAATCTCCCTTACCTTAAGATAAAAAATTACCCCTTATTTTTCTTCTATAACATTTAAAGTTCTGCTTTAAGCATTCATGTTTTATTTACCCAGAAATTTATTTTTCTATATGATGTGACAGCAATATTTCTTTCTACTTTTCTCAATTTTCAAATGTCTATGTGTAGAGGTCTACTTTTGGGAGGGCATGGGTGAATGTGATCACAGGGATCACAGCCTTGTCTAACTCAATGAAACTACGAGTCATGCCATGGAGGGCCACCCAAGACCAAGGGTCATCATGGAGAGTTCTGACAAAATGTGGTCCACTGGAGAAGGGAATGGCAAACCACTTCAACATGCTTGCCTTGAGAAGCCCATGAACAGTAAAAAGGCAAAAAGATATGACACTGAAAGATGAACTCCCCAGGATGGTAGGTTCCCAATATGCTACTGCAGAAAAGTAGAGAAATAACTCCAGAAAGAATGAAGAGAAGTTGTTTTTGCTACATCTCAAAGCAAAATCAACACCCAGTTGAGGATGTGCCCGGTGATGGAGGTAAAGTCCAATGCTGTAAAGAACAATATTGCAAAATGGAACCTGGAATGCTAGGTCCATGAATCAAGGTAAATTGGAAGTGGTCAAACAGAAGATGGCAAGAGTGAATATCAACATTTTAGGAATCAGTGAACTAAAATGGACTGGAATGGGCAAATTTAATTCAGAGGACCATTATATCTACTACTGTGGGCAAGAATCCCTTAGAAGAAATGGAGTAGCCCTCATAGTCAACAAAAAAGTCCAAAATGCAGTATTTGAGTGCAATCTCAAAAATGACAGAATGATCTCTGTTCATTTCCAAGGCAAACCATTCATATCACAGTAATCCAAGTCTATGCCCCAACCAGTAATGCTGAAATAGGTGAAGTTGAACAGTTCTATGAAGACCTACAAGAACTTTGGAACTAACATCCAAAAAAGATTTCCTTTTCATCACAGAGCACTGGAACACAAAAGTAGGAAGTCAAGAGATACCTGCAGTAAAGGCAAATTTAGCCTTAAGTACAAAATGAAGCAGGGCAAAGGCTAACAGAGTTTTGCCAAGAAAATGCACTTGTCATAGCAAATACCTTCTTCCAATGACACAAGAGAAGACTGTATACATGGACATCACCAGACAGTCAATACTGAAATCAGGTTGATTATATTCTTTGCAGCCAAAAATGGAAAGTGTCTACACAGTCAGCAAAAACAAGACCGGGAGCTGACTGTGGCTCAGATCATGAACTCATACACAACAGAGTCTGTTGTTATAAAATGTGCAATTGCCCATTTTCATCTCCTTTCTTGATTGGTGCTGGGTACAAGACCTATTTTGCATGGGGCTCAACCAAAAGGAAAAGATAGGAAGTATTAAAAAAAAAGCAGGAAGCCAAAAGGGGTTGGGAGAACTACATGTTTGGGGTCAGAGTGCTTCCATGTCTTAGGAGTGTCTGTTTAATAAAAGATCTATCTGCTTGAACTATTAACTGAACTGTAACTAGTCTTTTTTTTTTTTTTTTGATTGATTATATTCTTCGCAGCCAAAGATGGAGAAGCTCTATACAGTCAGCAAAAACAAGACTAGGAGCTGACTGTGGCTCAGATCATGAGCTCCTTATTGCAAAATTCAGACTTAAACTGAAGAAAGTGGAGAAAACCACTAGATCATTCAGGTATGACCTAAATCAAATCCCTTACAACTATACAGTGGAAGTGACAAATAGATTCAAGGGATTAGATCTGATAGAGTGCCTGAAGAACTATGGATGAAGGTTTGCAACATTGTACAAAAGGCAGTGTTCAAGACCATCCCCAAGAAAAAGAAATGCAAAAAGACAAAATGGTTGTCTGAGGAGGCCTTACAAATAGCTGAGAAAAGAAGAGAAGCAAAAAAGGAGAAAAGGAAAGATATACCCATTTGAATGCAGAGTTCCAAAGAATAGCAAGGAGAGATAAGAAAGCCTTCCTCAGCAATCAATGCAAAGAAATAGAGGAAAACAATAGGATGGGAAAGACTAGAGATCTCTTCAAGAAAACTGGAGATACCAAGGGAACATTTCATGCAAAGATGGGCTCAATAAAGGACAGAAATGGTATGGACCTAACAGAAGCAGATGGCTGGATGGCATCACCGACTCAATGGACATGAGTTTGAGTGAACTCCAGGAGTTGGTGATGGACAGGGAGGCCTGGTGTGCTGTGATTCATGGGGTCGCAAAGAGTCGGACACAACTGAGTGACTGAACTGAACTGAACTGAACAGAAGCAGAAGATATTAAGGAGAGGTGGCAAGAATACACAGAAGAACTGTACAAATAAAGATCTTCATGACTCAGATAATGATGATGGTATGGTTACTCACCTAGAGCCTGATATCCTGGAATGAGAAGTCAGGTGGGTCTTAGAAAGCATCACTATGAACAAAGCTAGTGGAGGTGATGGAATTCCAGCTGAGCTACTTCAAATCCTAAAAGATGATGCTGTGAAAATGCTATACTCAATATGCCAGCACATTTGGAAAACTCAGCAGTGGCCACAGGACTGCAAAAGATCAGTGTTCATTCTAATCCCAAAGAAAAGCAATGCCAAAGAATGTTCAAACTACCACACAATTGCACTCATCTCACATGCTAGCAAAGAAATGCTCAAAATTCTCCAAGCCAGCCCTTTAACAGCACATGAACCATGAACTTCCAGATGTTCAAGCTGGATTTAGAAAAGGCAGGGGAACCAGAGACCAAATTGCCAACATCTGTTGGATCATCAAAAAAGCAAGAGACTCCTGAAAAACTTCCACTTTGGCTTCATTGATTACACCAAAGCCTTTGACTGTGTGGATCACAAGAAAATGTGGAAAATTCTTAAGAAATGGGAATACCAGACCATCTTACCTGCCTCCTGAGATATATATGCAGGTCAAGAAGCAACAGTTAAAATGGTACATGGAACAACAGACTGGTTCCAGATTGGGAAAGGAGAATGTCAAGGCTTTATATTTATATGCCCTGTTTATTTAACTTCTATGCAGAGTACATCATGCAAAATGCCAGGCGGATGAAGCACAAGATGGAATCAAGATTGCCAGGAGAAATATCAATAACCTCTGATATGCAGATGACACTACCCTTATGGCAGAAAGTGAAGAAGAACTAAAGAAACTCTTGATGAAAGTGAAAGAGGAGAGTGAAAAGGTTGGCTTAAAACTCAACATTCTATAAACTAAGATCATGGCATCTGGTCCCATCACTTCATGGCAAATAGATGGGGAAAAAGTGGAAATAGTGATAGATTGTATTATCTTGGGCTCCAAAAGCACTGCAGATGGTGACTGCAGCCATGAAATTAAAAGACACTTGCTCCTTGGAAAAGAAGCTATGACCAACCTAGACAGCATACTAAAAAGCAGAGAGATTACTTTGCCAACAAATATCTGTGTAATCTAATTATAGTTTTTCCAGTAGTTATGTATTTATGTGAGAGTTGGACCATATAAAAAGCTGAGTGCCAAAGAATTGATGCTTTTGAACTGTGGTATTGGAGAAGGCTCTTGAGAGTCCCTTTGACTGCAAGAGATCAAACCAGCTGATCCTAAAGGAAAACAGTCCTGAATATGCTTTGGAAGTTGAAGCTCAAACTCCAATACTTTAGCCACCTGACGCGAAGAACTAACTCATTGGAGAAGACCCTGATGCTGGGAAAGATTGAAGACAGGAGAAGAAAGGGAGGACAGAGGATGAAATGGTTGGATGATATCACTGACTCGATGGACAACAGCTTGAGCACATGCTCCAGGAGTTGGTGATGGACAGGGAAGTCTGGTGTGCTGCAGTCTATGGGGTCACAAAGAGTCGGACACAACTGAGTGACTGAACTGAACTGGGTGAATGTGGGGCTCAGCTTATATGTATCCTCTCTGTCAGCACTTTTAACTTTTTTTTTTTAATATAAATTTATTTATTTTACCCTTTGCTGTAGGTAATCAATTGCTTGTGTTATATTTTATCTGTTTTATAGACTTTATGATAGGAATGGGTACTAAATTTGATACCAGGTACTACACTGTCATGATCATGGGAACTGAACTGAAGATGTCTGTACTTATAGAGGTTATCTTGTATTTTTTAATCTTCATATTGTCTAAAAAAAAAAAAAGACTTACACTAATCGGTATCTCTCCTTTTTCCAAACAATATAATGACTGTAGAAAGTCTTAAATCAAATTGTTCTTATAATCTCACATGCCTATTGTTTTAATTCAATTATAGTTTACCATTATTGTAAAATTTTTATAGTTTGATCCTACCCAGTTATTTAGTGTCATTTTGTCAGTTTCTTAGTTCACCATAGTTTCTCACATTTATTTCTTTTCTTCTGAAATTAATTTTATTCAGCAATTTTCCATGAGAATCTGTTGGTGGTAAAACCAGCATTTTTTACCTGAAAATTTATTTCACTCTAATTTTCTAATGGAATCATAGTTGGAGTACTATTCTATTTTGTGAATTCCTCTTAACTCTCTAAATGTGTTTGTTAGTTTGTCTTCTATCATTTCTATTAAGAAATCTAATCTCAAATTTATTCTGTTTTCTTTTTAGATATCTGTTGTGATCTGATGGCTATTAAAGATCTTCCTTTTGTCTTTGATTTTCAGCATTTCACTAAGAAATGTCTAGACATAATTGTTTTATTTTTATTTATCTTTTTCATTACTCTGCATGTTTTCAAAATCTGAAAACACATATCTTTCACTCAATCTTAAACATTCTTAATTATTATTAACTTGAATGTTACCTTTATCCCATTCACTTTATTTTCTCCATTCTATGGTCCACCACTGCATATCCTTGTACCAACCCCCTTTCTCTCCTACTCCCACCCCCCACCCACC
>NW_011494832.1:9410257-9427424 GCF_000754665.1 Bison bison bison | reverse complement strand
CCCGCCCTGGTACTGCATGTCCTCTGCCTGCCTTTTGCCTGTGGAAAAACTTTAGCCAAAGAATAGGTTTAGTTAGAGAAGTGAGAAAATGCAGAAACAAAGGAAAGCAGTAAAGGAGATCAAATAATAATAAGGTAGTCATTAAACACAGTCAAGGACCTTTAGTTCCTTCTCAAGGGCTATAGATAATATTCTGAGCTATAATCTGTGAGCTGTCCTATAGATACTGAAACCTCCACCAGGTAGAAGAAGTTAACTACATGATGACCAGATTGTACCCACAACATAAAATCCCACAATTCTGAGAACTGGCCTCAAAGAAAGGGAAACAAACTGACAAACTGACCCTGAAACTGAAGATTAATTGTATCTAAAAAAAGCAAGATGACACTGGTCATACCATGAATGACCAATTTGAAAGAAACTGTCAGAGCTGACTGTGTTGTTTCTGTATGTAGCCCTGTAACTCCATCTATAAAAGCTCTTGCCCACTGATTGTCAGTGGTGGGAGGGGGATGTCGGTCTTTGGATGGATGTCTGACCCCCGTTCCCCAGTTGCCAGTATCTGAAATAAAGCAAATTTCCTTTTGACCAGCCTGGCCTCTTTATTGGCTTTTAAGGGGCAAGTAGCCAGACCCAGGTTTTTGTTCACATACACAGGAGTAGAATTTCAGGCCATAGGAAATGTTTATCTTCAGACTTACTAGGCATTATTTGTTTTCCATAGTGCTTGTAACAACATATTTGCTATCTTCATCTTATAAGCATTCTTGTTATTACATATCTTTACCAGCACTTGGTATTTTCAGACTTTAAATTACACCAACTGGCACAATGTATGTACTAAGATATATCTCCTTGTAGTTTTAATTTGTACTTCCCTAGACACTAATAAGATTTAACATATGCTTATGTATTTGTGTGCCATTTATTTTTCATCAATGAGAGAGCACTTATTCCAATGGTATGTTTATATAATCATTTGAAGAAAATGGTTCACATTCTCCTGAGAGAAAAACTGGAGGATGAAATGCCTGGAGGCCTCTTTAACCTTTTGTAAAGTTATGAGCAGCTCTGCTTTGTGAAATATTTCCAAATGCACTCCTGCTCTCACTTGTTGAACATGATTATCTCATCTGAAAGAAGTGTAATTCAATCTGCCATGAATGATCTTACCTTTGCTGTGTTTAAAAATATGCTATTGACAAAGTTTTCCCTGAGCTTATACCACAAATTGTAAAAGTGAAGAAGGTGCCTACATAAAGTTTTGATGACCAAAATAAAAATGGCATAGCAAAAATAAAAGTATCTATGATATAGCTTGACACTGAATCTTGCATATTGTTATGGAGACAAATAATAGATGTATTTATTAACATCTACTCCAAATTTCGGAGAAGGTAATGGCACCCCACTCCAGTATTCTTGCCTGGAAAATCCCATGAAAGGAGGAGCCTGGTGCACTGCAGTCCATGGGGTAGCTAAGAGTTGGACACGACTGAGCGACTTCCCTTTCACTTTTCACTTTCATGCATTGGAGAAGGAAATGGCACCCACTCCAGTGTTCTTGCCTGGAGAATCCCAGGGACGGGGGAGCCTGGTGGGCTGCCGTCTATGGGGTCCCACAGAGTCAGACACGACTGAAGTAACTTAGCAGCAGCAGCAGCACTCCGATTTTACTGTTTTTTTAATCCATATATTTTTATCCATATATTCTTAATTTTTACGTCATTTTCCTATTACATTACCAAACCCTAGTTTCCAGTAGATTTACTAGTTTATCTTTTATTCTTCTAATCTCACCTGGTCATTTTAAATTATGACATAGCCAAAGGCAAGTTAACAAGTCTAGACAGTATATACATGTTTTCTTATTCTGCAGGAAATACTTTAATTATAACTTTAGTAAAGAAATCTTTCTAAGAGAAGATATAATGAGAAATGATTTATAGCTTTTAAAAGAGTATTTTTGTTGTACTCATTTATCTCTTATAAAAAATTATAGGAAAGAAAGATAATTACTCACTTATTTAATAAGCCCATCTGTTTAAGTTCTAATTCATTTAAAGCTAAACTGTGTCCCAAGTAAGACAAGTGTTTAAGTTACATCTGTGTATTAAAGATGGGAAGTTACAGTAATATCAATTTGATTTAATGTGAAGTAAATACAAGTAATGAAGTTATTGGTATTCTATAACGATTGAGAAAAGATTTTATTGGAGAAAACCAAGTGTTATAAATATTAAAGCTTTTAGGGTATTTTGTTTCTTAATGCTGTTTCTTGAAAATAGGTATACAGATATCTGTGTGGACAATATAATGCTATGCTTGGAAAGCTGTATTTAAATTTCCCCTAGTCCTTGTTCAGAGCACTATTCTTTACAGGAAGTTTTTTGTTTTTTTGTATGTTATAATTCAGGCACTGAATCTCTATTCTGTCTCAGCAGATATGCTTTTTCTTTTTATACTGGTTCTGTACATGTGTGTGTGCTTAGTTGCTCAGCTGAGTCTGACTCTTCTTTGACCCCATGGACTGTAGCCTGCCAGGCTCCTGTGTCCATGGAATTCTCCAAGAAAGATTACTGGAGTGGGTTGCTATTTCCTATTCCTACTCCAGGGGATCTTCCTGACCCAGGGATTGAACCACGTCTCTTGATTCTCCTGCATTGGCAGGTGGATTCTTTATCACTGTGTGACCTAGGAGCCCATTCTGGTTCTACATTGGTCAATGATACACTCTTTTTAATTTTACACCATCCTATATTCCAATATTGTGCTTTTGACTCATAACACTTTTCTGTCAGGGTTTTATATTTTTACACAGTTGACACTCTGGGTTCACTGTCTCCATTTGCCATATAAGCATTCTCAGCACACTCTAAATTGTAAATTACTGCTACATTCCCTTATAAGGAAGGGTTGCCTCTCAGTGCTTCACTTCAGTAATTTAAGAGATCATATAGATCGCTTGGAGAAGGCAATGGCAACCCACTCCAGTACTCCTGCCTGGAAAATCCCATGGACTGGATAGGCTGGATAGGAGCCTGGTAGGCTGCAGTCCATGGGGTTTCAGTCGGACATGACTGAGCATCTTCACTTTCACTTTTCACTTCATGCATTGGAAAAGGAAATGGCAACCCACTCCAGTATTCTTGCCTGGAGAATCGCAGGGATGGGGGAGCCTCATGGGCTGCCGTCTACAGGGTCTCACAGAGTCTACAGGGTCGCACACGACTGAACCGACTTAGCAGCAGCAGCAGATAGATCACTCAGGCTTTCACCTGGAAAATGAATAATTTAGGTTTGAAAGTCACCTGAAATCTACCCCTCCACCTTCCACCATTGCTTACTTCTGATTTCATACTGCCAAATAGCTGCCTGGACTATTCCAACCTAATTCATATTATTAGTCACACATGGCTTGCATCCAAATAAAAAATGCTTTAAAAACATAAATATATAAGTACAAAATTATCATAAGATATGGATAAAATATACATTAAGAATTACATTTGATAATTAAATAAGATATACACTCTAAGCTTATCATATTACCATAATTAATATATTAGTATATTTTCCTGAAAGTAATACCTACACAGAATTAATGTTGTATACAGGTCAAGAAGCCATAGTACCAGACTTGGAACAATGGATTGGTTCAAAATTAGGAAAGGAGTATGTCAAAGCTGTATATTGTCACCCTGATAATTTACTTATATGCAGAGTACATCATATGAAATGCCAGGCTGGGTGAATGGAATCAAAATTGCTGGGAGAAATATCAACAACCTCAGATATGCAGATGATACTACTTTAATGGTAGAAAGCAAAGAAGAACTATAGAACCTCTTGATGAGGATGAAAGAGGAGAGTGAATAAACTGGCTTAAAACTCAACTTTCAGGAAACTAAGATCATGGCATCTGGCCCAATCACTTCATGGCAAATAGATGGGGGGAAAGTAGAAACAGTGATGGATTTTCTTTTCTTGTGCTCCAAAATCACTTCAGTGACTGCAGTCATGAAATTAAAAGATGCTTTCTCCTTGGAATAAAAGCTATGACAAGCCTAGACAGTGTATTAAAAAGCAGAGACATCACTTTGCTGACACAGATCCATCTAATCAAACCTAAATTTTTTTCCAGTAGTCACATACAAATGTGAGCATTGGACCATAAAGAAGGCTGAGGCTGAAGAAAGAAGAAGTGAAGTGAAAGTCATTCAGTCATGTTCGACTGTTTGTGACCCCATGGACTACACAGTCCATGGAATTCTCCAGGCCAGAATACTGGAGTGGGTAGCCTTTCCCTTCTCCAGGGGATCTTCCCAACCCAGGGATCAAACCTAGGTCTCCCACATTGCAAGCTGATTCTTTACCAACTGAGCTATCAGGTGCTTTCAAATTGTGGTGCTGGAGAAGATTCTTGAGAGTCCCTTGGACAGCAAGGAGATCAAACCAATCAATCCTAAAGGAAATCAACCCTGAAAATTCATTGGAAGACTGATGGTGAAGTTCCAATACTTGGCCACCTGATGCAATGAGTCAACTCAGTGGAAAAGTCCCTGGTGCTGGGAAAGATTGAGGGCAGGAGGAGAAGGAGGTGACAGAGGATGAGATGGTTAGATGGCTACACTGACTCAATGGACATGAGTCTGAGCAAACTCCAGGAGACAGTGAAGGACAGCAAAGCCTGGCATGCTGCAGTCTGTGGGGTGGCAGAGTCTGACACAACTTAGCGACTGAACAACAACAAATGACAGAGAACTGGATGGTAGTAGCGCAAAGGGACCCTCCTCTATCCCTTATTTTACAGAACTTGTTTTGCCAATTTATAAATTCTAGTAGAAAAAGTAAAGTAAAAATGCTATCTACCACATTATTTCTTAGAACTGTCAAAATGATTTTCATCTTTTATTAATTTTAAATTGAAGTATAATTGATTTACATTGTCATTTTAGTTTCAGGTATACAGCACAGTGATGCAGTTTTAAACATATAAAACATGAATATAAGTGTATATCTGTGTGTAAACATATACATATATTTATATTATCAGATTATTTTCCCTTATAGGTTATTACAAAATACTGAGTAGAGTTCCCTGTGATATATAGTAGGTGTTTGTTGGTTATATTTGTATCAATACATAGTTGTATGTGGGCTTCCCAGGCGGCTTGGTAGTAAAGAATCCACCTGCTAAGGCAGGAGATACAGGCTCAACCCCTGGGTTGGGAAGATCCCCTGGAGAAGGAAATGGCAACCCACTCCAGTATTCTTGCCTTGGAAATCCTATGGACAGAGGAACCTGTTGGGCTACAGTCCATGGGATCACTAAAGAGTCAGACACACTTAGTGACTAAACAAAAACAGAATTGTATGTATATGGTAAGTACAAATTCCTATTAAGTTTAATTTTTTAAAACTATTTTAAGATCTTTTAACATGATTTCTTTGAAATTAAATTGTATGCTGGGTAGTTATTTGTCTCTATCCATGATTAAGAGGAAGAAGTTTTAACTTTATAAGCCTTTCAAGAGTTTTTCTGGGTTAATCTATGCTTAAGTCACACAGATGCAACCTTTAAGTAACTGTCATTCAAGATAGTTCAAATGTTTGTCAGTGAGCAATTCCAGTGCTGCTGTCATTTGCAATAGGACCACTCATCTCTGCACAATCTTTTACTTATCTTTCTGCTTCTGCTTCAGAGTTGCTTTCTTCTGGGCTTCAGCAGCATTGAAGGAGAATATTCTGCTGATAGTATGATGTGAATCTACTCTGGTACCTCCCAGGGAAGGTTTGGGCTTCTTTCTCTTTGCCCTTTTCCAACACTTTACTAAAGCTTCCAGCATTCTCTTTTTATCACAATCTTCAGAGCATGTCCAGGATCATTGCAAAGATAACACTTAAGTGTTAGATACTAAGTCCTTCATCTTGGGAGCTGGCCCTCAGGGCTCTCTCAGTAATCACATCCTCTCTACCTCCAGAAACATGAAAAACTTTAGTTGAAGCTTTTACTTTTTCTTGAAACATTTAAAAGCTGTAGGTAGCAGTTTTTGTTTGTTTGTTTGTTTTACCTCTAGGAACTTTTGGTTGTTATATAGCTAAGAACAACATTCTCTAACATTTACCAATATACAATTATCAAATTAAGGAATTTAATGAGATACTATTATCCAATATATTTTCTTCATTCAGTGTTTTAACAGATATCCCAATAATGTCATTTATAGCCTTTTCCCCTGATCTGGATCCAGCTCAGACTCTTGTATTAACTTTGGTTGGCATGTCATTTCAGTCTCTTTTAATCTGGAAGAGTTCTGCAACCTCTTGTCTTTCACAACTATGATATTTTTGAAGTACAAGCCTGCTATTTTGTAGAAGTAGAAGCTTTTGTTGTTATAGTCATTCTTGCTGTTGTTTTATCTCTTTCTCTGTATCAGCTGTCTGAACTGGTAAAACTTTCCCACCATGCCCCATCCAAGATGAGTGCAGATATCTTCCCCTTCTTCCCTCTACACAACATCAATAACTGGACAAAATTAATGGAGGTCAGGTTTACATAAGGGGATGTAAGAAACTTATAGTATCTTTTAAAAACAAAAACAAAGTGTCCACTTCATGGAAATTAATGATTAAATTGGAATTGCTGTGGTTGAGTTCTGAGAGCTTACAATACAACCAGGATGGATAATTCAAGTAGCCCTTTGATATATGTTTCTTGAGTTTAGGAGAGATGTTGGCCTGGAAATGTATTTGGAACAAATCTACACAAACGTGATGGATATACAAAACGGAGTAAATATTACAACATAATAAAGGAGCTTGAGAAAAAAGAAGGAAAAGTAGAATTCTGAGAGTGCTTACATTTATGGCAGAGAAAGGGGGAAAAGCCTAGAAAGATGCAAATGAAATAAAGGCCTAGTGAAAGAACTAGAAAAAGATTTACAAGAATAACTCCCAATAGATCAAGGAAGGAACACTCCTTAAAGAGGAAAGAAAAGGTGTAAAATATCACAGGAACTGAGCTCAAAGTGTTCGATGGCTGGAATCAAAGCAGGAAGTTGTTCTTGTTGAGTCTGTTGCAACAGGAGATGAAAGGACAACTGAGTGGGGATAAGAAAATTCAAGAGGCAAGTAGAGATTACTCCCTTGTGCCCTTTGACACTGAGAGAAAGGAGGATCATTTAATGACTACATGAGAAAGTAGAGTGTTTGAGGGAACGCATTTTGATGTAGAGATGAGCTAAGCATGCATGTAGAGAGCAAATAGCTAAAGAGAGAAGATCTGCCAAATTCAAATTAAATAGGCTAAGGGCCTCAGCACATTAATTAAGAAGAGTTTTAATCTTCATCAGAAAAAATAGATCAATACTGAGAAGAAAAGAAATATTAAAACTTCTCACATTAGATGATCTCAGTTTCTGCAATACAGGAAACAAGATACATTGATTGCTTTAGCAAGGGTATAATGACTGAGGATAAAAGTGATTTGAACACTGTTTATAATTCAATGTACTGTCAACATTGAGGACCTATGGAGGACTGACTACATGAATATGCACTGAAGCCAAAGAGTCGCCCATAATTAACACAGAAAACAATGGAACGATGCCCATGATTCTGATTTTAGTAAAGTAAGTGAAGAAAAAAATTGATCCTTATGGTTTAAGCAATGCCATGACTGAAATGGTTGATCATCACAGAAGCATGTGACTCTGGAAAGGCTCTGTAAGGCTTAGTGAAGAAAGGCAGAGTGAGACACAGAAGAACTTTATGGTGGCAAAAATCAGACTGAAGAACTGGAGGGAGTGAGAAGGAAAATGAGGCCATTTATTAAGAGACAGAGATACAGATGAATAGTCAAAGCCACTTTGTTGGGCAGTGATCTGGAAGTACTAATGGGAAGAGGAAAGTAGACTGATTGTCAATAAATGAACCAGAGAAACAAAGGTTCCTGAGTTTTACCATTCAAGATAACTAGGTTTTACTTAAAGCAGTCAAGATGAGATTTTTCTTGAAAAGCAAATGTACACTGAAGCTTGCTTAAATTTAAAAACAGTTTCCAAATAATGTGGTAGAAAATAAGAAGTATGCTGGCAAAGTGAGTAGTTTGAAAAGAATGATCATCAGGAATAAGGGGAGCAACATAAATAGAATTAGGTTAGATCAGAAATGCTGATTAAGGAAAGGGGAAAATTCTAAATATGACAAATATGTAATTGGTTATTGGAAGAGTTTTTATATTTAATCATTTCCAGTGTTCCATTTGGAACACTAGCAAGATAAAACAGAACTATAAAGCATTTCTCACTTTAATTTTTCATCATAGACACTTAAAGATATACTCATAATAAAAGTTGGACACATGTTAACAAACAGTAAATGTGCTATTTGGAGTTTAGCAATGAAGCTTTTATTAAAAATAATTATTTTTTAAAAGATAACTTTTTGTGGATAAGATCCAGTAGGGTATAAATCCTAGTCCTAGTGAATGTTCTTGAATATGGAAAATATTTTATATGATTTTATTAAATCAAACATTCCATTACTGGAGGACATTTTAAAAATTAGCAATGAATCAAAACACTTATTTAATAATGTAGCATATTAAGCAAAATATTTCATGTACTCTGACAATGAAATGATTGTTGGCAAAATCTTTCTAAGACAAAAGGATTATCCCATAAACCAATATTATTTAAAGATGTCTATCTTCTGAAGGCTTAAGACTCTATGTGATTCACGATTGCTAAACAATGGTGACATATATTTTCTTTTTGTTAAAATGTGGAAGAGTGCTATTTTATAACTGAACTTTTCTTTCTTATAGTGGGTGACACTTTGAATAAAAAAAGAAATAACTTGAGATTTTATTTTGTTTAGGAAGTAAACTGAATGAAAAAACATTGAAACTGTCCAGGGATTCCTACAGAGTATGTTGAAGCCAATATGCTGTGCCAGGTAAGGCTTTGTATAAAGTAGACAACTCATTGTCCTCTAGGATTAACATTGTTGGAAATAAATAGGTCTCAAGGCACTTACTAGGTTTAGTGTGTTGTTGTTTGCTTCTTAACCTAGAGCAATGAGTCACAGTAGGTACATGACTTCCTCTCTCTTCACCTTTTTCATAATTCTCTCATCTCTATACTCATAAACTATAGCATCACAAAAATGGCAAAAAAAAAAAAAAGAGAGAGAGAGACTAGAGGAGGTAAAATGAAAGATCAAAAGAATAAAGGATCACTAGGTCCTTTTGAAAAACAATTCTCCAAAACATGTGGGTGGTCAAAGAAAAGGACAGAATCAAAAGATTGCATGAAGAAAGAGCAGAATTTCAACTCTGTAGCCTGGAAGGCATCAACACCAGCTATCTGATGAGATTTCCAGATCCTACACTGGAAGCAAATACCAATGTGTACCAGTAGATTTTTGTTAAATCTTGCATGTCTGTCTGTCTCTGTCTCTCTCTTTTTCTCTCTCTCCCTCCTTCTACCTCTCGTTTCACTTTTTTTCTCAATCACTCTTTCTCTCTACATGTATACGTATATATAGGTATAGATATAAATATAGATATCTATGGTTTGTCCTGTTTTTAAATAGACACAATGCTTAGTGGATGACAATCATGTGATTAAAATGAAAATAAAGTCATCATCCAGAAAACAGACATTTATGGTAGAAAAATATCTGGATAATTGTGCTTCTTTGTTTTATCTGGACATGCTGAAATTATTCAGATACAAATTTATAGTATGCAGGATACATATTAACTTTCATGACAAATGTTTGATGAGAAAAACAAAAATAGAAATCCCCTCAAATATCTATCAGTATGGGGAACATCAAATATTCAAAGATATGTAGAAAAAAGTCATAGTTTTAAGTAAAAATACTTTTTGCTTTCCTGTATAAAATTTATCAAATGTATAGCAACATCGTGTCTATGACCAATTTCAAATATTATAATAAAAATATTAGAAATGAATGTTTTCCTGTGTCTCTTTGCCAGCTTGGTTAGCATGAAAATTAACAAGGAAGGCAAGGAGAATATCTTAATTTATAAATTATTTGATTCACATATCTATCGTCAAAGTTAATATTTGTTTTTAATGTGATTTGCCTTGGAAAAAAGTATTGTTGATCACAAACAAACAAAAGAATTATGTATTATTGCACAGTGAACCTGAAATTGCACTTATATATAATGAGGTCTTACTTTAAAAATTTCTTCACAACAAAGTGATAAAGAGAACTCTAATTTTTGAAATTCATCATATATGCTTTCTACTAAAGGAATACAAAGTTTTAATCTGTAGACTTTAAATTACATATGTTCATTACATATATTACATATGTTTCAAATTAAATGTCACATAAATTGACAATGTTTCAAAGAATAATGATGTGGATATTTTGATTGTGTTCAAATATTTTCAGCCCTAGTTCCTATACTTTATAAGACAGAACATTTACAATTTTTAAATATTTTCCAAGAGGATAAGTGCTTTGCAATTTAAAAAAATGAAATATAAAGGATAAGGAAATAATTAACTCAATATCATTTTTCAAAAAAATAAGCTATAGAAAAGTATCTCAATTATTGTTTTTACGATTATATCTTATTTTTATTTGAAAGAGCACAAAGTTCATTGTGCTTAATGCACATGCCTTATAAGGAGCCACAGATTTTTCATTTACCATCAGTTACCCACTGATGTCTAGATAAATTTTTACAGTACCATAAATTTCCACAGTATAAACTCAATAAAAGGCTATATGGCATGTACTTTGAAAACATCTGCCCTTGCCCTCTATAGTCTTTCTATACCACAAAGGAGATCATGTTTAACCTTCACTTTAAACAATACAATTAATTTGATGAAAATTTTTGGCTTATAATACAAAGACTTTTCTTGGATACGAACAGAAAAAAAATCAGTATCTTAAACTTTCAATGTTGAAACTGGAAAACTGCTTTTTCCTTCATATAACCAATTCATCAAAGAAAACTATGAGTTCAGAATCCTTTTTCTGCTACCACAACTACCACAAAATCTGCAAATATGCTATCTGGGGATCTCCCACAACCACAGAAATTGAAAGAATATTTACTATCATTTATAGTTTAATTCTATATTTAAGAAAAGAAAGAGGTCACTGAGTATACAGTAAGAGTGTCATTTAATAAGAATGTGAACCAGAAAGTAAGGATACTGAATTATCTCTGGATTGAAGCTGAAAAAACCTCAAGTGATTATTATTTTCATGTGCAACATGAAGTTGCCATTTTAATTCGTCAAACCAAAAAAAAAAAACCACAAAAAACAAAAACAAGATGGAAAGCCTATATCTTAGGTTTTTTTTTTTTTCCCCATGAGACTGAACTCTTGATCCCTTCTCTAAAATGAAGAAAAGAAAAAACTTTATGTTTAATAGGCTGTCATATAAATCCAAGTTGGAAAAGAATATTTACAGCAGAAAGAATGAATAAAGCATATGAAAGCCATGGAATTTTAAACAGACTTAACACTGTAGACCAAAGTATTAATAATGCACTTGTAGAAAAATATGAGAATTTGATGGGGAGGGGCTAAACATGGATTCTGACAATTCAATGATAAATTGGTGAAAGAGAATCCATAAATGTAATTTAAGAAACATTTCTCCTGCTTTTAAATCAAAATTAGTATAATGTGGAAGTTTTATAGTCTTATTTGTATGGGCTTATATGTCTATTATATTTATAGGATATAGCAAGTGAAACTTTCCAGGCAAAATTGTTAATATCTTAGGAAATTATGTGCTCAACATAAAATCATAAAATCTATTTTTTGCTTGTTTAGAAATGCACATTAACATCAAAAGCTTAAAACAAGGCAATGCAACATGCTGTAGTAAAATTCAAGATATACCTGGCAGCAAAATAAATGTCGCCGTAGCATAAATGTACTAATTGCTGATCTTTCTCTTTGTCTTCAATAGCACTCTTGTTTTTTACAGTTTTTTAGTTCACAATGCTTAAGATAACTTCACAGCTATATTTGTAAGAAAAAGCCAAGATAAAATCCTGAAAAGACTGTAGTTATTAAACATGTGCTTAATACTAGGTCTCTGTGTTAGATCTAAGTAAGCTACTAAACACAGTAAGCTTTGTGGGACCCATGGATCCCACCTCCTTCTACTTAATGATCCTAACCAGTTATAGAAAATCTTTGGAAAATTTTTCCAAAAGATAATATACACTCATAATAAACATAATTTAAAAATTAAAGAAAAGTATAACCTAAAATGTAAAATGTCTCCCACTGAACTCTTTTTTTCTAGTCTCCTTCTAAGATATATATTATATTTACATACATTTCCTTGCATATACATAGTACTGCCACTGTGTATACACAAATCCTTAGATTTATACAAATAAATCTCTTAGACCATGTCTTTTGCAATAAAAATGTAGATTAACCATATGCTCATATCAGTAATATAGATCTCTCATATTCTTTTAAACAGTTGTTTCTCTACTATATTAATACATTAACATTTACATAATTGGTCACATATAAATGGAGTTTTCATTTGTTTATAATGTTTTCTTATTATTTTAATGATGAAATGAAAAGTTTTGAACATATATATATCATCGCAATTTACTGGAGTATGCTGCTGCTGCTACTGCTAAGTCACTTCAGTCATGTCCGACTCTGTGAGACCCCATAGACGGCAGCCCACCAGGCTCCCCCATCCCTGGGATTCTCCAGGCAAGAGTTCTGGAGTGGGTTGCCATTTCCTTCTCCAATGCATGAAAGAGAAAAGTGAAAGTGAAGTCACTCAGTCGTGCCCGACTCTTAGCGACCCCATGGACTGGAGCCCACCAGGCTCCTCCATCCATGGGATTTTCCAGGCAAGAGTACTGGAGTGGGGTGCCATTAGTAAGTTAAATTTTAGAAATAAAATTGTTAGTAAATATTGATTGCAAAAAATAAATTTCATTAAACATGTCTGCAAATCAGATTTCCTCAATCCAATGTCTACAAATTTATGCAATTGATAGATTTTTTAAAAATAAACACAACTAAAGAAAGAAATTAATTCCTATTAATATTGATGTCGTGAAGTGAGTGTTTGTATCCCCCACCAAACTTCATACATCAAAGATCCAAGCAACAGTATGGCTATATTTGAGATGGGGTCACTAAGGAAGTAATTAAGATCAAATAAGTTTATAAGCATGTGGCCCTGTTTCATTAGGATCAGCATCCTTACAGGAAGAGACACCAGAGAGCTCACTTGCTCTCTCTCCTCATGCACACAGGAAGAAAAGGGAACATAAGGGCATGGTGAGGAGGTGGCTGTGTACAAGTCAGAAAACAGTGACTTCACCAGGCACCAACTAGCTGACACCTTGATCTCAGACTTCTCCCTCCAGAACCATGAGGAAATATCTTTCTGTTGTTTAAGCCACTCAGTCTGTGGTATTTTGCTATGGCAGTCCAAGCAGATGAACACAATTGAAGTTGTCATAATTTTTCTGTCAATTAGATTGAATAATTATATACATCAAACTTGTTGGTTATCCAGAAAAACCTTTAAACTTTCAGTGTGGCTAGATATGACTTGTTAATAGCCAGTTCAATAAAAAAAAAATACATATATAGGACACACACACACACACACACATAAATATATATATATATATAGCAAGAGACATAATATATATGTATGTGTATACACATGGGGTTGCGAAGAGTTGGATATGACTTGGTGACTGAACAACAACAACGTATATGTGGGAAGCTCAGTGTATACACACACACACATAAAGATAACATAAATGGTAGAAACACAAATCCATGTTTCAGAAAATATAACTCACTATATATGTTTCACTTTCTTTCTCATAAAACATTTGTCTTTTTATAAAAATCTTCATACTCAAAAGCATTTATAAAAACTACAAAATGAGAGATTTTTCTAAATACAAAAAATAACAAATGAAAATAAAGCCATAATATAAAGGAAAACTCATTGAATACATATACAGATCAGTTCAGTTCAGTCTCTCAGTTGTGTCCGACTCTTTGCGACCCCATGAATCGCAGCACGCCAGGCCTCCCTGTCCATCACCAACTCCCGGAGTTCACCTAGGCTCACGTCCATCGAGTCAGTGATGCCATCCAGCCATCTCATCCTCTGTCGTCCCCTTCTCCCCCTGCCCCCAATCCCTCCCAGCATCAGAGTCTTTTCCAATGAGTCAACTCTTCGCATGAGGTGGCCAAAGTACTGGAGTTTCAGCTTTAGCATCATTCCTTCCAAAGAAATCCCAGGGCTGATCTCCTTCAGAATGGACTGGTTGGATCTCCTTGCAGTCCAAGGGACCCTCAAGAGTCTTCTCCAACACCACAGTTCAAAAGCATCAATTCTTCGGCGCTCAGCCTTCTTCACAGTCCAACTCTCACATCCATACATGACCACAGGAAAAACCATAGCCTTGACTAGACGGACCTTTGTTGGCAAAGTAATGTCTCTGCTTTTCAATATGTTATATAGGTTAGTCATAACTTTCCTTCCAAGGAGTAAGCATATATGAATACATATACAGTCAACTCTATAGTTGTAGTCAACTGGTTACTGTTTCATTGAATGTCTATTGATAAACAAGTTATTTTCCAGCATCCAAATAGAACAAACCATTACCCACACAATACAACATTTCAGAAGTAAAGTTCATATATCCCTACTATTATACACCCCCAAAATAAAAACCACACACTGGGAGTAAAATGAAAAGGAGTCATGAGAATTACCCAGATAAACAAGGAAATGAGAAATCTAAAACAGTCCTTACTTGACTTCAATTTCCATCAATATGAAAATGTTGGCAAGCTTACTGTGCCCATGCCCTCCCCATGAGAATATATGTATATAGATAAATAATTGTGTCCACATATTAACTGTATTAATATTTATGTACTTACATTTACATATGTTTCTTATTAATAACCATATTTTTATATACACCTATATTTACATTTGAAATCATTTCTAAATCCATAGTTATTGAGGACCATGAGTTCACACTCCACTTATGATCACATCACAATGTTTATTCTAGTCTTCTCCCTCTCCATATTTGTAACTTCCTTCTCTGATAGTGGGAAGCTGAGGTCTCATTATTCTTAATTTACTAACATGTTTAACTCATTCTGTATACGAACCAATGTCTTATTGCCACAGTTCCCCAGCCACTACGTGCAAACCTTGTTTATCAACTCTTGCACTAAGATAAACACCATCTTCACCCCATTCAGGTTTTAATATCCCAGAGTAATTTACCCCACGTATAAACATCTCACCCTACTTGGTTTCTGAAACCCCACAGCAAGCCATCCCTCCAGAGTGATGTCACACACCCGGCCACCCCACCCCTTCACAGGTTGGCTGCCTCATTCTGTTTTGGGTCTCAACATCCCTCACCAGGCTGAACCTCTGGGTGAGCTCATACCTTGTTCCCTGTACTAACTCCACACCTTCCCCAAAGGCTATAGGAATGTATCCTTCAGAAAGAGAAAGGGGAAATGAAAGGAGAAAAGCGAAGAGAAAGAGTCACACATCATAAGAACAACTTGTTCTTTTTCCACTGGAAAATCAAGAGCAGTGATTCTTGAAAAGGAAATGCTACAGATCCTGTGGTTTGAAATGCATAGCCAATATGTAATTTTGTATTTGGAATAGGAAACTAATGTATTGTCTTCATGATATGAACTATTCAAAATGAATCCTGACAAAAATCTTTGTGGATAAGGACAGGATCTTGTGGTGAGGAGGAAAGGAAGTAAGATTTTGTTATTATCAAAATGAAGCATGGGTTTAAAATACTGCCATAAAGAGGATAGGCATCTTGTCATTCAGGGAATACCAGTATTGCTGGCTTTATTCCAGTCAATATGTATTTGCATTGCAGGGTGAAAGGTAGAGGACACTTAAGTAATTCAACCTTAAATTCTAACTCATCATATATATATATATATATGTTCAATATTATTATATATGACATTTACTATCAATACATATATAATTTTTAATATCTTTAAACACATGATGTTTAATATCATTATATATAATGGTTAATATCATTATATGTAGAATATTTAAAATCATTAAATTGCCTTTACAATGAAGCAGTTGTTAGGATACTTGCATGAAAATCTATGATTAGCTAATTAGAAAATCATTTTCTTGCTACCGTTTTGTTTTTTAATGACTAGTAAATATTTAAACAAATCAGAAATTAACAGAGTGGGAAGCTGTAGTGTCCCCATTATTAAAGTAGGTTTTATTGATAGAGTAACATGATGGGGAGCTAATTTAATATCTTAGTGACCTCTCTCCTCTTTTTTGGCCACTTGAACATGCTATTTCCACATCTGAAAAAACTGTAACAGAAAGGTCACATCATAATGTTCTTCCTCAAAAAAAAAAATAATAATAATGTTCTTCCTCAATTAAGAAATAACTGAAAAAAGTCTTTATGAGCTACAAGATGTCTTTTGAATCATTAATTTCAAGTTTATCTTAAGGAAACATTCCTAAGAAAATAAGAACATATATAATTTGAAATTATAGTACTAAAGATAACTATGCTACATATAAATTTAAAAATGGTAATCACCTGATGTCTCATAATATAGGATTGAATGAACACTAACTTTACAGTCATAAAATGGGATATTACATAGTTTTAAAAACAATTTGAAGTAGATAGTGATTAGGAAATAATTGTTTTATTGTTTCTGAGTGAAAATCTACTATATAGCAGTAAAATTAACTGTGGAAAATTCTGAAAGAGATGGGAATACCAGACCACCTGACCTTCCTCTTCAGAAACCTGTATGCAGGTCAGGAAGCAACAGTTAGAACTGGACATGGAACAACAGACTGGTCCAAATAGGAAAAGGAATACGTCAAGGCTGTACATTGTCACCCTGCTTATTTAACTTCTATGCAGAGTACGTTATGAGAAACGCTGGGCTGGAAGAAGCACAAGCTGGAATCAAGATTGCCAGGAGAAATATCAATAACCTCACATATGCAGATGACACCACCCTTATGGCAGAAAGTGAAGAGCAACTAAAAAGCCTCTTGATGAAAGTGAAAGAGGAGAGTG
>NW_011494832.1:9396695-9410157 GCF_000754665.1 Bison bison bison | reverse complement strand
GGTTTTTCCAGTAGTCATGTATGGATGTGAGAGTTGGACTGTGAAGAAAGCTGAGTACCAAAGAATTGATGCTTTTGAACTGTGGTGTTGGAGAAGACTCTTGAGGGTCCCTTGGACTGCAAGGAGATCCAACCAGTCCATTCTGAAGGAGATCAGTCCTGGGTGTTCTTTGGAAGGACTGATGCTAAAGCTGAAACTCCAATACTTTGTCCACGTCATGCAAAGAGTTGACTCATTGGAAAAGACTCTGACGCTGGCAGGGACTGGGGGCAGGAGGAGAAGGGGATGACAGAGGATGAGATGGCTGGATGGTATCCCCGACTCAGACGTGAGTTTGAGTGAACTCTGGGAGTTGGTGATGGACAGGGAGGCCTGGCATGCTGCAAATCATGGGGTCACAAAGAGTCGGACACGACTGAGTGACTGAACTAAACTGATGAACATATTTTACATTAAAAACAAATTAATATATGAATTAATATATGTGAATATATTTGCACATAGAGAAAGGTCTGATTGGGTACAGATTAAAATGCCATTTTGTACTGGAGTTTCCATTGGTTTTATTTTTTATTTTTTCTTGCTTTTCCCAAAATTATTTATTTCCTTTTTTCTCCATTCTTTCAACAAATATTTATTAACTCTATCTTGTTGCAAGCTCAAAGAGAAAATTTCCTTTCTTTCCTTGAAATAAAGATAGCATGCTGCTGCTGCTGCTGCTAAGTCGCTTCAGTTGTGTCTGACTCTGTGTGACCCCATAGACGGCAGCCCACCAGGGTGCCTGGGATTCTCCAGGCAAGAACACTGGAGTGGCTTGCCATTTCCTTCTCCAATGCATGAAAAGGAAAAGTGAAAGGGAAGTCGCTCAGTCGTGTCCGACCCTCAGCGACCCCATGGACTCCAGCCCACCAGGCTCCTCCATCCATGGGATTTTCCAGGCAAGAGTACTGGAGTGGGGTGCCATTGCCTTCTCTGAAAGATAGCATATCAATATATTATTATACTTTCTAGCTGAGTATATATGTCCCATCTCTTCTTATTTATAATTATCCAAAAAGGCACCTGAAAAAACATCCTGGAACACCTCAAGTTATACGCTGAGTGATTTAAGCCTTGGAAAACATTAAAATTAAACTTAGCAAAAGGCAAATCTTTTGAATTTGACCTTTAAAAATAAGAAAATTCAGTTATTAAGGAGAGAAACTTTATCTCTGAACACATATGAAAATCCTCTGCCCAAGAAACTGTGAAGTGTATTAGCTTGAACTGTAGGTACACAATGGATGATTTAGAAAATCATAATCTTTCTTTACAAGTGAAGTAGCTCAGTCGTGTCCAACTCTTTGCGACCCCGTGGACTGTAGCCTACCAGGCTCCTTCCTCCATGGGATTCTCCAGGCAAGAATACTGGAGTGGGTTGCCATTCTTGCATTATTAATACAACGAGGAAATAATATCCTGATTCTATATCCTGATTTCTAGCATAAAAATTGTGATTATTAGAAAAATGCTATTCTATCTAGCTAGTTCAGTTTGAAACACAATGAATTGGACTATTTTTAAATTTCTAAATTTACTTTGTGTGATCAAGCAGATTAATTTGAAATATTAATGTAATGATTACTGACTAGGAAGGTGAGTATAAATTACAGGAAAATAGTCTTTTACTTTAATGTTGCTTGTGAGCAGAGAGAATTTCAAAATAAGACAGTAGCTACTGCCCT
Organism: Bison bison bison; assembly: GCF_000754665.1. Classification (NCBI taxonomy): domain Eukaryota; kingdom Metazoa; phylum Chordata; class Mammalia; order Artiodactyla; family Bovidae; genus Bison; species Bison bison. Next base: position 9,408,433 of record NW_011494832.1, on the reverse strand, counting down.
ATTTAATTTCTATGAATTGGTGTAGGTGTTTGTGTTATAAATAGTAACACACGGTCAAGAGGAATTAAGAATGCTTCAGGAGCTTACAGACCAAGTGTGACTTCCTAAGAAGCAACCCTAAGATCTTCGTATTGATTCAGATTACTAAGCTGCCTAAACAGATGAGGGCAATATTGGTACTGTTTACATTCTTTTTTGCTCTAAATTTGCAAAACAGTCAATAAACGTCAGCTGAGATTTAAAAAGTCATTTTCTCTAATGCATTTTTTTTGCATTTTTACTGGAATAAAGATTCTCCTGAATTACTACTTTCTCCATATCATGGACTACAATCACAAAATTTTCTGCTAGGATGCTGTACACTTCTCTAACACAGAACCATAAGGTCTACTTGTGAAGTGTTACCCTCATTCCTATAGCAATGTTAGGATGAGATTGCCCCACTATCTTTGACACTACAAAATTTTAGGACCCAGCCTATCCCCAGCTGCAGAGGATACAAAAGGCTTTTTTAACTTCCCTTCTCTAATACCTACAGCAGTTTGACTTGTGTAGATTAAGACACAAATGGAGGTATTGCTGCTTCTGCTACTGATGACGACCAACCTTCCCCTGGTGCAGGACTGTGTATGAAAGTGGTGATAACCAAGATAGCCCAGTTCCATCACTTCTATGATGTTTAAAAAATAGACATCCTGCATAAAGGTCATTTGCTCTTCAGGTTTGCAAAACATAAAAACGCATGTTCTACATTATTAGTTAGAAGATTCTTATTATACCATAGTTGAAAATGTAAACTTGTGTATTTAGTAAAACGTGATTGATTCTGTAGAAAAATTAGTAAAACATAACAGTTGTCCATGGTGTAATATGAGATCTATCATATGACTTGCTGTTTACAGACAGAGATTGATAAGTCTCAATATAAAATAATGAATTTCATTTCATCCGTGTTCTTGTTATACTTAAACAAAAATCATAGCAAGAAGAACAGTTTTAGAAAATTAATATCATTAGGTCCAATGCCTGAATATGAGCCCAAAGTCTACTATCACCCATTAGGAGTCAATATTTGGAATGACCCATTAGTAGGTAAAGAACCCACCTGTCAATGCGGGAGACATAGAGACTTGGGTTCCATCCCTGGGTGAGGAAAATCCCTGGAGGAGGGCATGGCAACCCATTCCAGTATTCTTGCCTGGAGAATCCCCATGGACAGAGAAGCCTGGTGGGCTATAGTTTATAGGGTTGAAAACAGTTGGACACTACTAAAGAGACAAAGTACATTAGTAGGCAGAGCTGAGACTCAATAAATAGAAATATCTAAGCACATTACTTATGTAGTCTTTCACTAGAGGTGGATAGTTGTGTATAGAAAACTATGTCTTTCCATTAACTATGCAGAATTATCAGAGAAGGCAATGGCAACCCACTCCAGTACTCCTGCCTGAAAAATCCCATGGACAGAGGAGCCTGGTGGGCTGCAGTCGATGGGGTTGCTAAGAGTCGGGCACAAATGAGCGACTTCACTTTCACTTTTCACTTTCAGGCATTGGAGAAGGCAATGGCTACCCACTCCAGTATTCTTGGCCTGGAGAATCCCAGGGACGGGGAGCCTCATGGGCTGCCATCTATGGGGTTGCACAGAGTCGGAAACGACTGAAGCGACTTAGCAGCAGCATGCAGAATTATCACTGAATATTTCAGTCCAGTCCTCCTTGCACCTAGAAGGGGCTGTATGATAGTTGGTCCTAATGAATCATGAAAGAATTAATGTGTGCTTATTAAGGGCCAAAGCATTTTAAAAGGGCATGCCGGACTTCCCTGGTAGTTCAGTGGTTAAGAATCTGTCTGCCAATGCAGGGGACATGGGTTCAATCCCTGGTCTTTTAAGATTCCATATGCCTTGGGGCAACTAAGCCCACCATATACCACAATGATTGAGGCCATACTCTAGAGCCCATGCTCTGCAACAAGAAAAACCACCGAAATGAGAAGACCATGCACTGCAACTAGAGAGGAGGCACTTCTGGCAGAAACTAAAGAAAGCCCATGTGCAGCAACGAGCTCTCAGCACAGCTAGAAGTAAATAAATAAAATTTAAATAAAAAAACAAATAAAACAAAAAAAGGGCATGCTATCTCCATTTTCCTTTTCTTTTCTACCAGCTGGATGAACAGAACTCCATGTTATAGAGGATGAAAGAACCACAAGATAGAAGAAGCTCGATTTCCCTAAATATCCACATGCTCAGTTGCTCCGTTGTGTCCGACTCTTTTGTGACCGCAAGCACTGTAGCTCACCAGGCTCCTCTGTCCATAGAATTTTTCCAGGCAAGAATACTGGAGTGGGTTGCCATTTCTTACTCCAGGGGATCTTCCCCACCCAAACTGCAAACAACTGTATCTAGCTGACTAATATATGAACCATAATTAATTCTGTTAGGACACAGAAGTTTGAGGGTTACCTAAGATATCATCATTACGCTAACAAGTACAATTCTCTATAATATTCAAACAATCCTTTGGGGCAGGGAAAAAGAGTACTGGAAAAGAGAGGAGAAGGGATAAACACAGGTATGATTAAATTTTTGTTTATGTGTGAGCAAAATGATCTACTAAACAATGATATAGCTAATACTCAATTAGATAAAATGTGCATATTCTCCTACATGCATCAGTTTAGGCAAGTTTTTTACTACATTATGCACACCTTCTGGGCCTCAGTTTTCCTAACCGCAAAATAAGTAATTCTGCTAGGTGAACTGTATAATTACTTTCAGCTATAACATTCCCATTCCATATTTCCACTAACACATGAAGCAATGTACTTTAAGTTACAAAGTGACCTTCTCTGAGAAGAAGAATTGTGCTATAGAGTAAAGAACACAGCACCAGTCACCTACCAGGATTCCAGGGTTTCCTCTACATCTAGATGGCTGCAGGTATTTAGACAAGTTATTAATATTTAAATCTCTGGACTTCAGTTCCTTCACTTATAAAGTAAAAATAAAAGTAAAATTATCTCTAGGTTTCCTTTAAGCTCTAATATTCAGCAATTTATAAACTGTCCCAGTCTGTGTGATTTTTATGGAAATGAAAAGCCAGGCCGTTAGTGTGCTTCTGAAGTAAAGGGCATAGCTTTCCCTATCAAGTCATATCAAGAAGTTAGGCCAAAATCTGTCAACCAATAAATAACTTTTAAGACACAATGACATTTGCACCAGCCCCTTTTTCACTTATCCTTGCAGTATTAGGAAATGTTCCCTGAACGGCATGGCAGAGGCAGCAGAAGTGCAAATTTATAGTTAGCTCCCAGGCCCTAAGCTAGGGTCACACTCCTCACTGATGATGTCCTCCCAGTTCAGGAGCTCCTCTGGAGACCAAAGCATGGTGCAAAGCTTTCCTTTCCGTGAGGCAGAGAGAAGGGCTACTTATGTCATGACTAGTCAAGGGTGGGAAGATAAACATTTTCTCGAATAAACCCTTGAAAGCATCAGCTAATTCTGCCTGTCTTTATAACAGCTCTGATCCTCCATACACAGAAAAGTAAGTCAACTGAATTTATCTTTAAGAAAAAAGTCAGTAGAAAAGGGGGGTGGGTAGGAAAAGGGAAATGACAGGTCAATTTAACTTTTAGGCTTTAGTTGGCATGTATGCACTTGTGTGTTGTGTGTGTGTATGTGTGTGTGTGTGTGTGTGTGTGTATGAAGAGGGTACCATTTACTAATATAGATGTTGCATTAGAATGGTTAATTTCTACCTATCTCCAAACACCCACCTTAGGTAACTTTTCTCCATTAAAGTAATTTGAAATTTAAATACAAAATTCCAATTTTATCTCTAGCTACTTAGAAAAGAGCTTTGTTTAAATAAAATGTCAGGTCACTGTCAAAAGGATAAACAAAAGAAAATGTTTAGCTTCTTGTGGGTGAAAGTTGTAGCAAAATAAATTTGAGAGAGAGAGACTTGCAGATTTTTTTTTTTTTTTTTTTAGTTTTAAGGGTGTGCGTTCTATAAATGAGAACATGTATTAGGATAATTGGATTAGTAATGTACACATGTTGAGAATAGACAGGTAAATTTGGCTGGAGATTTCTAAATCTCACCACAACCTTAGCAATTTTATTATCTGCTATGATTATATTTGTTTGTCTCTGTTTCATGCCTTCAGGAAAGCCTTGCTTGATGGCTATTAACCTACATGTGATGAATTTGAGTGGTATTAAAAAACATTCAAGTTTAAATCTATAATTATAGAATGTGTTTTTTGTAAAAAGGGAATTTGACATTTAATTCAATGCTATTATTTCTTTATTTTTTGGTGTTATCCATAACATTGATTGCTAAATTTATTTTAATATAGATTTTCCCTCCTGCTTTTTTCCTAAGATACCCATAATATTATTTGATATTTTACATAAGGTATCTTATTTATCTGTATATTTTGTGTCTAAGTTTCATGTGAGTGATACATGAGGAATTGAGTTGTTACATACTTAGCTATCTGTTTTATACTTACTTATATTTTGAGAACACCAAACATCTTAAACTTTCATTGGTGATTACCAAATGAGAACATCTTGTCAACCACCTTGGAGAGTATGATTTAGAATTCAAGAATACAAGGCCTGACACCATACAAAATTTTCAAATCCTGGTCAATATGTGGACTTCAGAATATGATCTATCCTCTCAAGGCTTGTTTTTACCAATTGTAATGTGAAGGTATGTTAAGAGTTTTTACCACTAAAATGACGCAGTTTCTACTTGAAGTAATAGAGTATTACCTACATTTCTATTTTATCTCCTTTAGCATTTAATTTGCTTATTAATCATACTCTTTATTGAGTTCCTTTCTACTCATATTTTCTTCTCTTCCTAACATGGGTCTCAGTTCAGTTCAGTTCAGTCACTCAGTCATGTCCAACTCTTTGCAACCCCATGGACTGTAGCTCACCAGGCCTCCCTGTCCATCACCAACTCCCAGAATTTCCTTAAACTCATGTCCATTGAGTCGGTGATGCCATCCAACCATCTCATCCTCTGTCATCCCCTTCTCCTCCCGCTTTCAACCCTTCCCAACATTAGGGCCTTTCAAATGAGTCAGTTCTTCACATCAGGTGGCCAAAGTATTGGAGTTTCAGCTTTAACATCAGTCCTTCCAATGAACACCCAGCACTGATTTTCTTTAGGATGGACTGGTTGGATCTCCTTGCAGGGCAAGGGACTCTCAAGAGTCTTCTCCAACACCACAGTTCAAAAGCATCAATTCTTCTACACTCAGCCTTCCTCATAGACCTATTCTCATATCCATACATGACTACTGGAAAAAACATAGCCTTGACTAGACAGACCTTTGTTGGCAAAGCAATCATGTCTGCTTTTTAATATGCTGTCTAGGCTGGTCATAACTTTTCTTCCAAAGAGTAAGCATCTTTTAATTTCATGGCTGCAGTTACCATCTGCAGTGATTTTGGAGCCCAAAAACATAAAGTCTGTCACTGTTTCCCCATCTATTTGCCATGAAGTGACAGGGAGGCCTGGCGTGCTGCAGTTCATGGGGTCACAAAGAGTCGGACACAACTGAGAGACTGAACTGCACTGATGGGACCAGATGCCATGATCTTAGTTTTCTGAATGTTGAGTTTAAAGCCAACTTTTTCACTCTCCTCTTTCACTTTCATCAAAAGGCTCTTTAGTTCAGCTTCGCTTTCTGCCATAAGGGTCTAATTCTGGCCAAACATGGTCTACTTCTGGCTAAACATGGGTCTACTTCTGACCAAAATAAAACTGCCTGGTTAATCAATGGACAGTTTAGACAAGGACTCATCATTTCTTCTAGATGATGATTAAATTAGATCCGTGCTACTTTTGACTATTTCTCTGCTGCTGTCTTGATACTGGAGTGCAGGTCTTCTTTAAAAGATTTGAGGCCAGAGCCCTCTGGACTCTCCCATCACTTTTCTATCTGACCCTGACCCTTATTAAAAAAGAAGTGTAGTTTGCTTCTCTGACTTATTCACTAGTCTGACCCAGTTTTATGTTGAAATCTTTGTCCTACAGTTTGTGCAACATGATTCTTAATAATAAGGTCTTGGCCCCTGTGACCTGAACCAACTGATTGCACCATAAGTTTAAGTGATCACTCTACTTGGATCAAAGAAGGAGAGAGCTCCTTTCATTCTGTGTCAACATCATCTCAATAGCTGTCTTTCAAACAGCATTGTCTCTTTATCAGGCAAAAGTAAAACATTAATTTTAAATTTGTAGTCTCCTTTAAATGTTACAAAGCCCATATATATTTACTATCTTTAAATTCCTTCTAAGAATAAGACAATGTGGATAAGGCAGGTATTATTGTTATCTATATTTTAGACACAAGAAAGTGAAAATCCAGAGAGGTTAAATGAGTTGCTCAAAGTTACACAGTAACCAGTGTTCAGAATTGAGATAAATTCTTGGTCTTTTTGAATCAGAAGCCATTTTTTTTTCTTCCAATAACCATATGACTGACTTGAGCCATTCAACAAGCATGAATCAAGACTAACAGCCAATAAACATTTTTTGTTTCTCTTTAGGAGAAGTGTGGCCAGAAATAACAAGATAAGTTGAAAGTAAACTTATGAATAGAACTTTGACTGGAGAGAAAAAAACATGACCCCGAATCTGCCACCCACATGTAATTTTTATGGAAACGTTTCTAGGCTGACTTGTTGATATAGTCAAGAAACCAAAGTACCACTAAAAGGGTGAATTGTTTAGGTACAGGGCCACAACACATGGTGTCCAGATCTGACTCAGAACATCTAAGATGTATTACTAAGTTGTTATTACATTAACAAGAATATAGCACCTGAAAGAAAAAGATGACAAAAAGTAAATTAAAAAAATAAAAGTACTGCTTTTATTATTAAAATTGGAAGCAAACAAATATATTTGAGGGGGAGTTTATTGATAATTTCCTAATGACATAGTAGATAACACATCTAAACCTTGATGATTTGAAATTACCTGTTGACAAAATTGGGATAATATTGATGAAAAATTTTATGAGCCAGTTGTGGGGGACCTTAAAGTATATTCTTTATTTCTGTGTTAATAACTTATAATTCAAAGCATTTTACAATAATCATTTTTCTTTTACAAATTTCCTTCAAGATGGCTAAACCACATTGCTTGATTTAAATATGAAAATTTTTGCATGCCTAATTATGGAATTAAGCAAATTTTCCAGCAGTGTTACTATCTCTCCAATGATAATAATACATTTTGATCCTACTCATATCCTTGAAAGACTTCTATAATCTGGAATAGCTGTGAGTGTGTACCTATATGTGGATGTATCTATTATAATTATGTATCCTTCTATCAGGAATCTTATTTAAAAATAGATATTTTAATTTAGTTATCTAATTACTTTTACTAGATACGTTGGATCTATGAAATAACTAACTTACATATAATTATTATATGATAGAGAATAACTATAGAAGTGGTAATATATGGCTGAGCAAATAAAAATATCCTTCATCTTGTATTCATGGACCAATGTGTGGTATGGTATGTATAAAGTACTTGAAATACAAACATGAATAAAATAACCAGTGTCCATTCTGAACTCTAATCCATTGATGTCACTGGCCAATAAGCCAATACAACCCATTCTGCTATTCAGTAGTAGAAACTTCTTTGTGCCTCAAAAGGCTCCTTTTCTTTTTCTCTCTGGGCTCTAGTAAACAGCTACCTTCTTTTCCTCTGGTAGCTGCCACTACAACCTCTTTTTCCTAGGGTTCTTCATCATGGAAGCCTGGATTTACAGAGGATGTGGTTTTCTAAGTTGTGTACATCTTGTTTGCTACCCCTTAAGATGTGAATGCAGACCTTATTCTACTTACAGTTCTACAATTAATCCTGATTAAGGAGCACAGAGAAGAATTTCCAAAACAAGTCCATTAAAAAACCTAGAATCCATGTATTGTACTTCTCAATTTTAAGTGTATTTCAGAATCACTTTCTGAGATTTTTTAAAATGCATATCATGGGATGCACCCAGGACCTACTGAATCAAATATATGGTAGTGGGCACGTGGGGATTCCCATATTTTAAACAAGCCCCCTGAGGGAAAGAAATCTTTAAAAAGTAATAATATAGCCCTTAACTGGAGATAGTAAATAAAATTCTAGGAAACTCATCTTTAAAGTAGCATCTTTAAACTCTACTTGCTCATGACAAGAATACAGACTTCCATGTATACTAAAGTAAATAGGAGGCGGTCCTAAGATAGTGGAGAATAGGACGGGGAGACCACTTTCTCCCCAACAAATTCATTAAAAGAACATTTAAACGCTGAATAAATTCCACAAAACAACTTCTGAATGCCGGCAGAGGCATTCAGGCACCCAGAAAAGCAGCCCATTGTCTTCAAAAGAAGGTAGGAAAAAATATAAAAGACAAAAAGAGAGACAAAAGTGGTAGGGATGGAGCTCCATCCCAGGAAAGTGAAAGTGAAGTCGTTCAGTCGTGCCTGACTCTTTGCGACCCCATGGATAGTAGCCTGCACCAAGCTTCTCTGTCCATGAGATTTTCAAGGCAAGAGTACTGGAGTGTGTTTCCTTCTCCAGGGAATCTTCCCAACCCAGGGATCGAACCCAGGTCTCTCACATTGTAGACAGACAATTTACCATCTGAGCAACCAGGGAAGTTCCCATCGCAGGAAGGGAGTCTTACAAACAGAGAAGTTTCCAAACACCAGGAAACACTCTCACTGCCGAGTCTGTGGCGAGCCTTGGCACCACAGAGGGCAACATAACTGGGAGGAAAAATAAATAAATAATTAAACCCCACAGATTACATGCCCAACAGTAACTCCCCCAGAGGAGAAGCAGCGCAAACGCCTGCACCTGCTACTAGCAAGCGGGGGCTGGGCAGGGAGGCGTGGGCTGCATTGCTTAGAGTAAGGACTGGGCCTGAATGCCCCAAAGGCAATCTGAGGGAACTAATTAGGGCTAGCAAACCAGACTCTGGGATAGCTACCACGCAAAAAGCCCTAACCTAAGACACTGTCAGGCCTGCTCACAGAACAAAGGACTGAGCAGAGCTAGCTGGCTGCAGATCGTCCCCCTCTGGTGACAGGCAGCCAGAGCCGGAAGAGGGCAATCGTGGCACCAAAGAGGCATTATCTACCAAACTACAAGCAGGCTTTGTTGCTAACTAAGACTTCTTGTGATTCTGGACGGTCAACATCCACCTGAGAAGGTGCACCAGTTATACACCCAGAAAACCGAGCAGCAGGGACATGGGAGGAAATAAGTCGCAGAGACCACGCTCACCAAACACCTGGTCACCTGAGCTGCTCGGACCTGGGAAGGGCACAAAACGCAGGCCCAACAGAGTCTGTGCCTCTGAGGACTACCTGAGTACCTGAACCTGAGCGGCTTAGACCTGTGAGGGGCATGCAGCCCCGGGCCAGCCTCGGACGGTTCCTGGTGGAGCAACCTAGACCCTGAGCAGTGTGGGCAGGGAAGGCACACGTGCCGTGAGCAGGGGCAGGCCCAGTGTGGCCGAGACACTGCGAGCACACGCCAGTGTTATTTGTTTGTAGTGTCCCTCCCTCCCCACAGCGCGACTGAACAAGTGAGCCTAAAAAAGTGTCCACTACTGCCCCCTTGTGTCAGGGCAGAAATTAGACACTGAAGAGACCAGCAAACAGAAGAAGCTAAAACAGAGGGAACCTCCTTGGAAGTGACAGGTGCAATAGATTAAAACCCTGTAGTTAGTACCAACTACATAGAAAGGGGCCTATAGATTTTGAGAAATATAAGCCAGACCAAGGATCTATCCAAAAATGAACTGACCCCACACTGCCCACAACACCACCAGAGAAAGTCCTAGATATATTTTCACTATTTTCACTATCATTCTTTTTTTTTTTTAATTTTTAAGTCTTCTATTACTTCCTTAATTTTCATTTTATAACCTACTATTACTTTGAAAAAAAAAAAAAAGAAATCCTATTTTTTAAAGAAAACTTCATATATATATATATATATATATAATAATTTTGTGACTTTTTTTCTTTTCTTTTCTTTAATATTGTATTTTTGAAAATCCAACTTCTACTCCAGACTTTCAATCTTTGCTTTTTGGTACTTGTTATCAATTTTGTACCTTTAAGAACCCAATCTTCAGTACCCATGTTAACTTGGGAGCGAGATTACTGGCTTGACTGCTCTCTCCCCCTTTGGGCCCTCCTTTTTCTCCACCATGTCGCCTCTATCTCCTCCCTCCCCCTTCTCATCTCTACCCAACTCTATGGATCTCTTTGTGTGTTCCAGACGGTAGAGAACACTTAGGGGACTGATTACTGGCTGGATCTGTCTCTCTCCTTTTGATTCCCCCCTTTATCCTCCTGGCCACCTCTGTCTACTTTCTCCCTCCCTCCCTATTTTCTTCTCTGTGTAACTCTGTGAACAACTCTGAGCGGTCCAGATTGTGGAGCGCAAATAAGGAAGTAATCACTGGCTAGCTTACTCTCTCCTCTTTGATTCTACCTCATCTCATTCGGGTCACCTCTGACTCCCTCCTCCCTCTTCTCTTCTCCATGTAACTCTGTGAACCTCTCTGGGTGTCCCTCACTGTGGAGAAACTTTTCATTTTTCACCTAGATGTTTTATCAACAGTGCTGTATAGATGGAAGTCTTGAGGATATTGTAAAAATAAGACTGAAAACCAGAAGCAGGAGGCTTAAATCCAAATCCTGAGAACACCAGAGAACTCCTGACTCCAGGGAACATTAATCGACAGGAGCTCATCAAATGCCTCCATACCTACACTGAAACCAAGCACCACCCAAGGGCTAACAAGTTCCAGAGCAAGACATACCATGCAAATTCTCCAGAAACACAGGAACACAGCCCCAAGCTTCAATATACAGGCTGCCCAAAGTCACTCCAAACCCATTGACATCTCATAACTCATTACTGGACACTTCATTGCACTCCAGAGAGAAGAAATCCAACTCCACCTACCAGAACACTGACACAAGCTTCCCTAACCAGAAAACCTTGACAAGCCACCCGTACAACAACACCCACAGTGGGGAAACTCCATAATAAAGAGAACTCAAAAACTGCCAGAATAAAAAAAGACCACCCCAAACACAGCATATAAACAAGATGAAGAGACAGAGGAATACCCAGCAGGTAAAGGAACAGGATAAATGCCCACCAAACCAAACAAAAGAGGAAGAGATAGGGAATCTACTTGATAGATAAAGAATTCCAAATAATGATAGTGCAAATGATCCAAAATCTTGAAATCAAAATGGAATCACAGATAAATAGCCTGGAGGCAAGCATTGAGAAAATGCAAGAAAGGTTTAACAAGGACCTAGAAGAAATAAAAAAGAGTCAATATATAATGATTAATGCATTAATGCAAATGAGCCCAAAAACACTCTGAAGGGCACAATAGTACAATAATGGAGGCAGAAGATAGGATTAGTGAAGTAGAAGATAGAATGGTAGAAATAAATGAATCAGAGAGGAAAAAAGAAAAATAAATTAAAAGAAATGAGGACAATCTCAGAGACCTCTGGGACAATGTTAAATGTCCCAACATTCGAATCATAGGAGTCCCAGAAGAAGAAGACAAAAAGAAAGACCATGAGAAAATACTTGAGGAGATAATAGTTGAAAACTTCCCTAAAATGGGGAAGGAAATAATCACCCAAGTCC
>NW_011494832.1:9393968-9396595 GCF_000754665.1 Bison bison bison | reverse complement strand
GGAAAAACAAACAAATAACACACAAGTGGATTCCCACAAGGATAACAGCTGATCTTTCAATAGAAACTCTTCAAGCCAGGAGGGAATGGCAAGACATACTTAAAGTGATGAAAGAAAATAACCTACAGCCCAAATTACTGTACCCAGCAAGGATCTCATTCAAATATGAAGGAGAAATCAAAAGCTTTACAGAGAAGCAAAAGCTGAGAGAATTCAGCACCACCAAACCAGCTCTCCAACAAATGCTAAAGGATCTTCTCTAGACAGGAAACACAAAAAGGGTGTATAAACTCGAACCCAAAACAATAAAGTAAATGGTAATGGGATCATTCTTATCAATAATTACCTTAAACGTAAATGGGTTGAATGTTCCAACCAAAAGACAAAGACTAACTGAATGGATACAAAAACAAGACCCCATGTATGTTGTCTACAAGAGACCCACCTCAAAACAAGGGACATATACAGACTGAATGTGAAGGGTTGGAAAAAAACATTCCACGCAAATAGAGACCAAAAGAAAGCAGGAGTAGCAATACTCATATAAGATAAAATAGACTTTAAAACAAAGGCTGTGAAAAGAGACAAAGAAGGACACTACATAATGATCAAAGGATCAATCCAAGAAGAAGATATAACAATTATAAATATATATGCACCCAACATAGGAGCACTGCAATATGTAAGACAAATGCTAACAAGTATGAAAGGGGAAATTAACAACAACACAATAATAGTGGGAGACTTTAATACCCCACTCACACCTATGGATAGATCAACTAAGCAGAAAATTAACAAGGAAACACAAACTAAATGATACAATAGACCAGTTAGACCTAATTGATATCTATAGGATATTTCACCCCAAAACAATGAATTTCACCTTTCCTCAAGCACACACAGAACTTTCTCCAGGGTAGATCACATTCTGGGCCATAAATCTAACCTTGGTAAATTCAAAAAAACTGAAATCATTCCAAGCATCTTTTCTGACCACAATTCAGTAAAATTAGATCTCAATTACAGGAGAAAAACTATTAAAAATTCAAACATATGGAGGCTGAACAACACGCGGCTGAATAACCAACAAATCACAGAATAAATCAAAATATGCATAGCAATGAATGAAAATTAAAACACAACAACCCAAAACCTGTGGGACACTGTAAAAGCAGTGCTAAGGGGAAGGTTCATAGCAATACAGGCATACCTCAAGAAACAAGAAAAAAGTCAAATAAATAACCTAACTCTACACCTAAAGCAACAGAAAAGGAAGAAATGAAGAACCCCAGGGTTAGTAGAAGGAAAGAAATCTTAAAAATTAGGGCAGAAATAAATGCAAAAGAGACCATAGCAAAAATCAACAAAGCCAAAACTGGTTCTTTGAGAGGATAAATAAAATTGACAAACCATTAGCCAGACTCATCAAGAAACAAAGGGAGAAAAATCAAATCAATAAAATTAGAAATGAAAATGGAGAGATATAAAATCAACACACAGAAATCCCTTGCATTCCTATACACTAATAATGAAAAACAAAAGCCCAGGTCCAGACGGCTTCACAACTGAATTCTACCAAAAATTTAGAGGAGAGCTAATACCTATCTTACTCAAACTCTTCCAGAAAATTGCAGAGGAAGGTAAACTTCCAAACTCATTCTATGAGGCCACCATCACCCTAATACCAAAACCTGACAAAGATGCCACAAAAAAAGAAAACTACAGGCCAATATCACTGATGAACATAGATGCAAAAATCCTTAACAAAATTCTAGCAATCAGAATCCAACAACACATTAAAAAGATCATACACCATGACAAGTGGGCTTTACCCCAGGGATGCAAGGATTCTTCAATATCCACAAATCAATCAATGTAATACACCACATTAACAAATTGAAAAATAAAAGCCATATGATTATCTCAATAGATGCAGAGAAAGCCTTTGACAAAATTCAACATCCATTTATGATAAAAACTCTCCAGAAAACATGAATAGAAGGAACATACCTCAACATAATAAAAGCTATATATGACAAACCTACAGCAAACATTATCTTCAATGGTGAAAAATTGAAAGCATTTCCCCTAAAGTCAGGAACAAGACAAGGGTGCCCACTCTCACCACTACTATTCAACATAGTTTTGGAAGTTTTGGCCACAGCAATCAGGGCAGAAAAAGAAATAAAAGGAATCCAAATTGTAAAAGAAGAAGTAAAACTCTCACTGTTTGCAGATGACATGATCCTTTACATAGAAAACCCTAAAGACTCCACCAGAAAATTACTAGAGCTAATCAATGAATATAGTAAAGTGGCAGGATATAAAATCAACACACAGAAATCCCTTGCATTCCTATACAATAATAATTAGAAAATAGAAAGAGAAATTAAGGAAACAATTCCATTCACCATTGCAACAAAAAGAATAAAATACTTAGGAATATATCTACCTAAAGAAACTAAAGACCTATATATAGAAAACTATTAAACACTGGTGAAATAAATCAAAGAGGACACTAATAGATGGAGAAATATACCATGTTCATGGATTGGAAGAATCAATATAGTGAAAATGAGTATACTACCCAAGGCAATCTATAGATTCAATGCAATCCCTATCAAACT
>NW_011494832.1:9389411-9393442 GCF_000754665.1 Bison bison bison | reverse complement strand
AATTAATCTGAAAAATATACAAGCAACTCCTGCAGCTCAATTCCAGAAAAATAAATGACCCAATCAAAAAATGGGCCAAAGAACTAAACAGACATTTCTCCAAAGAAGACATACAGATGGCTAACAAACACATGAAAAGATGCTCAACATCACTCATTATCAAAGAAATGCAAATCAAAACCACAGTGAGGTACCATTTTACACTGGTCAGAATGGCTGCAATCCAAAAGTCTACAAGCAATAAATGCTGGAGAGGATGAGGAGAAAAGGGAACCCTCTTACACTGTTGGTGGGAAGGCAAACTAGTACAGCCACTATGGAGAACAGTGTGGAGATTCCTTAAAAAACTGGAAATAGAACTGCCTTATGACCCAGCAATCCCACTGCTGGGCATACACACCAAGGAAACCAGAAGTGAAAGAGACACGTATACCCCAGTGTTCATCTCAGCACTGTTTATAATAGCCAGGACATGGAAGCAACCTATATGTCCATCAGCAGATGAATGGATAAGAAAGCTGTGGTACATATATATACACAATGGAGTATTGCTGCTACTGCTAAGTCACTTCAGTCATGTCCAACTCTGTGCGACCCCATAGACGGCAGCCCACCAGGCTCCCCTGTCCCTGGGATTCTCCAGGCAAGAACACTGGAGTGGGTTGCCATTTCCTTCTCCAATGGAGTATTACTCAGCCATTAAAAAGAATACATTTGAATCAGTTCTAATGAGGTGGATGAAACTGGAGCCTATTATACAAAGTGAAGTAAGCCAGAATAAAAAACACCAATACAGTACACTAACACATATATACAGAATTTAGAAAGATGGTAATGATAACCCTGTATGCGAGACAGCAAAAGAGACAGATGTATAGAACAGTCTTTTGGACTCTGAGGGAGAGGGAGAGGGTGGTATGATTTGGGAGAATGGCATTGAAACAAGTATAATATCATACATGAAATGAATCACCAGTCCAGGTTTGATGCATGATACAGGATGCTTGGGGCTGGTGCACTGGGATGACCCAGAGGGATGGTATGGGGAGGGAGGTGGGAGGGAGGGGAACACATGTACACCCGTGGCAGATTCATGTTGATGTATGGCAAAACCAATGCAGTATTGTGGAGTGATTGGCCTCCAATTTAAATAAATAAATTTATATTAAAAAAAAAATTAGCTATTCTGATAGACATGTAGTGATAACGCTGCTGCTAAATCACTTCAGTCGTGTCCGACGCATTATGGTTTTAACTTTGTTTCCCTAGTGGCTACTGATATTGAACATCTTTTCATGTGCTAATCTGCAGTCTGTGTATCTTCTTTGGTGAAATATCTGTTTATGCCTTTTGCCCATTTTGTGATTGGAATGTTGTTGTTGTTGTTGTTTTTTAACTGTTGATATTTGAGAGTTCATTATATACTTGTTCTTTGTCAGATATGTGGCAAGTATCTTCTCTCAGTCTGTAGCTTGTTTTTTCATTCTCTTAACAGAGTCTTTTGTAGAGCAAAAGTTTTAAAATGAAGTTAAGTTTATCAAATTTTCCTTTCATGGATTATGCTTTTGGTGTCAAGCATAAGGACTCTTTACCTAGACTTGTATTCCAAAGATGTTTCTCATGTTTCCTTTTTTCTAAAAATTTTATAGTTTACATTTAAGTCTGTGATCCATTTTGGTTTAACTTTATATGTTTCTTTTTTCTTATTTTTTTTTGTTGATAGATCTTCAATTGCTTGAGCACAATTTATTGGAAAGGCAATCCTTTCTCCATTGAATGTTTTTGTACCTTTGTCAAAAGTCAGTTGGGCATGTTTGTATGAATATGTTTCTGGGCTCTCCGCTTTGTTCAGCTGATATATTTATTCCTCTGGTAATATCATTGTAAGGATTACTGTAGCTAAATAGTAAATGTTGAAATTGAAAAAAAAATAAATGAAGTAAATAGTTAAATTGTTTCCTTAAATCTAATATTGATCATTATTACTAATAAAAACATAAATGAAATACAAAAAATGTAGTAGAGGTGACATATCTTCTCCAAGTGTAACCCCTTTGAACTGTACATCATGAAGTAAAATCAATGATGATCTCATCAGATATGCCAAGGAAACAAAAATCAAGTATCCAGAATTTTCAAGACTATGTAAAATATAAAGTCAAATCAAAGATAGTTAATGGTGTACTTCCAATGAAAAAGTACATTAAAATATTTGTATTTAAGAATTATTTTATTCCTATTTCCTATTTTATGAATGCTTTATAATATACATAATATGTTAGCACAGTAGTAAATATATATCACTTGTAAATATGTATGTACTGGGATATTTCAGATAGTTCTTACTCAGAAGTGTGCAGTCACATCATCAAAAATTCTACAAACAATAAATGCTGGAGAGGATGTGGAGAAAAGGGAACCTTTCCATACTGTCAGTGGGGATGTAAAGTGATACAACTACTATGGAGAACAGTATAGAGGTTAATTAAAAAACTTAAAATAGAACTACCATATGATCCATCAATTCCACTCCTGGGCATATATCTGAAGAAAACGATAATTCAAAAAGACACATGCATCCAGTGTTCATTGCAGCACTGTTTACAACAGCCAAGACATGGAAGCAACCAAAATGTCCATCAATGGATGAATGGATAAAGATGTGGTACGAAAATACAAAGGCATATTACTTAGCCTTAAAAAAAGGAATGAAATAATTTGCAGCAAGATGTATGGATTTATAGAGATTATCATACTAAGTTAATTAAGACAGAGAAAGACAAATATATGATATTGCTTATATGTGGAATCTTAAAAAATGGTACAAATGAACTTATTTTAAAAATACAAGTAGAGTCACAGATGTAGAAAACAAACCTGAGGTTACTGGGGGGAAAGGGGGAGCCTAAATTGGGAGACTGGGATTGATATATACAAATTACTATATATAAAATATAAAACTAGTAAAGACCTACTGTACTGCACAGGGAACTAGACTTAATACTCTGAAATGACTTATATGGGGAAAAAAAACCTAAGAAAGAGTGGATATACATACTGCATAATTGATTCACTTTGCTGTACAACAGAAACTAACACAACATTTTAAATCAACTAAACTTCAACCTAGTGGACGTGATGAAATTCCAGTTGAACTATTTCCAATCCTAAAAGAATGCTGAGAAAGTGCTGCACTCAATATGTCAGCAAATTTGGAAAACTCAGCAGTGGTCACAGGACTGGAAAAGGTCAGTTTTCATTCCAATCCCAAAGAAAGGCAATGCCAAAGAATGCTCAAACTACCACACAAGTGTACTCATCTCACACACTAGCAAAGTAATGCTCAAAATTCTCCAAGCCAGGCTTCAATAATACGTGAACCATGAACTTCCAGATGTTCAAGCTGGTTTTAGAAAAGGAAGAAGAACCAGAGATCAAATTGCCAACACCCGTTGGATCACTGAGAAAGCAAGAGAGTTCCAGAAAAACATCTATTTCTACTTTATTGACTATGCCAAAACTTTTGAGTGTGTGGATCACAACAAACTGGAAAATTATGAAAGAGATGGGAATACCAGACCACCTGACCTGCATGTTGAGAAATCTGTAAGCCGCTCAGGAAGCAACAGTTAGAACTGGACATGGAACAACAGACTGGTTCCAAATAGGAAAAGGAGTACATCAAGGCTGTATGTTGTCACCCTGTTTATTTATCCTATTTAGCCTATATTCAGGTTAAGGAGCAACAGCTAGAACTGGACATGGAACAAAGAATTGGTTCCAAATTGGGAAAGAAGTATGTCAAGGCTGTATATTGTCACCCTGCTTATTTAACTTATATGCAGAGTCCATCATGAGAAACACTGGGCTGGAAGAAGCACAAGATGGAATCAAGATTGCTGGGAGAAATATTAATAACCTCAGATATGCAAAGACACCACCCTTATGGCAGAAAACGAAGAAGAACTAAAGAGCCTCTTGATGAAAGTGAAAGAGGAGAGTGAAAAAGTTGGCTTAAAGCTCAACATTGA
>NW_011494832.1:9387213-9389311 GCF_000754665.1 Bison bison bison | reverse complement strand
ATGATGGCATCCAGTCCCATCACTTCATGGCAAATATATGGGGAAACAGTGGAAACAGTGACAGACTTTATTTTTCTGGGCTCCAAAATCACTGCAGATGGTGACTGCAGCCATGAAATTAAAAGACACTTACTCCTTGGAAGGAAAATTATAACCAACCTAGACAGCATATTAAAAAACAGAGACATTACTTTACCAACAAATGTCCATCTAGTCAAGGCTACGGTTTTTCCAGTAGTCATGTATGGATGTGAGAGTTGGACTATGAAGGCTGAGCATCAAGGAATTGATGCTTTTGAACTGTGGTGTTGGAAAAGACTCTTGAGAGTCCCTTGGACTGCAAGGAGATCCAACCAGTCCATCCTAAAGGAAATCAGTCCTGAATATTCATTGGAAGGCCTGATGCTGAAGCTGAAACTCCAATCCTTTGGCCACCTGATGTGAAGTACTGACTCATTTGAAAGGCCCTGATGCTGGAAAAGGTTGAAGGTGGGAGGAGAAGGGGATGACAGAGGATGAGATGGTTGGATGGCATCACTGACTCAACGGACATGAGTTTAAGGAAATTCTGGGAGTTGGTGATGGACAGGGAGGCCTGGCATGCTGCAGTCCATGGGGTCACAAAGAGTCGGACATGACTGAGCGACTGAACTGAACTCATACTCCAATCAAAATTAAAAATATATAAATACTTTATATTTGAATTTAAAAAGAAGTGTGCAGTCAGAAAAGTCTAGAAACTAAATCTAGAGACCTCTTTGTTTTATCCAATTAAAGGATTTTTTTCCCCCCCCAGAGTCTCCACTTTTCATGCAGGAAAGTCAATCAAAGAGGAATCATTGAATGCCTTTTTATTTTAAGTGAATAATTTGTGTTCCTTTTGGGACTTCTACACATGTGGCACTTTTTGGGCACTCAGTCATGCCCAGGAATCACTTCCTTTTTCATGGACAAATCCTTAAATGGTAAAATAATTAGCTAACTAATGATTATTATTAAACCATACAATTCCATGAATGCTATTGCTGATTGTTGAAAATGGTTAAACCACTGGTTAGCAATAGTAAATGATAACAATAATAATTTAACGACAACTTTCTGGTAATCATTATGCTAAAAAAGTTCATCAAAAACAGTTATTTCCTTCATGTATAAATAAAGAAACATCTATACATAGGAAACTAATTGCTTGGCAGAGTTATAAAAGACTTCATAAGACAGGGCATTTTTATTAGTCCTTGACAGATAAATGGGTATTTGCTTAGGCATCTCTTGGCAAAGGACATTTCTGGGCAAAGCACCACCACAACAACAGAGTTCTCACATATTGATTTCTGGGAATTAGAACACTCTCATTCTAACTGACTGGAGAAGGCAATGGCAACCCACTCCAGTACTCTTGCCTGGAAAATCCCATGGACGGAGGAGCCTGGTAGGCTGCAGTCCATGGGGTCGCGAAGAATCAGAGACGACTGAGAGACTTCACTTTCACTTTTCACTTTCATGCATTGGAGAAGGAAATGGCAACCCACTCCAGTGTTCTTGCCTGGAGAATCCCAGGGACGGGGGAGCCTGGTGGGCTGCCGTCTATAGGGTCCCACAGAGTCGGACACAACTGAAGTGATTTAGCAGCAGCAGCAGCAGCATTCTAACTGACTAGATCCTCTATTTCACTGGCTAAATCTTGCTTTTCTTTATCATACTGACTTTTCTCTCCTTATCGGTCTTTCTTGTCTATTGAAGTGTCTGTTGAATTCAGTGTCCCAAAACTAATATCTTCTCATTTGTTTGTCTGTAATACATTCAGAAAACGAAGATCATGACATCCGGTCCCATCACTTCATGGGAAATAGATGGGGAAACAGTGGAAACAGTGTCAGACTTTATTTTGGGGGCTCCAAAATCATTGCAGATGGTGACTGTAGCCATGAAATTAAAAGACGCTTACTCCTTGGAAGGAAAGTTATGACCAACCTAGGTAGCATATTGAAAAGCAGAGACATTACTTTGCCAACAAAGGTCCGTCTAGTCAAGGCTATGGTTTTTCCTGTGGTCATGTATGGATGTGAGAGTTGGACTGTGAAGAAGGCTGAGCGCC
>NW_011494832.1:9375753-9387113 GCF_000754665.1 Bison bison bison | reverse complement strand
TGAACTGTGGTGTTGGAGAAGACTCTTGAGAGTCCCTTGGACTGCAAGGAGATCCAACCAGTCCATTCTGAAGGAGACCAGCCCTGGGATTTCTTTGGAAGGAATGATGCTAAAGCTGAAACTCCAGTACTTTGGCCACCTCATGAGAAGAGCTGACTCATTGGAAAAGACTCAGATGCTGGGAGGGATTGGGGGCAGGAGGAGAAGGGGACGACAGAGGATGAGATGGCTGGATGGCATCACTGACTCGATGGACATGAGTCTGAGTGAACTCCAGGAGTTGGTGATGGACAGGGAGGCCTGGTGTGCTGCGATTCATGGGGTCGCAAAGAGTCAGACATGACTGAGGGACTGAACTGAACTGAATTGAATCTCCAAATATTATTTTCACTAGGCTATAAGATTTGTAAGAACAAGGACCATAACTCTCTCACTCATTTTTATCTTTCCAGAGTCTAGGAGTATATAAACATATAGTAGGTATGGAATAAATATTTGCTGAATGGATGACTGAATATATTAGTCTGGCTTATTAATAGGCATGTGCACTATCACCTAGTGGTATCTAGACAGAGTAAAAATAAATATCAGTTCGGCCTAAGTTTTGAAGACTTCCAAGTAAAGAGAAGTCACAGCATGATGGCAAAAGAAGTATAGATAACTGAGGGATAATAAAAAGGTATATATGAGGTTAAACAAATGGGCTCTGAATCCAAGATGCTCCACATTACTCAATTTGTGATAATACAGGTAATTTATTTATGCTGCTAAACCTTGAGGTCTATATTTCCAGTATTCAAATAACAATAACATCTCTTTCATAAGATCTTCACAGAGGTAAATATAAAATTAATGAAGCTATGCTTCAAGGCCTATTATTTGCACAGGTACCTTTAAAGCCCTAGTTAATGAGTGTAGGACCATTATGAGTAGTTATAATATTTGCTGTTGAAGAAAATCTGGAATGTTCCAAAACCTTACAGCTTTTATATGAAAAAATATTTAGTAGAATTTCCTATAATATTCCGCAAGGTTTATATGACCTTGGCTATAATAAGTTAGAAAGTTAAAAGGATTTTTCTTAAGTTATCAATAAGATACACATTCTAATAACCTTGATAGAGAAAAAAATGATTTTTTTCCATAAAAATATTACCAAATTATTATTATATAAACAGGTCAAAAAGAATCATAGGAAAATGTGATTATGTGCATAGTCTGACCGGTGCTTAGAATGCTGGATTTGGGGATTATATGCAGAAATAATTTTTTAACTCATGATTATAAAAACAGATATTAAATTAAATGAATTTAATAGGGAAACAATCATCTTATTCTCACCAGACTAAAATTCAGTAACATCTTTCTCTTTATTTTGTTGTTTCTTCCCTTTCCTAACAAATGATACTAGAGAGAACACCTTGTTAGTGTGAAACTGTTAGTCATTCAGTTGTGTCCTACTCTTTGTGACCCTATGAACCATAGCCTGCCAGGCTCCTCTGTCCATGAGATTCTCCAGGCAAGAATACTGGAGTGGGTAGACATTCTCTTCTCCAGGGGATTATCTTTGAGGGATTGAACCTGCATCTCCTGCTTGGCAGGCAGATTCTTAACTGTCTGAGCCACAAGGGAAGCCCAGAGAGGTCACCCTATGTACAATTACATTAATAAATTATTAAAACAGTACAAATATTTTACTATAAAATGTATACAACTAAAGCGTATTTTCTAATGATGACCAATGTTGGGATGTGAAAATTGCCCAGTTACTATCAATCTACAATGCTGAATCAGTAATTTTACTCTAAAGAGCTGATCATGTTTGTTAGAGGAAGAAAGTGCCAACTAACCAAAACAATATGTGTATTCTATTACTCTTCCCATTTGATATTTGACAAAATTAAAATAGTGTCTACCCAAACCACAATATCAGGTTATGTATCCAACTGAGTTTTGTTTACTTGAATCGATACACACAATTGTGCACATTTATTTGTATTACCACAGCCATAGATGGTAGCCACTGAATGTATGACATTTTTACATAGATGCACATGTTTTCAATGATGCTAAACTTAATAATTTATGTATTTTTTATATAGCCCGTGAGACTGAAAGGCAGCCAAAGAGAGCCACATCTAGAAATGTTGCTGATGTAAACTAAATTAAGTTGAGCATAATGTTATGCAAACAAAATGGAAACTAAAGATAAAACATACATATCAGATGCAATTTTAGAACTAATCAAACACCATAGGTCACAAAGGTGAAAGACATCATGTGCTTACATTAAATGATTAAAGGAAAATAGCTTCTGTTTAATGCTCTGGAATACTGTTCTCTCTTGTCTTCTAAAAACAATTACACAGCACCGAGCAGAATAACATTCTTAATCCATCTGTGAATAAATACAGACTGTGGCACATGCAGTGGAGCCATTAATACACTAAATAATTAGCAAATAGTTACCACAGATACAGAATCTACAGGGTTAGTATTTAAAAAACAATATGCATACTCTAGAATTATACCAAAAACAAAAAAACTTTACCTGAAACTTATAAGTAAGCATTTTTATTGCAATTAATATTTAGCTCACCTGATAACACATAAATGAAATGAAAAATATCATATTGGAATTTAGCAGACCCTATTTTCAAAGGAATTTTAATTGTTAGAGCTTAGTACATCCTTGGGTACTTTCAGCATGTGTAGACATTTTCAAAAATCTGGTAAAGTCTTTTCCGATACTACAATAGCAAATAGAAATGCTTTTAAATGCTTTATTATGTGTATTTATAAACTAAGCACACTATATTTATTAACTAACTGCTTACTGATAAAAATAAATTGTAAGAAAGACAATGACCATGACTCGTGTGCCCAACATGAGTACTATAAATTGCTACAAACTGATAATTAATAACTTCTAGGATAAATCTGCAAGAATAGAAAGCATTTCTTTTAATATTTCACAAAATAAACTTTCTTATGGGCAAAATTTAGACGTCATGATTCTGTCTAATGCACTGTATAAACCACTACTTCACGAAGTTTAACTTAACAGATACTTTGCCTGAAATGCAATCACATTGTATAAATTTGCTATAAATTGAGTGGAAATGAAAAAAAATAGCTAAAACAAACAATACATAGTGCATATTTTGAAAATAAAAATATAAATTTATAGATTAGGTTTCAGAAGAAAATCTAATTATCAAACCTAAAATTTTAAAATAAAAATATTATCTTTAGTAAATCAGTGAATGAAAGTTAATTTACTCCAACCCTATACATTTTTGATATTATATGGAATTTAGAAAGATGGTAACAACAACCCTATGTACGAGACAGCAAAAGAGACACTGATGTATAGATCAGTCTTATGGACTCTGTGGGAGAGGGAGAGGGTGGGGAGATTTGGAAGAATGGCATTGAAACATGTATAATATCATGTATGAAACGAGTCGCCAGTCCAGGTTCGATGCACGATACTGGATGCTTGAGGCTGGTGCACTGGGACGACCCAGAGGGAGGGTATGCGGATGGAGGAGGGAGGAGGGTTCAGGATGGGGAACACAGGTATACCTGTGACGGATTCATTTCGATATTTGGCAAAACTAATACAATATTGTAAAGTTTAAAAATAAAATAAAATTTAAAAAAATAAAAAATAAATAAAAATAAAATAAAATAAAAAATAATAAATAAAAAATATTTTTAAATGTCTAATTACACAAACACATGCACACACATACAATTCACAAATAGAATTTTTTAAAAAAGTTTAGCCCATAACAAAGCTGAAAAGTGAAAGAGATCACACAGATACCATATTTCTCAGCAGAAGAAGCCATTAGCTCTGAAGTCTGTTTCAGAAAAAAATTACCAGTTGAATAGGTACACACTACTGTTCTAAGGTTAGGGTTTTTCCAGCAAACAATTTTTGCTTTTTTGAAGTGTTTTGATGTTAACAATCCAGTTGCTATATGGAAGTAAATGCTTAGCCTTTATATCTTCACCTAAAAAGCATAGGCCACATGAACCCTCTCTGAATGATAGTGACAAAGAAAAAGGTGGAGGGAATATTGTGACTTCAATCTGGAAAAGGCCTTAAAGAGTTTAGCAAGCAGCAGTAGAGAATAGAGAATTAGAGAATAGAAACAGTTTAAACAAATGTTTAGAACTGGATCCCATTTCTCTTTATATTTTCATCCATTTTTAGGAACTCATCTTGGTGGCTCAATTTTTCAGAAATTCTTTAAACTTGTTTTAAGCCTATTCATCCTCCTTGGTTAAAGAGCATTGATGACAGCTGTGTTTGAGATATTGAGCCAGGACAGTAGAGAATCATGGAATCTCCTACTTAATCTTTCTCAGCATCATAAACCTTGCTTCCCAACATTTATTACAGTTCCAATTTTACATTTATTTGAGGGTTAATTGGATAGTATCTATCTCTCAGCTAAACCAACAGTTGAGAAATTATTTTAACCACCATTTATCTTTAGGATCTGCAACACTGAGTCATAATATGCATTTGATGTAACATTGACGAATGGATAAATAAATAAAAGCAGAGGCGACTCCCACAAAATCTTTTTGCCTAATCCTACTGAAGATCATGGTAAGCAATAAGCCTAACAGTCCTGCAGATCATATGTTGACTCATATCTTACAATATTTACAGATAAACTAGATAGAGTAATGTTCAGCATGCTAGCTTAGCAGCTTTTTTTCCCTCTGTTGTTTTAGAAAAAGTTTCCATCACTAAATATGTTCTCTCTCAAAATAATCTTTAATCTTACTGAATGTTTATATCTATTGTAGACGTGCTAGTTAACTCTTCAAAATTGTTATTAACATGAAGTCCATGATATAATTTTATTCACTCCAGACTTATGCTCTGCATCAGTTCCCTGGAATCTTTCGTCATTGTACCTTTCCTGTGTGAACTCCTAAAGATCCTAAAATATTTATGCACATATGGATGATTTCCAATTAACTTTGGAGTATCAAACAACTGTGATTTGAGGAATTCATTAACGCATAAACTAAGTAAAAGAGGAGTAAGCCTATCTTGTATAAAGTAGTTTAAAAATAAATTTTTATTTTATAAATCATTTAGGTTATGACTATATAATTATTAACCAATGTTTTGACAGGTGCAAAACAGGGCAAAATAACAAATAGATTATTTTCCTCAGTGTAGAAATGTATGTTTAATTATCAAGAGAAAGTTTTACGAAGATATTTATTAGCATTTGCTGAGAAAGATTGTGGTATGTGATAGAATTAGCACAAAATGAATTTAGTTCAGGATTATACAATTAGCCAGTCGTGCAACTTTGGGCAAGCCATCCTGACTCTCAGCTTATTGTCTGTAAATAAGCAGTTTGGATCAATAAATGACAAACCTAAGGTTACACAGTTTTCTATGGTAACCTCAGGAGTTATCATTCTACTTCTGTTATTCTTGTAAATTTTTGAATGGAGAATTTTAATACATTGTAAATAGTTTGCCATGTTTAATAACTAAGACAAAGATTGAGAATTTCAGCACTTTTGTTATTTTAAAGAAAAGACATTTTAGTTGACCTTGATGAGAGTTAAGTATGTAGATGCTACATATAAAATGTTTAAAGTCTTAGCACTCAAAAATGAGTCGGTCATTTATTATACTGAAAAAAATCTTAGTATACTGAATTGAATAGCTTGAGTTTTTAGAGTTATTACTGGTTGGTAGTTTGATACTAAAATGTTACTTGGGGGAAAAAAGGAATAAATCATTATAAACTGTCAAAGGGAAGGTGGGATGAAGAAGATAAGATGGAGAGATGGTTAATAAAGAACGATTAACTCTCTGCTCGTAAAAGCTTTCTGGTAATTGCTGAGAAACAGAGCATGTACTCAGTGGTGACATGTTCTGATGTATTTGCCTCTCCCGGTTCCTCTCCCTCCTCTTTTCAGAGGCCTCCTCTTCCTCCTTCTGATTGACAAACACCTAACAAGTATCTACCCAGGAGACAGAATGTATATGTAAACTATGATGATTACAATTTGCAGAAAGCTTTAGTACCATCATACAGGTTGTACTTATGTGTTTGTATGTGTATTATATCTAAAATATACACTTTTATACACTACAAAAATAAGTGGTATTCTCATAGGCTCAGTTTTACCAAAAGTCATATCAGTAGATATATTTTGCATTTGCTCTGTTAAAGAAAGTTAATACTCAGACTACTCCACACACTCATTTTAATTGATATATTTTGTTGTTACTACTATTAAGTTGAAAAGTAGACCATATATAGTGTTGATCTGGGGTTAAGTGTGACTAATAGGGTATAAAGAATTTTGATGGAGATAAAAAGACTAGTAGGGATGTAAAAGAGCCAAATGCCCTTGACTATATTCACTTAGACTATATTCAATTAGAATGTTCACATAAGTTACTATATTCATTTAGAATGTTCACATAAGTTAGAGGTCTTTGTTCAGACCTCTAACCTCTCAAAGTCCGAAACAAAATTTCCCTCTTCCAATTAACATATCTAGGTATTTATAATGATCTGTGGATTTCCTTTGCTAGTTAAAGCTCTGTATGTGTGAGAGAGAGAGGAAGATGGTCTTTAAGTGCCCTGGCTTACTCACTTTCCATGCCATTCTTCTCTTCTCACATTTCCCAGTGGCAGTGTAGGGTGAGATGTGATGGAATAGGTGAGAATAAAGGGAGCTTATCACTTTCTCAAGGTCAGCTCTGCTGTTTCTCCAGCTCAGATTTCTAATTTTTTGATCCTGTACAAAGGATATGTTGAATTTATATTTTGGAAAATGCCAAATAAGCAAGTAGCAAAATCAAAATTAGGCCTAACCTAAGGCCAGATAAATGAAACTGCAATTTTGAAAGACAGACTGTTCACTCTACTCTGAGGTCAGTGAAAGAACCAAAAATACTTTCATCTAGCTCAGGTGGTGATGCTATGACTAATTTATTAAATTATTTTCCTTCCTAAAGTGAATGGCCAATATAAAGACCTATCTTTCTTAGTTTTAGAACTTGAAGACTGGTAAAGACGAATTTCATTGAGGCAATCCACAAATTAAATAATTTTTTTAACACTTAAAGTAAATACTGAATGTTTTCACAAAGTTAACATGATGGCCTTAACTTGTGTTTTTATTTATAAATGCAAGTACCTGCTGCTTCACAAAGTCATTAAAAAAAAATCCTTAAACTTTGGAGCTAGATATAGGGCAAAAGATCATTGTAGTTGGTAGGCAAAACAAAAATAGTATTTCCAAATTTCCACCTGGATGTCTACTTTCACTGAATGTACACCTTGTTCAAGTCCTTTCTTGAAACAGAATGATTAGTAGCGTCTTCACTGAGTACAGAAGAAATGTTTACATTCTGAAAGAATACCATATTGATTTCTTCTGATTTCAGCAAACCATTTGCTCTATAAGCAATCATTGTATGTTATTAAGCATATGTTCTCTGAAATATAGTGCACTGAAACATCTGTTGAAGCATCTCTTTCAACATGAGAACTGTTGTTCTACCTTGTGGAAACATCTTGCATAAATAAATGCCAAGGAAGTTATAAAACCTCTCCTCTTTTATGGAGTTTGGCTAAAGAACAATGATAAAAACTTCTGTGTATTACCAGTAATTATGTCACAAGTCACTTTAACCACGTATAAACATATAATTACAGAATGTGAAAAAAATTAAGTTTATAATTTCTCAATTAATCATAACCTTCACTGTGTCTGTTCTATTATTTATGACAATTGGAAAACAATTTGCAAATTTCCAAGCTATAAATATTGTTACTTTTGTGAGATCAAGAAATCTGTTGGTAAGGAAGTAAAGCAGAAAGAAAATTCATTTAATATGATTTGTTGTTATTCAGTTGCTCAGTCATGTCTGATTCTTTGCAACCCCATGGACTGCAGCAAGCCAGGCTTCCCTGTCCTTCACCATCTCCTGGAATTTGCTCAAACTCATGTTCATCAAGCCAGTGATGCCATCCAACCATCTCATCCTCTGTCATCCCCTTCTCCTCCTGCCTTCAATATTTTCTAGCATCAGAGTCTTTCCTAAAGAGTCAGCTCTTCACATCAGGTAGCCAAAGTATTGGAACTTCAGTTTCAGCATCAGTCCTTCCAATGAATATTCAGGATTGATCTCCTTTAGGATGGACTGGTTGGATCTCCTTGCAGTCCAAGGGACTCTCAAGAGTCTTCTCCAACACCACAATTCAAAAGCATCAATTCTTCTGTGCTCAGCCTTCTTTATGGTCCCACTCACATGCATACATGACTACTAGAAAAACCACAGCTTTGATTATTGGAACTTTGTTGGCAAAGCAATGTCTCTGCTTTTTAATATGCTGTCCAGGTTTGTCATGGCTTTTCTTCCAAGGAGCAAGCGTCTTTTAATTTCCTGGCTGCAGTCACCATCTGTGGTGATTTTGAAGCCCAAGAAAATGAAATCTGTCACCATTTCCAGTGTTCCCTCATCTATTTGCCATGAAGTGATAGGACCAGATTCCATGATCTTCGTTATTTGAATGTTGAGTTTTAAACCAGCTTTTTCACTCTTCTCTTTCACTTTCATCAAGAGGCTCTTGAGTTCTTCACTTTCTGTCATAAGGGTGGCGTCATCTGTATATCAGAGGTGGTTAATATTTCTCCCAACAATCTTGATTCCATTCACCCAGCCCAGCATTTCATATGATGCACTCTGCATATAAGTTAAATATGCAAGGTGACAATATACAGCCTTGACATACTCCTTTCCCAAATTGGAACCAGTCCATTGTTCCATGTCCAGTTCTAACTGTTGCTTCTTGACCTGAATACAGGTTTCTCAGGACACAGGTAAGGGGTAAGGTAGGCTGGTATTCCCATCTTTTTCAGAAATTTCCAGTTTGCTGTGATCCACACAGTCAAAGGATTTAGATTGGTCAGTGAAGCAGTAGAGGCTTTTCTGGAATTCTCTTGATTTTTCTATGATCCAACAAATGTTGGTAATTTGATCTCTGGTTCCTCTGCTTTTTTAAATCCAGCTTGAACATCTGGAAGTTCTCGGTTCACTGTCAAAGCCTAGCTTGAAGGGTTGTGAGATGAGTGCAATTGTGTGGTAGTTTGAGCATTCTTTGGCATTGCCTTTCTTTGGGATTGGAATGAAAATTGACCTTGTCCAGTCCTGTGGCCACTGCTGAGTTTTCCACATTTGCTGTCATATTGCATGTGGCACTTTCACAGCATCATCTTCCAGGATTTGAAATAGCTCAGGTAGAATTTCATTATCTCCACTAGCTTTGTTCACAGTGATGCTTCCTAAGGCCCACATGACTTAGCATTCCAGAATGTCTGGCTGTAGGTGAGTGATCACACCATTGTGGTTATCTGAGTCATGAAGATCTTTTCTGTATAGTTCTTCTGTGTATTCTTGCCACTGTTTCTTAATATCTTCTGCTTCTGTTAGGTCCATACCATTTCTGTCCTTTATTGTGCCCATCTTTGCATGAAATGTTCCCTTGGTATCTCTAATTTTCTTGAAAAGATCTCTAGTCTTTCCCATTCTATTGTTTCCCTCTATTTTTCTTTTTTCTTTTTCTTTTTGCATTGATCACTGAGGAAGGCTTTCTTATCTCTCCTTGCTGTTGTTTGGTACTCTGCATTTAGATGGGTATATCTTTCTTTTCCTCCTTTGCCTTTTGCTTTTCTTCTTTTCTAAGCTATTTTAAGGCCTCCTCAGACAATCATAGTGTCTTTTAGCATTTCTTTTTCTTGGGGATGGTCTTGATCACCACCTCCTGTACAATGTTATGAACCTCTATCCATAGTTCTTCAAGCACTCTATCAGCTCTAATCCCTTGAATCTATTTGTCACTTCAACTGTATAATCATAAGGGATTTGATTTAGGTCAGATCTGAATGGTACTGTGGTTTTTACCTACTTTCTTCAATTTAAGTCTAAATTTTGCAATAAGGAGTTCATGATCTGTTGCACAGTAAGCTCCCAGTCTTGTTTTTGCTGACTGAATAAAGCTTTTCCATCTGTGGCTGCAAAGAATATAATCATATGATTTCAGTATTGACTATCTGGTGTGTTCATGTGTAGACTCTTCTCTTGTGTTGTTGGAAGACGGTTTTTGTTATGATGAATGCATTCTCTTGGCAATATTCTGTTAGCCTTTGCCCTGCTTCATTTAAAAAAATTTTTTTTATTATTATTTTTTTTACTGTCATACTATTTATTGTGTTGTTTATTTGTTTCAAGTGAAGAGAATTCTTTATAAAATAACTTTGTTCCCAGATGAATTATTAACCAGGATACTATAAGAAATCTATTGATATATCCACAAATCTCTTGAGGCCTACTACTGCAGTGATTTTTCTGAAGGATAAATCTGACCTTAGAAAGAAGGAAATAGGAAGCTGGAGGGATAGTTGTTAAGAAGGGAAAATGGAAGAGTAGGAAAAGGAAATTAGCAAGTTAAGATGTTCTGCCTATCACTGCAGTTCAAGAAAAGAAGAAAACCATAGTATCAGCAGCTACTCCTAAGTCTTCTGTATTCAGATTCTATTATATTTTATTAAAATATTTTTCCTGCTTCATTTTTAATATGATGACAACATATTAATCATTAATCATACAAAACTTCTGCATCTCACTCAAGTAAGTTTTGTGGAACTAGGTATGTGCAAAGAGCGTGCTTGAGTTGAACACTAAGTCTGTAGCTAAACTTTAAGATGCACTACATAATGCACAGGGTCTTTCCCTTCCCCACTCCAGACCTGCCTTCAGACTTAACCATATTCTGGTATGCAAATGCCATCCAGATGATATTCTGGACCTCTCTCTCAAACTGCTAACATTATTTTAAGCATCTGAGTATCTTCCTTTAATCTTCAGACCCTAAAGAAACCTCATTAGAATTTAAATATATGTAACAGATATGCAGATGACACCAAACTTATGGCATAAAGTGAAGAAGAACTAAAGAGCCTCTTGATGAAAGAGGAGAGTGAAAAAGTTGGCTTAAAGTTCAACATTCAGAAAACTAAGATCATGGCATCTGGTCCCATCACTTCATGGGAAATAAATGGAGAAACAGTGGAAACAGTGTCAGACTTTATTTTTTGGGGCTCCAAAATCACTGCAGATGGTGATTGCAGCCATGAAATTAAAAGACACTTACTCCTTGGAAGGAAAGTTATGACCAACCTAGATAGCGTATTGAAAAGCAGAGACATTACTTTGCCAACAAAGGTCCGTCTAGTCAAGGCTATGGTTTTTCCAGTGGTCATGTATGGATGTGAGAGTTGGACTACAAAGA
>NW_011494832.1:9365272-9375653 GCF_000754665.1 Bison bison bison | reverse complement strand
CTGAAACTCCAATAGTTTGGCCACCTGATGAGAAGAGCTGACTCATTGGAAAAGACCCTGATGCTGGGAAAGATTGAGGGCAGGAGGAGAAGGGGACTACAGAGGATGAGATGGTTGAATGGCATCACTGACTCACTGAACAAGGGTCTGGGTGGACTCCGGGAGTTGGTGATGGACAGGGAGGCCTGGCGTGCTGCAGTTCATGGGGTCGCAAAGAGTAGGACACAACTGAGCAACTGAACTGAAGTGAACAAGGGTAAATTATAAAGCTCTGCATGTGCTTCCCTTCTACCTTTCTGAGTCTTTGGCTCTCTCCTGGTCTGCCCAAGCTGTCTACTTCTTGGTGCCTTGAAATTTGTTTCAGAAACTTTGCTTAGAAAAATAACAACATTCTACATGTGATGTTCAATAATGAGACTTGCAGCAAGCAATTGTTTTGGGACATAGGATTTTCCTGAAAGACAGTTAGTTGTCTTTTTTATCCCTTCTTCCTCTAATATGTTCAGAGATAAGACTGGCCTGCTGAACCAATGAGTTTATATGTAGAGTAAGTTATCCATATTTGGAAACATGAAGAAAAGAAGGAGAAAGGTGATTTCCAGCCAATGGGGATTAGAAAGGAGAATAGAGAAAGAAAACAGAAGCATGAATCAGTTAAGTATGTTCCAATGTAGGCCAGGAGAGGGGAATGTTTGTTAGATCAGTCAGTGAGGAGGGAAGCTACACCTTCAACCAGGTACCAATCTGGGAAACTCATGCCAACCTGGTGGTCTGTCTGTAAGAGGGCCTGGGATGTCATTTTTCTCTGAAACTTGTTCCCATAGGACCCAGCTAAAAGGACATAGCTAAGAATGTGGAGAGACTGCCAAGGTCAAGTTATCAGAGCAAGAAACTCTGCATTGATTGTTACAAAGGAAATTGCCTGAGTTGTGCCTACATGCTAAGAGGATCTCAGTACTCTGTAGACGCAGTGAGAGTTGAGGTAAGCCTGAGACAGGAAATGCTACTGGGCCTGGTGAAATAAAAAGATCACTAGTTGCCACAGTCATAGACTTGAGTGAAGAAGTTAACTGGTCAAGTGCTACTCACATGGTAAGGTGCATGTTCTGGAGGATGGAAAAAAAAAAGGAAGATGCTATCCCCTGAAACTTTGGTATCTCCCACTGCATATGAAGCTACTCAAGCACCAGGCATGCTTTTAGGGAAAGAAGTAAAGACAGGGACAAATTTTCCAGGAGTTTGGTCACTTTTTTTAGCTGAGAGAGATCAAAAACAATATAAAAAGAAAGTTCAAATTATTGATTTTGGCTAAGCTAAGTGAGGAGAAAGGAGAAGAGAAGGAAAAATGAAAGACATGGGGAAATGAGGAAAAATAAAGCAAAGTTTTTTTGTTTTAATTTCTCTCTGATTACTGATGTTACTATTTATTAGAAACTTTTAAAATGTCTTTGAGTATTTTTCAGGGCCTAGACAGTACCAAGAAAAACCGTAACAGTGAATTAAATTCTTACTGGATCGGAAAGAATGAAACCAAGAGTGTTAATAGCAAAAAAGTATATAAGAAAGCCCATTCCTACAGTTAGAGGAGGTAATACTGAGTGAGACTTGGGAACTAAACCTGGTTCCAATGACCTCCTTACCTTCAAAAGCCTTTATGCAGGATGCTCAGTCACTACTTAGCATGTGTACAAGGACTCTTCTCCCCAGTCATACTAACAATCAACCACAAGGAAGGGAGAAATCACCAGTGCCCATCACTTCTAGGAGCCATGTTCCTATACAAAGTGAGAGAACTAAATATGCCTTCTCCATAGAGATGTTATATATTACACAGTAGGTTTCAGTTACATCGTACTGGCTTAGGTCTGGGGGATACTTTTAGGGAAAATTTACTTCTAAATCGGACCAAATCAATAAATGACTTCAGAAGGCTATTTTGAAGTGGTTGACAGTCTGTTTTTACCATATTAGATCAATGGATGTCATTTGAAAGGACTATTCATTCAACTGCTTTGGAAAATAAGTCAGTTTCAAACGCCTTTGCCAAGTTGGAAAAGTCACTACCCTCAGATGACTAACACAGGGTCAATTAAGTAATAGTCTAGTTTAGTCTATCAAGCATCTTCCCTGTCAATGCCAAAATATAAAAATTTTTTAAAGTGCTCAAATGTTCTGTATTGTGAATTAGCTTTAAAAAGTATTTATCTTTAAAGCTACTTTTTTCATTTAATCTAGATTACATAAGACATATAATTTTCAACTCTTTATTACACTTGAACCTTCTTTCGCTGATTCTATGGGCCATTCCTTGAGTTCATATCCTTATTACCCTGGAATATTGTAATTATCCTTCTGAAGGACTATTGATTTCTAATTTTCCCCACATCCAAAACATGCTATTGGCAGACTAGAATTCTCAAAGCAAGGAGTTTTAAGATTGCTTGCTTTAAGAAATCACTACAGTGTTCAAAGTTTTTAAAATTTGTTTTTCCAATATCTTTCCTGTTCAATTTGTGAAGTCCTTTCTTAGTAAGGCATCTAAAACTTGCTTTGATATCTTACATATCTACTTTTTCATTCCTGTTTCTTACTTTCTAATTTTATAGCTACCTATTTCAGAAAAATTAGACATATTCATATTTTCCTTAACACACAGCCCACATTCCCACATCAGGACTTTGTTTACAGGATTCCTGCATGAAACAACCTCTCTTTGCAGCCTCTTTCACTTATACCCCCATACTTTCCAGGTGCTTATGTTCTGGTTCTACCTGTAAGGACCTTGCCCAAAGCCATCTTGACCACAGTCTGTCCATACACTTAATTTATAATCTCTTCTGCATAATCTCAGATTATGTCTTTTCTCTGAGCTTCAATAGAACTTTTAAGTCTTTTTTAAAAATCCCTTTCTGTCTTCAAAGTGTTTGGCAAAACTACAGTTTTGGTTGTCTCTAATACTTAATTTAATCAACTCATGAAAACATGCTATATGAACATATTTATATTTCCAAAATAAATTGGACTAAAGACATATATCATGCTGTTTTTCTTACTAACATATCCACACCCTTCTGGGTATCTTCTGGGTATACTTCCACTCCCTCCTCATGATACCCACTCCAATCTTCCTCTCAGATACTGGTCTTAATCTCACATTACTGAGAAGAGAGGCAGCAATGGATAGACCTAGAGATTATCACACTAAGTGAAATAAATCAGACAGAGAAAGACAGCTATCATAAGATATTGCTTATATGTGGAATCTAAAATAATGACATAAATGAATTTATTTACAAAACAGAAACAGGCTTCAGTTCAGTTCAGTCACTCAGTCCTGTCCGACTCTTTGCGACTCCATGGACTGCAGCACGCCAGGCTTCCTTGTCCATTACCAACTCCTGGAGCTTATTCAAACTCATGTCCATCAAGTTGGTGATGCCATCCAACCATCTCATCCTTTGCCGTCCCCTTCTCCTCCTACCTTCAATCTTTCCCAGCATCATGGTCTTTTCAAATGAGTCAGTTCTTACATACACGGAAAACAAAATTATGGTTAACAAAGGGGAAAGGGGGAAGGGATAAATTAGGAATTTGAGCTTTATATATATAAATATATATACTACTATATATAAAACAGAGAAACTGTATAGCACTGGTAACAATTTTGAAACCTTGTAATGACCTACAATGGAAAATAATCTGAAAAATAATATATATATAATTTATATATGTACATAACTGAATCACTCTGTTGCACACCAGAAACTAATACAACATTGTAAACTGGCTAAACTTCAATAAAAATAAAAAGAACTTCCACAAGCTCACAACAAATCTTTTGCCTATTAACCTGCTTTTCACTACACATAACTCGGCCCTCTCTCACTTTACCACAAATTCTCCTTGCTCTTATTAAAAGTGACTTTTTACCTTGGGTACTAAACCTTATTCTCTCTTGCTTCTATGCAAGGAAATCATTCCAAAAGTTCTCTCCTAATTCTTCCTTTCCATACTATATAATTTCCATTGGTATAAAACCATATTGTAATTGTTTTGTGAAAAAAAGGAAACACTTCTGGGTTTCTGTAGAATAATGACAACCACCTACATTGGAATCTCTCCTCACAGCCTCTAAAAAACCCATATAGAATAAGAAGGAACGCATATGAAACCACCCTTAACGCATTCCTATATCTTAACTAGGAGACAGAAAATACCACAATCTTTAATTTACATAAAAATAAGGAAACAAACATCCCAAATTGAGTAGTGCCAGATCTGGAAGCTACAAGTGAGGAGGAGACTGAACAGAAACCCATGAGAGAGAGGGAGTCCTACATTTAGGTACTGAAGGAGGTCACAGCATAGACTGCTGGGGAATTATTTTAAAAAGGACTTGAAAACACAGAATCAAAACTAGTACTTTGGGAAGGCAAACCATAGATTCTGGGAGAAAGGGACTCCTTGGGGAATTGGTACTGATGGGAAAGAATAAACAAGTGGTGGAAACCAAGCATTCTAAGGAAAGAGAATCATAAAATCAGAAGATGTTATCAATCTTTCTCCTCCACTGAAATGAAAGGAGCCATTTACGAAGAAAACTGCCTCCAGTTGTACCAAAAGAACTTAGAAACTAAGAAAATTAGGAATCCACACCCAAACTCCTCATAGAGAATTACCTGCTTTGCTGGTTTATGAAAATTTATTCTTTCAGAAGGAACAGACATTAGCAAAAAAAAAAAAATAATAATAATAATCCATGTTTAATTTAGGGAAAAAAAAGCCAAAAATGAGAATCAAAACATTTCCAGTGATGAAAATCACTCTCATTCAAAATAAAAATATCAAAAAGAAAAAATAAGGAAAGATAAAACTAGAGAATATAAAGAAAAAACTATAGAAATGTGAAATTATTCATATAGTACATAAAGTGCAAAATAATACAAGTTTCTTCAAAATAAATTAATCCTATTAAACATAATGAGCTTAATCCATCTACTAAAAGGTAAACATTTTCAAACTGACTCAAAGTAAAAGTCTACTATATATGTTGAGTTAATGAAATAAGTCTAAAATGATATTATTCATAAAGTTGAAAATGAAAGGATGAGCAAAGATGTATCAAGCAGCAAAGGAGGCGGTTTATAATATTAGACCGTAATACACAAAGGAAATGTTATGGTCATCTATGGGCCAAAGATTAGAACACCTAACTTTATAAAGTAGAAACTATAGGCAAAGGTAGAAGAAATAGACAGAAAATAAGAGGATAGATCATATGAAAATATATAGACTAACAGAGAAAGTGCCTTTAACTCAAGTGCACAAAAAAAGTCATGAAAACTGACCATATATTTGGCTGCTCAAATCTCCCAAATTTCTATAAAGCATAAATATTGCAAATAACATTTTCTTACATGGATACAATATATTTAGAAAATAATATAATTTTAAAATAAGCAAGAACAACAATATCTCTTTTTCCTGCTGGGAAAAAAAACTCTATTAATTCATTGGAGGAAGAGGAAATAGGAAATCAAATTGCAGAATTTTTGAAAAATAATGACAATATAACACTACATATCAGACACTCTTGGCTCTAATTCAAGTGATAATCAGAAGAAAATGTATCTGTTTATATTAATAAAAATCAGAGTGAAAATAACAATAAAATTCTCAAAGCAAAACTTTTAAAAAAGGAAACTAAAAACAAAAAAGCAGGAAGCAAATAACTAATGCATAGCAAAAATTAATGAATTTTAAAACAGAAAACAGTACAACCAACTAATCAATGAAAAAGTTGTTTTTTAAGAAAAAATCAAAATAATTACTAGCCCACCTAATTAAATATAAAAGAAAATTAACAAGAAATTACAACTGATAAAGATCAATGAAACAAAAAGAAAATTAAAAATTAAGTAATTATTGTCCAACTCTAGGCAGATAAATTTATAAACTTATATGAAATAGATAACATCTGCTGCTGCTGCTGCTAAGTCGCTTCAGTCGTGTCTGACTCTGTGCGACCCCATAGATGGCAGCCCACCAGGCTCCCCCGTCCCTGGGATTCTCCAGGCAAGAACACTGGAGTGGGTTGCCATTTCCTTCTCCAGTGCATGAAAGTGAAAAGTGAAAGTGAAGTCACTCAGTCGTGTCCGACTCTTAGTGACCCCATGGGATTTTCCAGGTAAGAGTACTGGAGTGGGGTGCCATTGCCTTCTCTGAGACAACATCTAGGAAAATATAATTTACCTATATTTAACCCAGTAGAAATAGAAAGGTTAAATTTATATAGCAGAAAAAAGGTATTAAAGATTTCCACCAAACCTTCATAGACCAGACATTAACAATTTTATGATAGTATTCATGAATAATCTGAAAGAATCCATGATTAAAGTTAAGGAAACAATAAAATAATTCAGAAAATTAGCAAAATATAAAATTAATATATAGACAGCAATAGACTCCAGTACTCTTGCCTGGAAAATCCCACGGACGGAAGAGCCTGGTGGGCTGCAATCCATGGGGTCGCTAAGAGTCGGGCACGACTGAGCAACTTCACTTGGACTTTTCACTTTCATGCATTGGAGAAGGAAATGGCAACCCACTCCAGTGTTCTTGCCTGGAAAATCCCAGGGACGGGGGAGCCTGGTGGGCTGCTGTCTATGGGGTCACACAGAGTCAGACATGACTGAAGTGACTTAGCAGCAGCAGCAGCAGCAACTTCTACATCTGAGGCTTACCTGGTGGTGCTAGTGGTAAAGAACCTGCCTGTCAATGTAGGAGATGTAAGAGACATGGGTTCGATCCCTGGGTTGGGAAGATTTCCCCAGAAGGAGGGCATAGCAACCCACTCCAGTATTCTTGCCTGGAGAATCCCATGGACAGAGGAGCCTGGTGGGCTTACAGTCCCTAGGGTCACAAACAGTCAGACACGACTGAAGCAACTCAGCATGCACACAACCTCTGTATCTATTAACAATACCCAGGTAGAAGATATAATGAAAGGAAAACCTAACTTACAATATCAGCAATAATGTAAAACAATGAAACATTAAGAAATATACATGGGAGTTTCCTGGAGGTCAATGGTAAGGACTTAGGGCTTTCATGTCCATGAGTTCAATCCATGGTTGGGAAATTAAGATTTTGCAGTCTGAATAGTGCAGCCAAAAAAAGAAAAGAAATGTACAAAACAGTTAAGAGAAAAGCTTTAAAACATTATGGAAATACAATGAAGTAAACTTGAACCAATAAAAGGGTGTTGTTTGTTATTGGTTTGGAAGAGTCAAGATCATAAAGAGTCATTCCTCCTCATCTTGCATGATTATTTTCTATTTGAATCTTAAAATCAGTTGGTTTACCTCTGCAAAAAAAAAAAAAAAGGTTAACTATGAATCATACTATGTGTGCCTATCTTCTTTCACCAGCTACTGGTTTTCTGAAGCTAATGTACATTGCTGGCATAGTTGTAGTTTATTTTTATTGCTCTATAACCTTCCCTTATGTGAACTGTCCACAATATATTATCCTTCCTATTGTTGAGGATAGTTTGCATGGTCTCCAAGTGAGACTATGTCAAATAATTTTGTTATAAACATTATTGTATAGTTACTTTGATGAAGATATTCATACCTTTTTCTTGGGCTCAATCTATGCATAGAATTGTTGCCTATAGGGTATGTATACATTTAGGGTTTGGTAGATAATGCTAAAGAGTTTTCCAGAAAGGTTGTAAAAATTTACATTTTCATCCACAATGTATGAGAGTTTGGATTCTCCCATCCTTAGCAACTACTGGCATTTTGTCCTTTCATTTTGGTCATTCTGGTGGATGTGTAATGGAATCACATTGTGGTTTTAATTTGTATTTCCGTGGTAGCTGCCGACATTATTGGCCCTTTAAATACCCTCTTTTATGAAAAGTCTGCTCAAGTCTTTAGACCATTTTATATTACTTTGCCATCTGGCCTTTGGTTAGATTTAGTCAAGACAAAAGTTTGCAGATGATCAATAGATGAGAAACAGAAAAGCTTTATGCTTCTGGGTCTCAAAATGAAGCAAGTTTTGGTAGTTTCTGGTAGTTGCAGGAGAAGAAATAGCAGGGTCAAAGTGTTTCTAACTCCAGCATCGCAGAGCTAACACCTTTCATCAGCCCAGTTCTGGTTAAGGCAACACATTTTAGCAGATCCAATAAGGACTGGAACACCACACTCAACAAAGACTTGCAGCTTTGGAGCATTAGTAGTACCTAATCTCTCAGGATCATTCTTTTCCTTTTACTCTTCCAGACCCTGTCCTTCTCTCTTTTGTTGCTCCTTCCAACATTTTTCATCTATTTCCCTATACTCCGATTTCCTATCTTAAATGCCTTTGGCTTGACAATTAAATGCTTGGATTGGTTTCTGTGTTCATAACCGGCTCATAAAGGGCCTGAGAAACAGAAAAATAAAATGACATATTTCAAGCATGTTCATGAAGCATTCTTAGTGATAACAAAACATTGGAAACAACTCAACTGGCTATCAACCTGAAAACGGATAACTCATGACATCTTCACACAATAATATCATTAAAAGCAATGAAAATGAACAAAAAGCAACAGCATTCACAACAGGGAAGATGAATCTTAGATACTGCTGAGTAAGTGAGTAAGTGAAAGTCGCTCAGTCGTGTCTAACTTTTTGTGACCCCATGGACTGTAGGCCTCCAGACTCCTCTGTCCATGGGATTCTCTAGGCAAGAATACTGGCATGGGTTGCCGTTCCCTTCTCCGAGGATCTTCCCAAACCAGGGATAGAACACAGGTCTCCCACGTTGCAGACAGATTGTTTACCATCTGAGCCACCAGGGTAAAGAAAGTCACAGAAAATTATTATTTTTAGAAAGCTGTTATATTTATATAAAGTTAAGAATAAAGCATCATGTTGGATATTGTTTAGAGCTATAATCATAAGTACAGAAAAATGGCAGAGAAAATAAGCAGTAAATTTAGAATATTGTTCATTTCTGTATGGTAGGCAAGAGGATGGAATCAGGGAAGAGCACAAAGAAAAGTTGAGAGAATTATAATTTTCTAACTCTTAGTTTAAGTGGCATATTCTTCAATGTGAGTTCTATTTTATTGTGTATACATGTGTGTTTGCTATTTTTTCTATTTCAAATGCCACATAACAAAAGTAATTTTTAGAAAAGGCTTTTTTTGAGGGGTGAGGGGTGGTGTGGCTCTGCAGCACAGCTTGAGGGATGTGGGATCTTAGTTCCCTGATCAGGGATCAAACCTGCACCTGTGGCAGTGAAAGTGTGGAGTCCTAACCACTGTACTTCCAGGGAATTCCTAAAAAGAAGACAATTATTGTACACTAAAGTCTGGAGGCAGAAAACAAAATTCCCATTATGTACATGACTATACATCTAGGTCTATTTTCTAGACTTCTAATTTGTTTTATTTGTTTATCTGATCTTTAACCAATACCTCACTGTTATCAACTGGCTATCAACATGAGAATGGATAACTCCCAATGCATTCAAACAATAATATCACTAAAAGCAATGAAAATGAACAAAACAACAGCATACACAACAGGGATACACAAATATCGT
Source organism: Bison bison bison (assembly GCF_000754665.1). Classification (NCBI taxonomy): domain Eukaryota; kingdom Metazoa; phylum Chordata; class Mammalia; order Artiodactyla; family Bovidae; genus Bison; species Bison bison. Next base: position 9,366,050 of record NW_011494832.1, on the reverse strand, counting down.
AAGTTTATAATATTCTAATAGTTAATACTGGAAGATCACCATTTTTAATACTGGGCATGCTATCAATCATACCATACTTACAATATTAACCTTCGTTAGTGTGGATCACTTATCTTTTATTATTATTCTTAATTAATGAAATACTAATTTCTTGATAATTTTTAAATGGTCATGTTTTTGTCTTTTAAAATTAGCTCCATTCTTACAGTTGGATATTTTACATATTGTAAAGTTAGAGATAATTTTTAAAATACACATATATCATAGACTTTTAATGTAGATTCTTTTGGCAAACATATGAATAAATTTTGGGAAGTAAAACTGCTTGCCATAGGTAAACATAATTTTACTGAAATGTCAAATAGAAACAGAAGGCAGTTTTTAAATAGTAGTATAGTGGCTTATTATTATTCAGTAAATTAAGGTAAATAAAATTTAAAAGTCAACTATTTGATGAACGAATGTTCCTTGCAAATGAAAATTCCAGTAAAGTGTATCTATGCTTCAAGGGTCAGAATGATCACTGAACTAGATAAACTTAAGCTATAGGATTCCATTTTAAGCTTATAATTTACAAAAGCAATAACTCCATGTTAAACTGGGCATTTTGGAAAGTTGTATTTATTCTTCGATAAGTGAGATATAATTCAGTCTATTTCAGTAGAGAACTTGCTAAAGTAAGGGTGCAGATTAGGCCCACTCGCCTACTTAACACACAAGCAGATCCAGCCAAATGGAAAATGTGTGGTTTAAGTCTTTTTTTTTTTTTTTGTATGTA
>NW_011494832.1:9357039-9365172 GCF_000754665.1 Bison bison bison | reverse complement strand
ACTTAACACACAAGCAGATCCAGCCAAATGGAAAATGTGTGGTTTAAGTCTTTTTTTTTTTTTTTGTATGTAAAATAATAACAATGATGGACTAAGGATTTAGCATTCTGGGCTGTTTTAAACCTTTGACATTCACTTAGTTACTAAGTTATTAAATGATAATGATAGCTACATGACAGTCATCCTCTTGATCAGCAGAGATCATTTCCCACTAACTCCATCTCGACTGCTGTTTTAGGAAAACATGGCGGGCATTTTCAAAAAATTTAATACATTTGTTATATATTCATTTCTGAAGAACAAGTAGGAGAGAAAAATATGCAGAGAATGAAAATCAGGATTCTCTTAACTATTATACATTTTACTTTTTAATGGAAAAATATGCATCATCCCACAGCTAAAGAAATATTAGAGGGATAAACACAGTAGGAAAGGAAATCATGAATTTTCTCCTATTTGTGGAACTGATGGTTTAGGTTTATTAACACAAACCTCACTATTTAGGAAAGAAATTCTATCTAATGCATTTATTTGGAAAGCACTTTTATAATATCTGTAAGAATCTGTGGGTTATTTTGGAAAATTTTCCATTTTTTAGGGATACTGATTTCGTTGTGGCTAAGCTGCTGTTTAAGACCTTGAACAAAACAGAAGTCCTGGAACGTCTTCCTGCTGTCTGCACAGACCTGTTTTCTCCAGTTACCACACAAAGGAATAGTTTAATTCCACTTGGAATATAGGTATGTTTGAGTTTCAGGAAATAATAGAGCACGGTAGATTAGTTGTGAAGTAGAACAAATAAGCCACAAGAGGGCATATTTTTCTTGGTTTCATCACTCTTAAATAAATAAGGCTTGCCTCAATTAGGTATCATAGGAATCCCTCCCTTTCTCCCACTTTCTTAGAATACACTTGTGTCCACAGCAAGCTCTAAGGGTGGAGTGGTGGTGGTATGAGGTATTAAGAAAAGCAAACTTAAAGATATTTTTTTCTTATATGATGTATAGGAAAGTTGTTTGCTTTCACTTAAAATATTTCTTTGGGGATGGTTTGTTTATAGAAGAACATTGTTAAAAATAAAAAAAAAATAAAAATAAAACAAAAAGTCATTTATTTTATTTTAAACTCCTCCATTCTGCAATAGCTCTGTGGAGTCCTATATCAGACACAGAAAGCCTTTCCAGTTTCTAGTGAATGTTCATAGTCAAGGAGGTTTTCTTTTCTGAGGTCTCAGGACTTGGGCCAAAGGGGTTGGGCTGTTTTTATTTTTGTTTTGAAGTGCATTCCTGCTGAATTTAATTATTCACCACACCCCAACCCAGCTAAGTAAATATAACCTTAAGATTCTGGCTTAGAAAGGGTTTGAAAAATAACTGATTTTTATTTTTTCCAAAAAAAAAAAAGGGCTATATAGCAGGGTGCTGTTTTGCAGAGGGCATCAAGGCAAGTCACGAGAAGCTAGGTGATCACTCCGTCTTCTCGTCTTTCATTTCCTCATGTATAACATGAAGACTAGAGGATCTTTGAAGTCTCTCCTAACTCTAAATATTTATGATTATGATGTTATAAGAGTTTAAAACACAAAGACATTATAGTTTCACATTCCGATGAACTAACTATAAACTATCTTCTGTCTTTATTTGATGATAAGAAACAGGGATCCATTTACTTCTGAGAGATCTATGCCTGGCTAATACTATGTCTAATACTGTATTAAAGGTGAAAGTCAGGTGTGTTCTTTTCCACTACTGAACATGATATAATGATCTTAATATGTTACTACCTAATGATCCAGTGATGAATGAATTGTCATGATCAAATGAAACAGATGTGAAAAAATATCTTCAGTTTATAAAGGGAAAGTATCTGATAGAAGATTAGGAGTTGGGTGAGCTGCTTTCAACTCATGTCATCACTTGTTTCAATTAGACATAAACTAAAACATACCCCAGTTTTCTTATACGAGTATAATAATATCTTTTATCTGTTGGTACTAATGTGCTAATACATGGGAAAATATTCATAAAATAGTATTTTAATTTATAAGGCAGAAGGGTTTTATGTCTGACCAAGGTACGATTATTTTTATAGAAGTGAGCACTAAATGGATTGGGTTTCGTCTCCATTTCCTTGTCTCTGTGCAGAGAACTTTGCAGTCTCTTTTATCTGTCTTTTTCCTTTTAATTTCCATAGCTTTGTCAACAGAAGATTGTACAGAAAAGTACTTACTTTCTGCTTAAAGTATAGTCAAAACCTCTGAGATTCTGCTAGATTTAAACTCTGGAGCCAGTAATTATCATTCTCCTGTCTCCTGGGCAGAGGTAGCTATATGTGGAACTGGAAAAGCCTAGAATATACCTATTCTATCCTTTTCCATCCATGCTACCTTCCTTTATGGGTTCTGAAATAGATTAACGATTCTTGAAATTCTACAATTAGAATTTTATTCTTTAGCATTATTCAGTATCAAAATGTAATCCTTAAGAAATACTGTATTTCATATTATCTAATGTATATGTACTACCATAGAGTGAAAATGACTTTGATTCAATCTGTGAGCCCTAAGGAAGATGAGTGGTGTGTCACAGAGGAATAAACTGGACACTCAAGACAAGTTTACTCATTCAATAAAGTTTCCAAGCACCTGGAAGGAATTTTGTTTTTCCTTTTTTTTCTTTTCTTTTTCCCCTCAGTCTAGAACAGATATAGCAGCACCAATTAGGTAGTTCTGATGATACATACTGGCTTCCCTGGTGGCTCAGCGGTAAAGAATCTGCCTGCAATGCAGGAGATGTGGGTTCCATCTCTGGATCAGGAAGATCCCCTGGAAGAGGGCACAGCAACCCACTCCAGTATTCTTGCCTAGAGATTCCCATGGACAGAGGACCCTGGCTGGCTACAATCCATAGGATTGCAAAGAGTCAGACACAAGGGACTGAGCACCCATGATGAGAGACATCTCTTTCAGTGTAATTAAGGATCATTTGCTGAGACTCGAAGAGTCACCCTTGAAGATAAACTAAACTATATAACACACCTTACATTTTAATAAAACTCTGTAAAATACTTTTCGTGTGTGTGTGTGTGTGTGTGTGTGTGTGTGTGTGTGTGTGTATGCTCAGTCTTTTCCTACTGGATGTTATTTTAAGAATCCAGATTGGGTATTAACCAACACTGCAGACCAGATTACCAAACTGCTTTGCTGCTGCTGCTGCTAAATCGCGTCAGTCGTGTCCGACTCTGTGCGACCAGGCAAGAACACTGGAGTGGGTTGCCATTTCCTTCTCCAATGCATGAAAGTGAAAAGTGAAAGTGAAGTCGCTCAGTTGTGTCCGACTCCTAGGCACCCCATGGACTGCAGCGCACCAGGCTCCTCTGTCCATGGGATTTTCCAGGCAAGAGTACTGGAGTGGGGTGCCATTGCCTTCTCCCACCAAACTGCTTTAGATAACAGTAAATTTCAAACTCTTAAAAACAGTTGTAAAACCATACTAGGGATATGTGGGATCCATACTGTGTGAGATCCTGTAGAGTTAGTAGAAATTTCAGAAATAAATTCAGTGACTAATTATTGTCATCACATCCACTGTTTTCATTAACTCATTTAACCCCCAAATATTTGTTAAGCACCCACCATATGCGAGACACTCACAAGTATCGTGAGGATTACAAAGCCCTGGGCACAGCTGAGGCCATTCATCACAACTGAGCTGTGTGGTTGACTCTGCCTGCTGCGTGCTCAGAGTAATTAAAAGGAAAGAAAGCACAGAACCCAGTTTCCAGATGTTGTCTTCTCATGGTATGTTCAGGATGCCCTAGAAAATGCAGTCTAAATTTGAAGTCAGGGTACTTCAAACTAAATCAGTTTAATACAAATTCATAGGCATTCATTGTTTTAGGAGCTAGAGAAACAAGAACACAAAACAGGTGATACTCTTGTATGGGATGCAGACAAATGTATAACTTAGTATGATATAATGTGAAAGAGATGTATTTGGTAGCGAAATCAAAGTGCTCTGGAAAAACAGGAGAGAGTGACTGTTTCTTTGGGGGGTTTGTGGAAAAGGTTGAGACAGTAGCAAAAGGGAGATGTCATTTAGCTTGAGTATATTAAGCTAGGATTTGAGACAGGAGGGAAAAAGGGGAAATCCAGAGTTAACCACAATTCTAGTTAAATACAACATTCTGGCCAACAAACTGACAAAATATTAGAAAATTAATAGAATAAAAATCAAAAGCTTCTTATCACAAACCCACCATATGCAAAACCCTAAGCTATGCTGGGGGAGACAAAAGAGGCATTTTGTTGTCACAATGAGCTTGCAGTTTGGTCTGGGGGCAATGACCTAAACAAATAAAACAACATAAAAATATTTTAAATGTAGCAAACATATCAAGCATATGGTTAACTATAAAATGAGTGGTATGACACTAAATAGAAAGCATGCAGCAAAAAACATGGCTATATGTTGGAATAGTCTGTAAATTTTCCTGTATCCAAAGAAGAAAATTATGGGGTTTGTTGGTTGACAGTCAAAACCAAGGTTACAGTGATGGGGCAGTATGAGACACAGGAAAGAACCTTGGTTAGAGTTAGGAAACTTGAATCCCTCCTAAGCTGGCTCTGCCACCAACCATCTGTAACTTAAAATGACTCATTTAGTTCTGGTGGCCCTCAGCTCCCTGAGCAGAGGAAGGCTGAATGAAGAGTCTCCTCCCCTAGACCAGTTCTTCCATTGTTGCCATTGTCTGCTCATTGCCCCCAAACCAAACCCCGCCTTGTCATTTGCCAAGGGAGCTCTGAGACCTTACAAGCTGTGCTCTTAAATCAAGCTGACAAATGCAGGACCCCGTGGCTGCTTTTTTTCAGAGGTTCCACCCCAAGTCGGTTTTATGTTTCAGACTAATAAGTGCAAGGTGTGTGACCACGGACCCAGAGTTCCCATAATAGACACGTTAGCCAATAAGACCCAAAGTTTCATGACTCATCATTTGCACAGCCCTTCTCCATGTCCCTGAGGTCAGCCTGATAACGAATTCATTTCTAAAATCCGTGGAATCAAATCATTATTTCTGTATTCATTTTCTTAAAGAGGATCCCAAATCCTCCAAATCGTGTGAGTTCCAGGCTCCACAAAATGTGGATTCAGCCTATTCCTCATACACTTCCAAGTTTTCTATTGCGTGACCAAGGTGTGTACAAATCTACACAGGGAAAGTAAGACAGGAATAAGTGACTTAACTCTGTTGGTCTGGTATGAGGTAAAGAGGAAAAAAAAAGACTTACACCTTCTGTTGTGTGTGTGTTTGTTTTTTGTTTTCCTTCTGCTTGGTCTTCCCTCGGTGCCAGCCCGTTATTGGTGGGCTGATTTCTGTCGCTCATCTTTCAAGGCCAGTTCTTTCAAGGCCACTAACAGTAACAGTGGATCGTAATTTTACAGACTGGAACACAGGTACTCTTTTAGAGTCCTAGAGTTTCTGAGACAAGGTTTGTCCTGTTTCTTCCGCGGGGAGTCTTTGGAGACTTCATGGTATACAATAAACAGGCCCTAAATTCACGGAGGCGAGGGTTCAAACGTCAGAAGTTCCTTTACATACACAGTGCCCTGACCGGAAAAACATACCCTAGCGCGGCTGGGGCTACATTTAATCCACGCTGCTGACAGCCCGCGCGCCGACGGGGATGGACTTCTGCACGCTGGGGAGGACTGGCGTGCGCACTGAGAAGGGGGGGCCAAGGGCTGCGGGAGGAGATCGGAAGGGGAGAGGTAATCCCCGGCGTTTTGAGCATCCCCTTTTTAGAAAGACTGAGTCTCTCCCGGGACAGCTGCTGCGGTCACACCACAAACTTAAAAGCCGGCCTCCCGCTCCGAGCGTGCCTTTCCTCGCCACCCTCGCCTCCCCTCAGCTCCAGCTGGTGCCTGGCTCCGCGCCGCTCCGGCAGGGCGCTTGGGGGTCAGCAGCGCCCCCTGCCTCCCGGCCAGTCCTCTGTGGCCGCAGCCTCCTCGCTCCACCAGGGCCGCCCGCGGCTCCGCGGCTCAGCTAGCGCTGCCGCTCAGAGGAGGTCGCGCCGGTGTCCCGGGTCGCCGCCTCGCTCGCGCACCTCCTGCATCCCCTTCCTCTCTTCCTGAAGAGACAGCGGGCACCGAGGGAGGGAGAGAAGAGGTCGCGGCAGGTAAGGCAGGTTTCGGGTCACCTGCTGCTCCTGTGGGAGGGTGCTCTGGGGACCGCGGTGTTCAGTAGGGGATGACTGGATTCGGGGGTGGCCGAGGGTCTGAAGTGAGGATACCGAGTGGCTGGGAGATACGGGACACTATGGGACGGGTAGAGCTCTCCGGAGCTGACAGGAGTGGGTCCGCCGGGGGCCAGACGTAGAATCCGGCGCTGAGGCGTGGACGGTCCGGGCTCGCGGCACAGGGACAGCGTGGCGGCGGGCGCAGCCCCCACACTCGCCACCACCGCCGCAGTCTCCTCAGCCCGAGTCGGGCAAAAGTTTTCCTCCCGGACGCGCCCGGGAACTTCGCTCGTTCTCGTTCCCTCCGGGACGCTGGCGGCCGGGAGCGCTTCTGAACGTGCCCCCTGGCTCCCCCGGCTGCAGGTTCATTCGCAGACGCGTCGGTGGGGACCGTCTGAGGAGGACTTGACCTGGGGCGTCTGCGCCCTCCCTCGCTCCTTTTCCCGACGCGTGGGGGAGGGGACGGGGAGACCGTGGCGGTTGTTTGTGTTGTGGTGCTTTTGGGGAGGGATGGGCGACGCCTTTTACCCTGTGAGGGAACCGTGACGCTCCTTCTGACGGGAGCTTGCATCTTCCCAGACTCGGAGGGCAAAGTTGGAAGCAGACACCAGCCTCAGAGCTGGCTGACTGGGAAAGGCGGTTCTTGCCAAACGCACTCTTAAGGGAGCCGGGCATCCCCCGGTAGCCTCGGCTGGGCTCCCTCAGAAAAGGCCCGGATTCGACTCCTGCCGGGAGTTTTAACCCGCCTGATTTAACCCCGCGGGGTGTTCCCCAACCCCTCCCCATGCGCCCGGAGTTCATGCGTTAATGGTCCGCCCTGGAAGAGCCCCGGCAGTTTTCGGCATCACCTGATTCTCCTTCCCTCACGACCTAGTTCAACCTCGTGGGCTGAGTTGCTTTGCTTGCTTCCCGGCGCGCGGAGGGGACCCGACAGGAGAAGAAGGAGGCGCCGCGCTCCCGCGACTAGGCTGGACTCGAAGGGACTGGACCGGAGCCGCGTGCCCAGCAGCTGCGGCCGCTGAGGTCCCCAATTTTAAGTTACCGAGACTGGAGTTAAATAGGCGAACTTTCCGCTGTTTAGCCCCAAGTGAAGCTGTAATGAAAGGCAAATGTCTCTACGAAGACTCTTCTTTCCCCACCAAAGCCCCTCCCATCCTTAGCCTGTCAGTGCCATTTGCCAGAGAAGGGGCGAGGGGACCGAAAGTCAAATTTAGCTGGAAAGATTCTCCTCCCGTGGGTGTGTGTTGAGGACGGTGTCCCTAACGGATGAAAAGGGTTGAGGGCGAGGTAGACTGGATGAGACCCCACTCCGGGGTCTGGGGCTGCTATTGTGTAACCATGGCAACCGCCGGGGCAAGAGCGGCCAGAGCCTTCCGGGTTCTGCACGTGGAAAGAAAAATGTGAAGGGTGGGGAAGGGAGAGAATCACATGTCATCACTCCTGTGTTGCCTTCGCTTCTCCTGCTGTTCTGAGCCAGACAGCTAGGAGGATGAGCAGGAAAGGTCTGGGTTGGGTGTGAGCAGCCCCAGCCAGCAGTTACTTTAACTCTGTCCCGCCTCAGAATCACTGAGGCCTGTTCTAGCAGTTAAAGCTGGCCAGAGAAGCCGTCGCTGATAGGCTACGAAGTGATGGTTCAGGTCAGGGAGATGGGAAAAGGCCTTGGCCTTTGGAAGAGAAAAGGCCAGGAAGTACAGGAAGGTGATGTGGGAAGAGATAAGAATAGGGTCAAGAGGTAGCTGAGAGACAATAAAAGGGTACTGATCTGGACTGCCAAAATTTCAAATGGAATTTGCCCATTTATGAAGTGGAAAACTGGTGGAAAAGGGAAGGGACAAACACATTGCATCCTAGGTATTTTGTACATTATCACCATTAATATTCTCAACAGCAGTACGTTT
>NW_011494832.1:9340719-9356939 GCF_000754665.1 Bison bison bison | reverse complement strand
TTTTGTACACACAATTTTATTAGACTTTATATTATGTCAGTCAGCAACCTATATTGTGTGACTGCCATTGTCTGAAACCTCAGCAAGGTCTCTTGTCCCTTTATCCGGGTTCTATGATCAGATTTTTCTCCCTCTCAGCCAGTAATTAAAGTATTGCATTTAAGGGCTTCCCAAGTGGCGTTAGTTGGTAAAGAACCCGCCTGCTAATGCCGGAATTGTGAGAGGAGGGTTCGATCCCTGGGTCTGGAAGATGCCCTGGAGGAGGGTGTGGCAACCCACTCCAGTATTCTTGTCTGAAGAATCCCCATGGTCAGAGAAGCCTGGAGGGTTACAGTCTGTAGGGTCGCAAAGAGTCTGACACGACTGAAGCAACTTGGCATGCATTGCATTTAAGGTGTAGGTCAAAAATGTGATGCTTTGGAAAGGTGCTACATTAAGCCATGAACTCGCCATGTTTAGTTAGTTTTTCTTTTTAAAGAAAAGAAACAGAGTTAGAAATGTGGGGTGTCCCATTTTGGTTTTTTCAATTTTAAGAAAAAATATAATTCTTAAAAATGGTATTGGTGGTTAAGGGAGTAAACAAAGCAGTCACTTTCCTTTTAGAGATGAGAACAATGAGATGTGAAGGTGTTAGCTGCTCTGTTCAAATGTAAGCTAGTAAGAGGTGGAGCTGAGACTGGAACTGTTTTACCTGGATGTTGGTCACCTTTTAAGAACTTCAGGCAGCTTTCCATGACGCCACTTAAGGGACCTTTCTAAGATCAGTTTGATGCAGTATCTGTATATTATAATTTACAGGGGAAAAACCCCAACAATTTAAATGGGATTCAGGGTTGAAGATGGGTATGGGCCACAACAAGTGTGTAGAACAAGAATCTTATGTACATGATATTAATAATTTATATTTATACAGGTCACTGTGCCTTATGGGGAATTATTTAATAATGTTTATATAGGAAAAACAGAACAAAAAGAAACATTTTATCAAATAGTAACCCTTTGGCTATGTTGAGAAAATTCTCTGAGGTTAATGAAGTTTTCCTTAGTCTACTTACTGCCTTCACAACCTGATACCTACAAACTTACTTCATATTTTGGCACCACCATTTCACCTTTGTGTCTGTGGCCCATTTGCTTGCAAGAAATAATCATTTGACTCCTGTTACCCTCCTGCTGACTCTCTGAGAGGGGAGATTAAGGGAAAATGCCTGGCAATGCAAAATGTTTTGAAATTTTCAGAGAATTATAACCAACACCAGTAGAAACTAAGGGTAAAAGATAAAGAAATAATTATGTATCTTTTCTTTTGCCTTTTTGCAGACTTTGTACTTAGTCTTAGATAATTTGCTCTATAATTTTGCATGGGAAAATTATACACAAAGCTAAACTGTGTTTTCAATCTCCTTTGTGTGTGGAGGGAGCTGGTAAGGGTGGGAGTGGGAATTATTTTTGGTGTCAGGGAGGGTCTGGAATATAAACAATTACAAAGGCAGAGGAAGCACATGTACTGTTTCCAGTGACAGGCTAACACATTAAATATAGGTTTGAACTTGAGTCACCAGGCTGAATTACTCTCACGTCTTTTCCAAAACTAGGAAATATATTGTTTGGAGTTGGAGTTAAATTAAAACTATATGTTTCATGGTGCTCAGGTCTTATTCCTCATACTGTGGTCTTTTTGCATTGCATGGGTATTTGTAAACTATCAAAAGGTTTATCACAGACCTGAAAGTTATCTGTAGATGTCCTCTGGAATTGGCAGATATCTCTGTTGCCCTCTGTTTGTTTTCTGCTTGGACAGAGTTACTGGGTTAAGTCATCCCCATTTTTATTATTTAGAACATCAACTTATCAATCTCAAGGGGAAAACATTCTAATTGGTGGTGATTTAATGAATATTAGTATGTCTTCAGATTGTTTGTTACAACTTCATTATGGAAAAGAAATGTGACTGAACTTTACTGTTCTGTTTGGGAGACATAATAATTTGATGATACATGTTTTTTGGATAGAATTCTTGTCAATTAATAAATGATTTATTTAATAAACATGAGTAACCATAGCTCTGTTTGAAAAGCTATTCTTTTTATATGTACCTGGACCTATATAGATAACCTAAGTAAAGTATTAATAAATATTTCAAGACTTGATAACATATTCCTTGAAGGAAAAAGAAACATTCATATTTGTGAAATAAGTAGTAATAACAGTAATAATGACTGACCATGGGAAAAATTTGTTAATCCCACACCTTGTTACCTCAAAACTTAGTTAAAAAATACTTCTTTACTCTAGGAAATCTTGGCCAGAATTCCTTTTTATTATTATATCTTCATCCTGCCTTTTAAGCTAATATTCTGAGTTTTTCAGTCATTTGTTTCCTTACAATTTTATTTATAATTCCTAACTGGATCAAAAGGACCTGGAAGTTAGGATTTGTCTTCTCTAACTTTTTATAACTTTAGGTTAGTACAATGCTAAACATATTTAGATACTAACAAATATTGAAATATAATTAATTATCAAGCAGTTAATAAAATGATTTTGAATCACTTTGTCCCCTATAAAAGATCAGCTTAAAGATCTTTGGTTTTATACTTGACTTTCTCTGAGATTTTAGAAAGGAGAGTTTTGCTTTTTATGAGTTTTAACCTTTAATAGAAAAAAAAAGTTGAGATGTGGAGTGTTTTATCGTAATGCATAACATATAGGAGCAGTGTAATGATCATGTGAAATAGGGTTTATAAAAATACTTAGTAAAAGGTTGCATATTACAAAAAGTTATTTTCTTTTTGAATTTATTATATTTTTTAGAAGGATCCAATTAAGAAATGAGAATCTGCATCATCTGTGTCCACCTTATTTCACCTTAACTTTAAGTCGCTTTTGCTGTTTAGTTACTAAGTTGTGCCTGACTCTTTGTGATTCTACGGACTGTAGTCCGCCAGGCTTCTCTGTCCATGGGATTTCTCAGGCAAGAACACTGGAGTGGGTTGCTGTTTCCTTCTCCAGGGCTCTTACTGACTCAGGGATCGAACCCACGTCTCCTGCCTTGGCAGGTGGATTCTTTACTGCTAAACCACCAGGGAAGCCCAAGAAATATAAAGCTAAAGCAAATTCACTGCAAACAAGAAATGCACTGATAAGAGACTGCAACACATTGAAATTATTTTGAAATTTAAGTAATAATAATGAGGTATACTTAAATTATTAGACATTTACAAATATAAATTATTCAAGACAATGTTTCAAAAAGTTGGAATATGTAATAAGATAGATTGTTCATATTTAAATTTTAAATGATTTTGGTGACTTTTAATTTATAATCATTAATATTTGATCTTTTATCTCCATGTAAATAATAATGTTTAATTATTTCTAATATTTATGAACCAGGACTTCTTTAACCAACCTTCTAATCTTTTGCTGGTAAATTTAGACAGTTTGCTCATTCTTTTGCCATGCTCAGTAAGCCACACATATTACCCTCCTATAAAAATAAGTAGAATTAAAATTCTACCATAAAATAAGTAGAATTAAATGATCAAGTATTCACAGAAGAGTTTGTGTTTCTCTAAATCTGTTATCCATTTAAATATATGGGGTCTTCTGCTTCAGAAATTAGAAATGACGTACTTTATGTCCCTTGTTTCTTCTATAGGGCATTTAACATAATACTATAACTTCAATATTTTATGTTGTAACTTCAACATCTCAAGTATGTTCTAGTAAATCATAGGAAAATGGGAACACTTGGTGCATTTTTCTAATGAATTATTAAGCATTATTAAATGGGGCCATAACTACTAAGAACAAAGTCAAGTAAAACAAGTCTAGATTACTGAGCAGAAGAAATATAGTATTACTACTTTCAGGGAAAATAAATAAAATTGTATAGATATAGAGAGGTGATATTATTAGTCTACCATCAGGTAAATGTCTATTTTCCTGTACTAATTATGTACTTTTTTTTTTATTATAGTATTATATTTGGTCCAGAAATATATAGCTGGTCCAGAGCCTATATAGCCGGTACCTAGTAACTGAGTTAAATATATATAGTTTCAAGCATTAGATTAGCAGAAATTAGATGAATACAATTTCTCAGTAGAAATATTGTCTGGAGTTATGTTAGTGAAGAGACAGAGAAATAGTGTAGTCTAAGTTTTTAACATCAGCATGTATGAACTGCATAAAAGCAATGTCCAGAAAAAAAGTACCCTCTTAAGTTAAATAGTTCTATAGAAGCCTTTAAAAAAAAAAAAAAAAAGACATATTGACAGCTGAACATGTGCCTAATGACTTTCTAATCTCAAATTATACCTAAATAATCTAGTTTTCTTTGATGGAATGTATAAAATCAGTGTGAGGCTTTTACTTCTTTTTTGTTTTCTCTCCTTCTAAAGCCCAGTCCACAAATATGACATTCAGGCATTTCTTGCATTTTGGTATTTGCTATTGTTGCTTTCAGATAAATATTTGCTGTTTATATCTGAAATAATTGTTCTGTGAAAGAAAGAAGTGTGTTCTAAGGTAAAAAATGAATACTTTTTTTTTTTTTTTTTTTACTTGGAGGAGCACTTTTAATCTTGAAATGTAACACTTCATTTCAAATAACTATTTGGAACCCTCAAAATTCTCAGTTTACTTACAGTACTAAATACAAGGTCAGTAGAAGTTGACAGTAATTTGCGTTTTCTTGTTGAAATGGGGTGTACATCTAAAAGAACTTTTATTTTATATTAATGATTTCATTACAGATACACATTCACAATCATTACTGAAAAATCAGTAAATACAGATAAGCATAAAGTAAGAAAATGTAATAAAAAGTTATCCATAAATCCACTACACATAAATATATATGTTAATTCTTAGGTTAAACATGAAATTTATTTTTAAAATAAATGTTATATGTGACAGCTAGGGCCTAGATCTCATTTTCTAGGATTACTGTCCCATAAAAGGAACCAGGGATCCTCAGAGAAATGGCTGATTCTAGGATTGGGGCAGGAAATGTATGTGAGCCTGGATCATCTTTTGCCAAAAAATAAACAAGTTTCCCAAACACACACATACACTCACCATACCAAATGTGCACAATGATAGGGGTATGTCAAAGAGATCTAGGAACCAGCTGAAAAATTTCCCAATGGCCAACACTAGAATAATTTAAGCAAAATAAGTAAACTATTATTGATTATAACCCAAGGTATAAAATATGTATCCATGGGACCATGCTAATATAAATGAGTGATGAATAAATAAAGGAGAAGAGACAAATACTCCATCCAGTTGAACTTCAAACACTTTATGCAGGTATCTGGCCCTCAAGGAAGGGGAACATATAACTCCTTACTTCTGAAATGAGCTGTGCATGGTTACTTCCTCCAAAGAGTACTCAGCATGGAAAGGAAGGGAAAGAGTACTTTACAGTAAACAAGGCGAGCAGAGACTGTCTCAGGCAAGTGCTCAGGGTCAACCTCAATAGTCCTAAAGCATATTGGTAGTATGTGCCTTTGATATGAAGGATGAAAGGAATACTCCCCCTCTCAACCTCTCCCTTAATATGTTCTATAACCCCAATAAAACCATGAGAAAACATCAGACAAATTCCAAAAGAGGGGCAGTCTACAATATATTTGACCAGCATTCCTCACACCGGTCAAGATCATAAAAAACCAAAGTAAGTCTGAGAAACTGTTATAAGCAAGAAGAAGTCAGAGAGACACGAACTAAATGTAATGTGGTGTTCTGGGTGAGACCCATGGAAAGAAAAAGAACATTAGATAAATACTAAAAGAATCAGAATAGACTTGGACTTTAGGTAATAACAAAATGTCAATATTGATTTTATTCATTATAACAAATGTCCATTCTATCTATCGTAGATTTAAAAATAATAGGGAAAACTGGATGTGGGTTCTAAGGAAACTTTCTGTACTGTCTTTTCAGTTTTTGTGCATCTAAAACCATTCTGAAAAATAACATCTGTTTGTAAAAATTATACTTGAAAGCATATAGATTGACCATGGTGAGAAACTATATAAAAGGTGAACCATTCTCTGGTCAGAAAGGTTAATGTTGTTCAATTAAATGCTTACTTTATTCCCCTAGTTCAAGGTGGAACTATTCTACTGTTTTTTTCCTGTTGATGCTAAGTATAATAGATCTCATCATAATAAATGCATATTTTGAAGTGTTCTTGTAATTACTTATTTTTCAAAATAAAATATATTACTTGGATTAATAAAAAATTTTACATCACCATTGTGATCGGTTCTTGTGCAAAGAAAGCTATGTATCAGTAATGTTCTATAAATCAGCCTTAAATATTAAAAGAGAGGGCACACTGTTTTCACACTTTAGTCTTTGCTATTTTATCGATATTGACAAGATCCATATTCTGTGCCAGATGTCTTCAGTTCTACATGATGGTTGTGCTTTCAAATTGTTGCCAAAAAAGGCTCAATGACTATGTTCTTGTTTCTCTTCTTTGAATCTCAAGGACATCTACTACATTAAATATATTAAAGATTATTCCATATCAAATGTTATAGGTATAATACACATATCATTGCTTATTTTAAAAATTAAAAATTTACCTAAGGAGTCTTTTATATCCCTTCAAATTCATAGAAATTAAGACTCATATATGTTCCAGAAATGTAGATATGTGTTGCCATTTCCATTTTTATCTGTGTGTGTGTTTTCAATTCTTTCCCTCACTTTACGTATATACTTTCTATTATAAAACTCATATTATTCCTTCTATTCTCTGTGTTACAAATGGTTGCATATGTTTTGAAAGTCCAAGGATTTTTTTTTTTCCCCCTTTTAGTAAGTTTTCTTGCTTATGTGCTTAGTCACTCAGTCATGTCTTGATTCTTTATGACCCCATGGACTATAACCCCCCAGGCTCCTCTGTCCATGGGATTTTCCAGGCAAGAATACTGGAGTGGTTTGCTATTTTCTGCTCCTGGGGATCTTCCCAACCCAGGGATCAAACCTGTGTCTCCTGCATTGGCAGGCTAATTCTTTACCACTGTGCCACCTGGGAAATCTCTTGCTTATAGTTGGACTAAAAGTCCTGTCATTTCACCTTTATACATGCTGATGTCTTATTTTTTATTATCTCATATTTATAATTATTTAATAATTACCTGACTGTGCTTTATAGTCAACTTTCTGTTGAATTTGTGCTCCACTGTGGCAGTGGTTGAAAAGTTTAAACATACTTTTTTTATTTGTCTTGTTTTTAGTTTGTATGAATCATAGCACACAAAGAAACACATTTCAAGAAGTTGTTTGGGAAAAATCATGGAATCCAGTCCCAGAATATGTGGCTAAAGGGCCTTTTTTTTTTAGTGATACCCCACTGAACTTCCATAGATTCAGGGACAATGTCTGAAAAAGACCCAGATCAAATATGACTAGTGTGTTCTGGGCTTCCATTGGAATCTTAGGTACAAGGTTTTCATTTTTGTTACATGGAAGGATTGAATGCAATTTTTTAAAAGAGAGATCCTGCCTATGGTAATTCAACTCATTCTGAAAGAAGAAAGCAGAAATACAAATTCTGACCAAAACCTTTAGAAATGGTTTGCATAATTTGCATAATAGAGATGTGAAATTTATGCTTTTGCATGGACTATCATTGACTCCTTTTTTACTTCCTATCAATGTATTTTCAAGTAATTGATGACTTATGAATACATAATTATAACTAAGGTACTATTTTCAAAAAATCTTTTCAGATGAAAATAATCATCTCAAATCTCATCAATTGTGAGGTCTGACTCTCCTTATCAGAAGACAGGTTTTTAAAACAGTTGTGAAATTGTATACTTACTAACTTTATCCTTCACATATATTCTGATTCAAAATTCACTCTTTTGGCCACACTAGCCTCCGTCTTATAGCTTCAAATATTTCCTTATCATGATCAAATTGGGGTGTTAAGTTGCTTTCCAAGCAGTTTGGTAGAAGGTCGAAGTAGCCAGACTGTTCTATCTGTAAAAGTATTTGCATGATGAAATAGTGTAAGGTGAGTTATGTATAATTACAAAGTAGAAAATTAGTATAAGTCAAATTATTGTATCAACTTATGAAGGCGTTTATCACCTGTAAAGTAGCTGTTCAAAAGCATTTGTACTGGATATACAGATGAGGGGATAACATTTCCCTTTCTTTGACTTGATTCACATTTCTCAGCGCCGTGGGGATTGTTGTCTTAGACTACACTGTAATGAATTTTGGCAGAGAGTCTTCATTGTTCAGGTTTTTAAAAGGGCAAGTTTTTGGCAGAAGTAGCTTACATAGAAGAGGAATGCTGTGCTTACACATGTGCACTCAATAGACCCTTCAGAGAGCTTGGGCTGAGATCCTGGGATTCCTTACTTCACCCTACTCCAAGTCTCTGGATGTTGATTGCTTAGAGCTCTTTTGTTTTGTCATTGTCACATAGGCCTTTTCACATTCCAGAAAATGGTAGTTTTGATCCATATTTCAAAACTTTTTAGAGTACAAGAAATGGTCACTCATATCCTGTGCAGTTCACTTGCGACATTAAAAATAAGAATTGCATTCAGATCTGCTTTTCCTTAATACTTATAAAACATGTAACCATCATCTTCATGATGGTCACCAATCATTTTTTTTATATTTTTGTAACCTTTGGTTATTTCTGATAATTGGAAATGACAATTTTGACTCTCTCTTTTTTCCATTACTTTATTTTATACAAACAGGGTTTAAAAGTGTGCTTTATGTGGGTGATATATTAAGATGAGCAAAAACAAAAAAGTCTTGTAAATTCCCTGAATTAATAAAGAGGACAGACTAGCATCAACCACATGGGCTTACAGTTTCTCTACTCTTTCCTCTTGGGACTTTGAGCTGATTTCTTCTTTTACTTGGATAGTTTTGCCTCTTACTACCATCACTTCTCCTGGCCCCAAACCAGTGCCCACTCCCCTAGGTACCCTCATGTACGGCCATTGAATCTTGCTTGAAAAAGTGCTTTTCACTTAAATTCTGCCCTCCTGTCTGTATGATCTTTTTCAGTTCCGATAACTATTTCTCTCTTACTTGGACTAAGTTTCTCAAGAATAAGGACCAAGTAGTTGCTACCTTGATATTTTTCTCCATACTTCCATGCATATCACCAAGTCTTTTATGTAATAAGTACACAATCTCTAATACTTGAATATAAATTATTCTATTCAGAACCCCTTTTTTGTTTTTCCTCTTATAACTAATTTAGATGTATAATTCCTCATGAAGTTATTTTCACACACACATTCCTTCGTTGTAAAAAGGTTATTTCAGTTATTTCACATATTCATATTACTCTTGATGCCTTTCCATCTTGAATTCCCTTTTCATCTTTTCTTTAATTCAAGAAGTATTTATTGAGTGCCTGCTATATGCTATACGAGTCACTGACAAAATACAGGTGAGAAACCATGGCTGCAGCCCTGAAGTAGGTGACTATAATTCATTATCATCAAGGGTCAAATCAAATCTTATGATATTAAATCCAAAAAACAAACAGTCCTATTCATAGTCTTGGCCTTTTCTCTCTGCAGCCTTTTTTTAAATGATGTCATCCTCTCACCTTAACCTCTTTTATCTTTATGGAGATTATGCTCAGAGCATTATCTCCATCCCTGACTTCTCTCCCAGGTCCCAGGTACATTACCACACCACTACAACCCCTGTGGGTTAGTCTTCATTGCTCTACATTATGTGTAAAAAGGAGATCACTCTGAAAACTGAAAGAGTCTTTAATTAGTGGAACTTTAAACTGAGGCTTTCAAGTGTGGGGGAACATGTGGTGCTGTGGTTAAGGTTATGCCCTGTGGAAGCAGACAGCTTGGATTCAGATCCTAGTTCTGTCACCTCTGAACTGTGTGATTAGACAAGTTAATTGACCTTTTTATGTCCATTTCCCATCTTTTAACTTGGGTTATTAAAGCACTAACCTCATAGGGTTATTGCGAGATATAAATGGGTTAATATAGGACAATCAAATGTTGTATTATACTGTGTTATCTTTCCATTATCCTTACAAGATGATGCAAATTACATATAGATCAGATTCTCACACATCTCCACACTGTTCTGCTGCCTTGTTCCTTATCTGCTGGATTCCATTAATCTCATTCAGAAAAAGGTCCTTTTGTGACCTCCTTCAGGTATATTCCTGGATAAGAGAATGACATTTTAGGATTGACTATTACCATGTCCTTTTTCTGCACAATAGTGTGTTTAAAGAAACATCATTTGGGGCATACTGTGACTGACTATGCTATAGGGATGTGAAGGAGAATCCAGGGCAAAGGAACCCTTTCATACTAGCTGTCACAGAAGCAGCAGCTGCTTGTAGAAGCTAAACAGCAAACAATATAATCCTTTGGTGCCCCATCTAAATTTCCAGGTTTATTTTGTAGCAGTTCACCATTCCTTAGCCATCTACTACTGGATTTATAACACTGCACATTCCTTGAAGTGCTCCATTCCCAAATAAACAACACAGATTTGTTCAACAGCCTTCATATCCCCCTGCTTCTGACTTTTTTTAACTCAGTACACAGATATTTCTTTAGCCCTCCAATGTGGGCCTTCTAAGGAGGCCTTCTAAGGTCATTCTAATGCCCTGCCCTCAGCTTCCTTCCCCTGTTTGATCACTACCTTGTCCCTGTACCTCTGCTAACCAGTTATTGCACTTGAAACTTCTTATTAAATGCTCTCACTACTTTGTGGTTTCAGAATATTCTATTTCAGTCCCGTTTATAAGGAGTGAAAGAAAACAGAATGACCTAATTCACTCTCCATCCACTAGAGGATTTGGAAATTGGCCCAGTGACAGTCTCTTGTAGTGCAGGCTCATGCCGGAGGACTGGACTAGACCCTGTACCGGTGCTGAACTTGCTGCCATGGTCTAGCTACCAAGAGGTCCCTGGATTCTTGCTCTTTAAAGGTTGAGCTTCAGGGGATCTTGAAGGAACCTGTAGTATAGCACTTATGAAATAAAGTTGCCCAAGAGAAGCATCTTCCAAGGTGTAAGTTTAGGAAGAATCCAGAGACAAATGGGTAGCTCCTGCATCTACGTATAAGCAATCTAACATGCAAGGAAAACCTTTGTCTCAGGTTGATGCATCTTCTTGGCCCTTCTCTGAAATATAACTAGTGGAAGCAGCAAGTATGTTAATCAATGATATTTTCCAGAAATTGAACTTAAAGGTCACTTCAGCTTCTGAGCAAGTGGAAGTGAAACTGAATAATGTTCTAGTTATTTTATGGGAAAATACTTTTCTAATGCTGTTTTTGGTATTGTTTCAGATTAGTCTATTCCCATAGTTGGCTTATGAATGTTCATCAATATATTTTATATAATTAATAAATTATTTTCTACTACTTTAATTATGAACCTTATATATATCATATTAATAACTATATGTAAGACCCTATTTCTACTTCACAGAAAATGAAATGCTTCAGAGATAGGATAAATAAGATTTACTTGAAATAATTTCTAAATATTTTCTAAATAATTAAAAAGCCTCTCACAGTGCTAATCCCAGGAATGTAAAGTGATTTCCTATAGTTGCAAATAGATAGATGTAAATCAATGTAAAATGTTTCAAATATATATTAATATATATATATCTTCAGTGTGTGGCATTTTCTATTCCATGAATCTTAAGGATAATTTTATTAGAGCAAATTAAAAGAAGGAAAAAATTTTAAGAACTAGAGCCCAGAGTCAATTTAGTTTGTTTGTTCTGGTTTTATAAATTCACTCTTACTTCTGTTGGCTTTATTACTTTAGTAAGTAAATATTTATAAATCTCCTGGCTTGTTTCTTGATGAAATTTTAAGTAAGGAAGATAATTTACATTAGTTTTCTAAGTATTTTGCTGGGGCAAGGGAGTTCCATTTTCAAATGATTCCTTTTAGGTGTTTATGAGGACTAGCCAGGCTAATAGTGGTTTTCTGGGTAGTTTCAGGGTCATTAAAAAAGTGTGACCAGGGCCAAAGTAACACCTGTTCCAGGTCTGTAGTTCAGGACTGAAGACAGAGAAGGTGGAACAATCTAGGGGTTCTCATGTATGTTCTTCTTTGGGGGCCCTGTAATTCCTGGGTTGTGCCTGATGGCTCTCTCCTCTTGCTCTTTCACTGGTTCCCCTTTCTCTTCCTCCCACTTACTGCCTTTTGCCCACAGTTCTGTTCTTTTCTGTCTACAGACTTTTCTCCCTGATCCATTCACTCTCCTCATTTCTGTTATTATTTAGATGAGAAAGACACATAAATTATTAACCGTGACCTCTCTCATGGTATTGATCCCTCTGCCAGTGCTTTTTCCAGTAGACTCTAGTCTAAGGCAATTAATCATCCATTTAATAAGCAGTTTAAATTCTTACTATGATCTCATCATGTACTTTCTTCCAATGTAGTTGTGATTTTTGTACACACAAATGATCTTGTGGTGGAAAGGCAGCACAGTTTGGAGTCACAATTTACTATCTGGAAACACTTGTTATTTAAGTCTATCAGTCTTGTTTTACTCATATATTGAAGTGGGGTAAATGACAGCTCTGTATACAAAACACATGTGAGTATTAATTGAGAAAATATAAGTAAATTTCTCCTAGTGCCTGACACCATGGCTATTTAATATATCAACACTGATAGTTTTATTTCTTCTCACTAATATACATTAAGCATATTTGGTTAAAAAAAGCTTTGAAATGTCAGGGTACAGACTTTGGGTTTTATACTGGAGGCACATGGGAGCCACTGAAAGTTTTTGAACCATGAAATAACCCAAGAATTAGTATTTTAGGAAGATGAGCCTAGGAATAATTTACAGGGAGACCAATTAAGAGACACTTTGTAGATAAAATAAGGGCTGGACTAACACAATGGTGTTGAGAATAGAAATAAGGGTGTTAGAGAAATACAGGGCTATCATATCAGACTTTTACTGTTTGTTATTTGTGTATTTCATGATTTTTCCCTGTTATATAGTCAAAGAACTATTATTATAATGTGAACTTTGCTCTCAGCCTGACTCAGAACTATTTTATATTCCTCTCAGAACACAGATGTGTTAACATCTATGCAACAAGTAACATCTTACCACATATAAAGTCTGAGGTCAGACTTGATCCCAGCAGGATATAAAATATCTCATGAATTTTTTTCCTGCTAAAGGAAGTTTTAAGTATTTCAGGTTAAGAAAATAATCCTTAGATATAGAGGATGGAGAGACTGTGTAGAGAGCAACTTTCAAGCAGATATCACAGAACTGGAAAGAAAAACCAATGAAAATCTCAGCTAAATATTTAGTTTGTAAAATAAAAGTGCTTTCTTATTTTTTTTTCATGTATGTTTAACATTTAGCATCCAGTATTTCTCATGCTGTTCATCCTTTTATCTTTTTTTAAAAAATTGTCTTGATACTTTGCTATATTTCAAAAACTAATGCAAACTCACATTCTTCCTCCAATTAACAATTCAAAAAACATAAATAAGTTCAGTAACTTATTTTCCCCATCGCACATATTTGTATTTTATAATAAATTATTTTAATTTAAAATTCATTTTATACCTCTGGCAAATCACCAGCTCCTAGGGTGAAGATGTATAACCATATCTGGTTCATTCTCCTTGACATCTAGCATAGCAATCAGTCTTTGTGGATTTGTAATTACAAGTGAAAAAATAAAATCAAGAAGAGCTGTGAGAGTTGAAAATAAGATCCTGAGTCAGCATTGGCAAACTGTTATTTTGTTTAAATAAATAATTAATTAGATGCTTTGGTTATTCTTTTTCAGTTTTAGTTAAATCCGGGATCATAGAACGATTATCCTTCTCTCAATCAAAAACATGTAAAATAATTCTCACAGATAGCAGTTGTTGTTTAATTTAAAAAATGTTTAAGTGACAAATGAACCTTCTGTACCATTAAGATAATAACCTATGGAAATGGTCTAGGTCCTCTATTTTGCATCTTACTATCAGTTTATTTTGACTTTAGATTACCTGCATTCAAAAGAATGTTAAGGACAAAAATTACTATATGAAAGTAGCAGACAACCTATTAGTTTAAGAAATAGTGCTCCTAAAGTTCAGTTGTACATTCTAAGTAAATATATTGAATTTGTGTTTATCCAATATGGTATTTTGGCATTTCTCTAACATGGGTATATTTTATTAAAACTTATTTAAGAAAACTAGTACCTGAGGACTTTTGTTTTGTTTGTTTGAATTCCAACCTAGGAAATAGAGTGTAAGCCTGATAAATCATCAGTATTCAGATACCTATTTTGAAATTCCTATTATTAAAAATATATAAATAATATAACAATTTTTGTTTCATAGACTCGTGACATTTCAGAATTAAAAAAAACAACCTAATTGAATATCTAGTCCATCTTCTTAATTTTACAGAGAGGACTGAGGATGAAGTAATGTGAGTTCTTCCTCCCCTCCCTCTCTCTCTTCCTTCCTTAAACATGAAAGAACAGCTTCTATATTCACAGATTGGAGCTGAATGTTTGGAGAGAAATGGCCCCAGGCTTGAGTAATTCATGATCCATGTAAATAAGACACTAGTTGTAGTGTGTTCATAGGCACACAATTGAGTCATCACAAAGCTGAGATTATAACTGAAGTCTTGTCCCTCCTAAAAGGGCAGACATGCTACTTTTCACTAATGCGACAGATGATTTAGAAAAATTTAATGCATGCTGTGAGAACTGTTGACACTTATACCCAGGCAAAGTGATGGCTGCTAGTAACATAATGATGACCATTTCTGAAATAATACATTATTTTTCTCATCTGATAATCAAAAACTCTGCTCTGGTTATGATCATCGATGCTACACAGCTGCTCTTGACCTGATCTCTTTCTAGTTTAGTTATTAAAAAAGGGTACATTTACAAATGTGTACCTTACATTACTACTACAGAATTTTTAATTTAGAGATCTATGAATACACACTCATATATACATATATATGCATATGTCTGAAGGAGAGAAAATGTGTTATCCTCCCAAAATGCCTTTTTAGCATAAGGGTTATCTCACTAGTTTTTGGAGAGACAACAGCTGTAGGAGAAGCTTTGAAAATCTTGTAGAAGCTACCCTTTTGTAAAAGCAATTAATATTTATGAAGGAAATCTCCATTTGTAAGGGTTTTTACTACTCTGTAAAAGATGATGCTATGAAAGTGCTGCACTCAATATGCCAGCAAATTTGGAAAACTCAGCAGTGGCCACAGGACTGGAAAAGGTCAGTTTTCACTCCAGTCCAAAAGAAAGGCAATGCCAAAGAATGCTCAAACTACTGCACAATTGCACTCATTTCACACTTTAATAAAGTAATGCTCAAAATTCTCCAAGCCAGGCTTCAGCAATACGTGAACTGTGAACTTCCAGATGTTCAAGCTGCTTTTAGAAAAGGCAGAGGAACCAGAGATCAAATTGCCAACATCCGCTGGATCATGGCAAAAGCAAGAGAGTTCCAGAAAAACATCTATTTCTGCTTTATTGACTATGCCAAAGCCTTTGACTGTGTGGATCACAATAAACTGTCGAAAATTCTGAGAGATGGGAATACCAGACCACCTGTTCTGCCTCTTGATAAACCTGTATGCAGGTCAGGAAGCAACAGTTAGAATTGGACATGGAACAACAGACTGGTTCCAAATAGGAAAAGGAGTATGTCAAGGCTGTATATTGTCACCCTGCTTATTTAACTTATATGCAGAGTGCCTCATGAGAAACGCTGGGCTGGAGGAAGCACAAGTTGGAATCAAGATTACCGGGAGAAATAGCAATAACCTTAGATATGCAGATGACAACACCCTTATGGCAGAAAGTGAAGAAGAACTAAAGAGCCTCTTGATGAAAGTGAAAGAGGAGAGTGCAAAAGTTGGCTTAAAGCTCAACATTCAGAAAACTAAGATTATGGCATCTGGTCCCATCATTTCATGGCAAATAGATGGGGAAACAGTGGAAACAGTGGCTGCCTTTGTTTTTCTGGGCTCCAAAATCGCTGCAGATGGTGATTGCAGCCATGAAATTAAAAGACGCTTACTCCTTGGAAGGAAAGTTATGACCAACCTAGATAGCATATTCAAAAGCAGAGACATTACTTTGTCCACAAAGGTCCATCTAGTCAAGGCTATAGTTTTTCCAGTGGTC
>NW_011494832.1:9339412-9340619 GCF_000754665.1 Bison bison bison | reverse complement strand
TTGAGAGTCCCTTGGACTGCAAGGAGATCCAACCAGTCCATTCTAAATGAGATCAGTCCTGGGTGTTCATTGGTAGGACTGATGTTGAAGCTGAAACTCCAATACTTTGGCTACCTGATGCGAAGAGCTGACTCACTTGAAAAGACCCTGATGCTGGGAAAGATTGAGGGCAGGAGGAGAAGGGGACAACAGAGGATGGTTGGATGGCATCACCGACTCAGTGAACATGGGTTTGGGTGAACTCCGGGAGTTGGTGATGGACAGGGAGGACTGGCGTGCTGCGTTTCACGGCGTCACGAAGAGTCGTACACAACTGAGTGAATGAACTGAACTGGACCATCTTATGACTGAATCTCAAACTCCTTGCTGCAGAAGGCCCCGACTTAAATCTATGTAACAATACCTTTGTTTACTGTGCTTTACCTGGTGACCTCCCCATAGATGGCTCCCCAGTGCCCTTTATCTTTCTTCTGTCATTAGTTGAAGAAAATATTTAAGGTGTGACCTTGGCCTGTTCTGTTGTGTTACCTCAATTTTCCTGGATATCTTCTATGTATACAGGAGGTGTGCATGTTCTTAAACTTGTTTTTCTCCTGTTAGTCTTTTTATTACAGGGGAAGGGGACCATCTCAGCCAAGAACCTAACCAAATAAATTGCACTCCACTGTCTGCATTGTCCTTCTGAGTGAGTTTGTTTCCCAGAATGTGTGGCTACAACACTAATACTTATTATCATCATGATGAAAACATGGTGATCAAGATAAATTCCTGCCTTCATCAAGTTCAAGGGAGGATGTTACAAAAGGAAAGTTTGAGTTAGCATGTGCTTTCATGTTCTTTATTGTCATAAAAACTACTTTATGCAAGAAAGTAGGATATGCATCTTCTGCCTCAGTGGTCTGATTCTTTCTTATCATGTTTTTAAAAATATATTTAATAACTCCAAAACTTTATTGTCACTTTATGTCTTATCTTCTAACATGTTAATCATATAATATATATATATATATGCACATATACACATAAAATTGTATCCTATATAGACTATCAGATCAGATCAGATCAGATCAGTCGCTCAGTCATGTCTGACTCTTTGTGACCCCATGAATCACAGCACGCCAGGCCTCCCTGTCCATCACCAACTCCCGGAGTTCGCTCAGACTCACGTCCATCGAGTCAGTGATGCCATCCAGCCATCTCATCCTCT
>NW_011494832.1:9332322-9338956 GCF_000754665.1 Bison bison bison | reverse complement strand
ACAGTATATGTATATATATATATAAAACATACTAAAGGAGTAACATGTTGCATGATAGACATACATGCATATATATATAATAATAAAAAGACTAACAGAAGAAAAACAAGTTTAATAACATGCATACCTCCTGTATACATGGACGATATCTAGGAAAATTGAGGTAACTCAACAGAACAGGCCAAGGTCACACCTTAAATACTTTCTTCAACTAATGACAGAAGAAAGATAAAGGGCACTGGGGAGCCACCTATGGGGAGGTCATCAGGTAAAGCCCAAGATGGGGTCCTGCTTTCAAGATGGAGCCTGTTCTGTCTGCTTCCTCCTTCATTCCCCACTCTTGATGCTCTTAACTCATAGTATGAGCACCACTCATAGGCATATATTGCACCCTGGCTCTCTGACCGTCAATTTGGGAGAACAACGCAGTCCTTTGGGTTACAAAGTTCATAAAACATTGTAAAATTCAGGGTCCACAAAGCAGAACTATCAAGGCAACTGTAACAATGGTTAATATAGTTTTCCACCAATCACCCTTCACCCAAGATAGGACCGAAGTCCAGAAAGGAATGTTTTCATTTGACGTTGCTTTTACCTGATTTTTCATGTCATCTAAAGCAGCTGATACATTGCCAGATAAATCAGGAATATATACACAACATCCAACCTTAATTATAGCACAGTTCCCTTTTTGAGCAGCTGTGAGCATGTCCAAAGCCATTCTATTTTGAATTACCACTTTTTTCATTAGGATTTGTTCTTCATTTAAGGCTTGGATGGCTTTAGCACTATCTAGGAAGGCCTGTTTTGTGTAATTTTTCAAGGATTCTAATTTAATCATAGTATCTGTTGTGCCTGTAGAAGGTATGAATAAGGCAGCAATATACTCATACCATTGAAACACAGACCTTGTCCACCTAGCATGTAAATAAGGTAGATTTACCAGGGCTTGTTGTAGGTTAGGCTTTTGTTACTTCTATGAAACTGGTGTTTACATCAAACATAACCCCATGACTCAAGTCTGTTGACTCTAGGTCTGGCTTACCGAGAGCAGGGAGAGATTATGATTGACAAGAGAAAGGAAAGTCTCTTTTTGTCATCCCAGAAAAGAGCAGAGTGGTTTAAAATCTTGGCAGAGCAGTGACACCCACCAAGGAAGTCCATCCATCACAGAGGCATAGCCCCACATAACCAGCAGTTAGAGGTGTTGTGGAAGCCCGCGTAGGAATGTGCCCATGCGATGAAAACATTTTCCTAAGGTGAAACAGAAGTTAAATTCAAAATCACGTTGATGAGGCCAAGCAGCAGGAGTTGATTATTCAGCTTCATCCTGAAGGGGCTCATCCAGGATCTTCTTTTCCTTCTTAAGGATGATCTTAATCTCTCGAGGGTTAGTGGGGTCCCTCTGCACAGTCCACTAAGTGTTTTCTGGGTCTGCGTGGTATATTCTCTTCACCTTCATGTGGTGGATCCAGGGAATGACACCTGCAACTTTAACTGCCATAGAGCTGGTAAGAACAACAGTATATGGACCCTTCCAATGTAGAGCCAAGGAGTTGTGTTTCCAGTCCTTGACCACACCTGATCCCCAGGCACAAATTCGTGAATCTGTTCTCCAAGGGGGAATGGCACCCTTTCTTGTACAAACTTAGTTACCTGATTTATTACCTTACCCAGTTGTTCCATCTGCTGTGAAATCTCCTCTCCCCTTACCTGAGGCAAATTGGTTGACATCTGTTTTATTATGGGAGGGGGCCTCCCATTCACAATTTCGTACGGAGAAGAGCCATGGTACCATGGGGTCATCCTGAGTCTGAGCAGAGCCGTCGGAAACAAGTCCACCCAGGAGCAGTCAGTCTCTATGATCCAGTTGGAGAGTGTCTCTTTAAGTGTCTGGTTGGTTCCTGCCACCATCCCAGAACTCTGGTGCCTATATACTGTATGTAATTTCCACTTGATGTTTAAAGTTTTGCTTACTTATACTGAATCAGCTATGAAAGCCAGACCATTGTCTGATCCAGTGCTGGTAGGAAATCCAAATCTGGGAACTATCTCCCTAAGCAGGCACCGGGCTACTTCTGATGCTCTTTCAGGCCGGGTAGGAAAAGCTTCTACCCATCCTGAGAACATACATACCATGACCAGCAGGTAGTGGTGATGTCGGTGAGGTTTCATTCTGTTGAAATCCACTTCCAGGTGTTGAATGGGCAGCATGCCTTTTAGCTGAATCCCCGGAGATTTCTGTCTGTGCTGAGAGGCAGCTTTGACCTGTGAGCAGGCAGTGCAGTCCTGAGATTCTGTCCTGCATAGGGACGAGAGGCGGGGAACCAAGAAATATTTTCGAATTAGCTCTTCCAGTTTGTCATGGCCTAGGAAGGTCACTTGTGTTTGGCTTATCAGAGTGGGTGCCAGCTCCTCCAGTACCAATAATTTACCACTTGTCAATTCCCACCATCCCTTTTCAGTCTTGATGGCCCCTTCTGCTTTGAGTAGTTGGTTTCAGGGTTCAGTGTATTTTGGAGAGTCCAGCGTTAGCTCAGGCAGCTCCACCAATATGAGAGCTTTAATAAGCCCTCACTGGTCACCCCCAAGCCCTCAGCTGCCTGTTTAGCGGTCTTACCTGCCAATCTGTTTCCCCAAGCCCAGGGGGTATCCTCTTTTTGATATCCTCAGCAGTGTATGACTGCAACCCTTTCTGGTTTCCAGGCAACATCTAATAGGGTCTTAATTTCTTCCTTATTTTTACTATCTTTTTCACTAGCTGTCAAAAGGCCTCTCTCCTTATACAGAGCCCTGTAGTGTGGCAAAAGCATACCTGGAGTCTGTGTAAATGTTTTGTCTTCTTACCTTTTGACAACTGGAGGGCCTGGATTAGAGCATATAGTTTGGCCCATTGAGTGGACGAGTGTGATGGGAGAGAGCTAGCCTCTACGATGGTTTCTTCCATGACTACTGCATATCCTGACAGTTGTTGTCCTTGTTTCACCAGGCTGGTGCCATTGGTGTACAGGACCAAATCTGGGTCCAGGATTGGCTGGTCTCTCGAGTCAGGTCTGCTGGCATATTTCCTTGCAATCATGTGAGGGCCCACCTCCTCTCACAGGAAGGAGAGTGACCAGATTCAGGGCCTGGCAAGGCTTAGTAGTAACATAGGGGTTCTCACATAACTGTCCCTGGTATTGAGTAATCCGAGATGTTGACAGCAATTTATGGGGGTCCCCTCGTAAGAGAGTGTTGACCTCATGTGGACTTTTATGATCAAATCTTGGCCCAAAGTCAGCTTGGTTGCCTCCCGGACCAGTAAGGTAACTGCAGCAACTGCCCGTAAGCATCCCAGCCACCCAGTGGCAACACTGTCCAGCCATTTCAGGAGATAAGCCATGGGTCTGTCCCATGTCCCCACAGTCTGGGACAACAGTCCTATAGGCACCTTGTCCTTTTCAGTCAGGTAAAGAGTAAGCAGCTTATATAGGTCTGGCAGGCCCAAGGCGGGTGCTGATGTAATTGTACTGGGTTTGAATTCTATTACCAGTGGGACTTGTTTTGCAAGCCTTGGCGGGGAGGGGGTTGTCTTCCTCCCAGACCTCAGGGAATTGTTGGGTTAACTCTCTCTTGACTGTTTGGCTAACTCTCTCTCTCTCGTCCGATTTCCCTTCTGGGAGATCCTGCAACCTCCATTCATCTTGAGGGATTATCGAGAAGAGTAAATAGGTGGTTGATCCCACTCGAAGAGTGAGTCTTTCGTTTGGGGGAAAGGTCACTTGTGCCTCCATTTAGCAAGTTGCTTCCCAACAAAGGTACTGGGCATTCAAGGATGTATAAAAATTCATGAGTCACCTGGTGTCCCCACCATCTGGCATTTTCGGGGTAGGCTTGAGACACAAAGCCTGCACTTATCACCATCTGAGACCCAGCAGCCTCTGGCTGGGTCTATTGGCGTATAAAGTCTATAGGCCTCGCACAGTCTTTTGCAGAACTCAGAGGGTGATTAGCTTTCCCTTTGAATCACTTCGGAGGGTTTTGCAATAATCATAGCTTTTTGGGCCCCCCTCTTGAGGCCTTGTGAAATAGCCGCCCAATATCTCTCCAGGTAGCCCCTCCCTTCCTCTGTGTTACAGTCCCAATTGGGCCTCTCATCGGGGGTGGCTAGTTCTACCCACCATTGCAGGTTTGCAGTACCCTCAGGTGCCATTTCTCTTAACCATTTTTTTTTTTTTGGCCTCAGTTAGGATTCTGTGTCTTTCCTCAGTGCTGAAAAGGGAGACTAGTAGTTGGATTATGTCACCCTATGTAGGGTGGAGGGTTCAAAAAATAGTCTCCATTAGCCTAATCATGGCTTGTGGCTCCCCTGAGTATGGTGGAGCGTGTCTCTGCCAGTTTAATATACCATAGAGGAAAATGGCTGGTAATACTAGGCTACAGGGGGCTGATGGTAGTGCCCCATGCATCCTGAACCAGAGGCTATTGTAGCTCTCTGAGGGGCATCTGTAGTGGGGTTCTTTCCCCCTTTCCCTGGAGCAAAGCCTCTGTTGAATTGCTGTGTTTTCTTCCCCCTTCCCATCAGTACTCACCGAGAGAGGTGGATACAATCTAGGAGGTCTGGCTGAGATGGAATTCTGGGGCATTGACCTGAGGTCTCCATCTCTGGGATTGGAGCCTCTACGATCTCTGGCAGAGCTGGTGGAAGAGCAGAGGCTGCTGCAGGAACTTCACCTGGCCCTGGATTGGGCAGTAAGGTGGCCTCCGGTCCTGGTGGAGCACTGGGAGGCAGGCGTGTCATTATCTAGTATGGGGTAGGGGTCAGGTCATCCCCATCAAAATCCTGTAGAATTTCCTTTTTTATCATCAATTTTTGTGCCATTAATATTTTCCTCTTTCCCTTCTGGAATACAGAACCTTATCCAAGTAGGAGGGTCTTAAGCTAACCCTAGCCATGAGTCATATGTGGATTTTGATCTGGGTGTGCTGGCTCTCCTGTGACTACTGTATAGACTGATTCTATTATTTTTAAGTTCATGTTGTTCCCTGGTGGCCATCCTACTCCCATAGGGGGCCATTTGACCTCACAGAGTATGTGGAGGCAGTTAGGCGTTATCTTCACCCCATAGTCTCCTCCAAATCCCTTCTTTGAATTTTTAATCATGCACTCCAATACAGTTGCCTTAGATTCACTTCCCCCCCGCATCTTGCTTACCTTCTCGTACCTTCTTCTACTTTTCCTTTTCATTCTGTCTACGAAGTTCTCAGTACCCTATGTACTTCTGATATTTCCACTCAATGAAACACTTAAATTGCCATTCCGCCTCCTTCTTAAATGGGGTGAGAAGAGCCTTACCTGCTAGATCCCAGAGGGAGAAGGGGGATCGGTGTGTCTTCACCCGCCAGTCAGCACAGCCGAACCAGAACACCACATGGTCCAAGACTGTTTCTCCCTTAACTTTTAAAGTCCGTTCTGCCTTGGTGGACTTGATCCACCAAGATGTGCAGATGAAAACACAGATGGGTTAAATACCCCACGTCCTAGGCCATCTTCGGAAAAGCCTATTCATACTCACTTATGTATTCTGCTCCTTCTAGCCTGACAATTCCGAGGGGGACAAGAATTTCACTGCAGATGGGACACCGCCTGGGGGAGGATAGAATACGAGCACACAAGGACCAAGTTTCTTCTCCTAAAAATCCCCTGGTGATTGCTTGGTAATAATTTTCCCCAAGACGGCATGGACACCACCTCCTAAATGACCTTCACAAATTTGCTTCCTAAGCCCTAACATGCTCTTCAACCTGTGTACCAAGCAATCACTGCTACCTGCCTATCCTAAAAATCCCCTGGTGATAGCTTGGTAATAATTTTCCCCAAGATGGCATGGACACCACCTCCTAAATGACCTTCACAAATTTCCTTTCTAAGCCCTAACACGCTCGTCGACCTGTGTACCAAGCAATCGCTGCCACCTGTCTATTCCAGGCTCCTGTGGGTCTGTGCCCCTTCTAGTCCCTCCCAGGGGGCTGATCAGGCCCCCTCTTCCACCCTGCCAGGTGGGTTCCTCCTCATCTGAGCGCTCAGTTACTCTGCTGCCGCCCACCACCTGCTAACATGCAAGGTCCAGGCACTGAGAAGCAGAATCCTTCCAGAAGGGCGAGGCGCCTTCCTCCTTCTAGAAGATTTGTGTCGCAAGGCCTCAGAGTAGTCCCAAATGGGACTTGTCTCCTCAAAGTGAGGAGTTTCCTGGCCCATGCACCAAATGTTGTAGCCACGCGTTCTGGGAAACAAACTCATTCAGAAGGACAATGCAGATAGTGGAGTGTGATTTATTACACCAGTGGGCCCAAGGCAGAATCTCCTCTTAGCCAAGGACCCCGACCAGTTTTTGTGAAAACCTCATATACCCTAAGTATATGTGCTCAAACCCACCTCCCCAAAGTTAACCTGCGATTCATATACCTTAAATCCATGATTTGCATGCCTTAAGCCTAGGTAGTTAACAGTAGACAATTATCAATAGGCCTGTGGTCATACCCCAATAAGCATAATAGAATTTATGATTCTATTTAGTTACACAGATAATTAGGGTATTCTTTTAGGCAATGGAGAGTCTAGGTACGAGCCCTGGGGCTCTTCCATGGTGGGGGG
>NW_011494832.1:9297733-9332222 GCF_000754665.1 Bison bison bison | reverse complement strand
TTCCTCCTTCATTAGAAGAAGGAATGATTCTTGACAGGATGAATGTCTTGGAAGTGTTTCTTGTGATGCTGTCTTTGGTTTACGGCATTAAGAAGGTTCTTCCAGACAACCTGGAAGTTTTTGATTTGTTTTCTTTTTCCTTATTCAAGTTTACACTGTGACTTCCATTGTTACCTCTCAATTTTGGAATAACCCCACCATCCAAGAAACCTAAACCATAGATAGGCTAATTGGAAGGCAACTTGCACTCATGCACATACTGTATGTAACTCATTGGTAAAGAGAGGCTTTCAATAGTAATTCAGCTATTTTTAAATAAAAAAATAAAAATAGGTCACTCTTAAACATTGTTAAAAAGTTATTCAGTAGTATTTTCTGTTCATTACTCTGAACAGTTTGTTCTGACCAGCTTGTATTGGTAAAAAGGACAAAGCTTTCTGAGGACTGGTGTCTAACTGCACATCTTGCCCCTCCAAACTTACAGGTCTTTTCCACATTTTTAAACATGAAACTCTGTTACAAAATGCTGTCAGAATATCCAACAATAGTGTAGACTTTAATCCAAAATAAATGTCCTTATCAAAAGTATTCATGTTAATGATATCCTTTGCAGTTACCGGTATGTTGTTTATAGTTCGTTGTCTGTGGGAGGTAGGCTTATGTAAAATGCTGCCACTTTCCACTCATCATCTGGGTGTGAACAAAGAAAAAGAGATAACACTTTTACACAATATCATACTTTCTTGATGCGGTCACCTTTAATAATAGAAACCAAAAGAAACATTTCCCAATGTATTCATCATAATTCTACCAGGAAGCAGATGTGCAGTCTTCTTTTTCTCTTAATCATGTATTTATTTATTGCATTACATCTTTCAGTCCTGTATATTTTCCTGTAGAGGGAAATTCCATCCTTCCTGGAATAATAATTTCCTAAGTTTTTTATGTATTTTTCTTAAAAAAAAATTGATGAGTTGTTGTGAAAATACACTCTCCCTTCTTAAATGTATTGGTCTTTTAAGTATATTTCTTTACAGATAGAGCTCCAGTACTTGTAACTCTTCCTGAGGATATTTCTGTGTTATCAGAAACTACCCCCCACCCCCCAAAAAAACAGATATGGGGAATTTTAGGGGAAAATAATCATATTCCTACTAAAATACAAACAAATGAATCTCCCACAGTATCTTCATGGAAAATTTCAGTATCATCTAAAGATGGAAATTTATAGTAACTCAACCTCCTATTATTCTAGCTCTTTCTTTTGTTCACTTGTGCTGAAATGATCTATGTCTCCATCAGAACATACCAGCCTTGACTGTCCTCCATCTTTCCAGAATCTCTTGGTTTCACTTATCTATGTATACAGCCTAGATCTCCAGACCAGGCATTTCAAAGAAAAATTTTCAGCCTGCTATAACATCTCGTGTGCTCACATAGTTGATGTAGTTTCCTATATAATGATGCATATATTTTTTGGACTCTTTGATTTCCACGTGGGTTTCTATTCATCTAAGTCCAGTGAATTATCTTCTGGATCATCAGCCATCCTTGCTGATGCATATTTCTCTGGGCCAAGTAATTTGTGTTGGTCTCAGAACAATGTTCAGACAACTTTGGACAAATTTGGTAATTTATATTCACATTCACAACACCTGTTTGTCAAATTGCCAACATCCATTGGATCATCGAAAAAGCAAGAGAGTTCCAGAAAAACATTTACTTCTGCTTTATTGACTACACCAGCCTTTGACCGTGTGGATCACAACAAAATGTGGAAAATTCTTAGAGAGAATTCTTAGAGAGATGGAAATACCAGACCACCTTACCTGCCTCCTGAGAAACCTGTATTCAGGTCAAGAAGCAACAGTTAGATCCAGACATGGAACAACAGACTGTTTCCAAATCAAGAAAGGACTAGGTCAAGGCTGTATATTGTCATCCTACTCATTTAACTTATATGCAGAGTACATCATGTGAAGTGCTGGGGTAGATGAAGCACAAACTAGAACTAAGATTGCTGGGAGAAATATCAATAACCTCAGATATGCAGGTGATACCACCCTTATGGCAAAAAAGTGAAGAGGAACTAAAGAGCCTCTTGATGAAAGTGAAAGAGGAGAGTGAAAAAGTTGGCTTAAAACTGAGCATTCAAAAAACGAAGATCATGGCATCCAGTCCCATCACTTGATGGCAAATAGATGGGGAAACAATGGAAATTCATTCGAATATTCATTCGAAGGACCAATGCTGAAGCTGAAACTCCAATACTTTGGCTACCTGGTATGAAGAACCGACTCATTGGAAAAGACTCTGATGCTGGGAAAGATTGAAGACAGGAGGAGGAGAAGGGGACATCAGAGGATGAGATTGTTGGATGGCATCACCGACATGATGGACATGAGATTGAGCAAGCTCCAGGTGTTGGTGATGTACAGGGAAACCTGGCGTGGTACAGTCCATGTGGTTGCAAAGTCGGCAACTGGCCTGAACTCACAACACCTATAAGCCATCATTCATATGATGATATGATCAGTTGTTTTGGCTGTAGTCTGTTATATGTTATACCCTCCTGTACATAAACCCCAACTCATATTTCTTTCCTTCTATGTGATAAAATGTGTAAAATGAAACAGGGTTTTACTTTCTTAACCTCTTTATTTTTGTTGTCACCAACTAGTGACCTGAATTTAATCAATAAGAATCATGAATAGTCGATGCTCTTATTTAAAGGGAATGACCAGAAGTGGACTTAAAGGCTGTGAATTTTTAAAAATTGTTATACATATGCATCAAATTACTGAAAAAAATCACAAATGATGAAATCATTGAGAGTAAGACACAGTTTTCTCCTGATAATGTTATTTCATCATCAACTGTACTCTCCTGTCACTGTTGTCATTCATTTCTTGTCCAGAGTGATGGCAAAATCCAATTCGAATGCCTTCAGTTGGTATGAGCTGGCTTTAATCTAACTTTGCTGCTTAGTTTTAGCCACACAGATTTATAATATCACCTCTTTTCTCATGACATATCTTATATGTCTCTTAAAATAATACCCATTCTCAAATTCCAGCTTAAATGATATCCCCACTATGAAATTTTCAGATTCTATCTATTCCCCTCCTATCTCAGTCAAGAAATAATTTTAACAGTTTAGTTCATATTTTATATCTCTTTTATAGCACTTACATTCTGCCTAAATTACAAACAAAATACAGTGGAGTTGATTCTTATACAGGTTATAAGTTCAATATTTGAAATCACATCTTGTCAATGTTACCCTGAAAAGTCATTAAATTAATACATAAAATGTATTATAAAGCATTTGTGTGCCACTTTAGGAGCTGACATTCAGTCTTTCAATAATATGTAACACTGAAAGTTTTCCTTCTACATTGGATTCAAGTCACTGTTTCTTCACTTCAGCACAGATGAAGTAATTGGCTTATATTTAGAGTCTGTGTTGTATGAAAAAATCCCATGCCTCTTTAAATATGAAAATCAAATACAGCTTGATGAGATGTTTAGACTATGAGAACTGAGAATGACAAAGGGGATTTCTTTTTTCTTGCCCTCAAAATTATTTTTAAAAAGCTAAGTTATCCAAAAATTCTTCCTATCATCTCGATTTTCATGACATTTGGTTGCATACCTTCCTAAAGGTTTGGGTCAGTAAGTAGATAGATAGAAAGAAAGAAAGATAGATAAATGGAGGTTTGGGTAAAAATATACTATTTTGGAGACTATGATGGTTTAGTTGCTAAGTTGTGTCCAACTCTTGTGACCCCATGGACTGTAGCCAGTGAGGCTCCTCTGTCCATGGGGTTTTCCAGTCAAGAATACTGGAGGGGGTTGCCATTTCCTTCTCCAGGGGGTCTTCCAAACTCATGAATCAAACCTGGGTCTCCTGCCTTGCAGGGGGATTCCTGCATTGCAGACTTATTCTTTATTAACTGAGTTAGGAGATAAGGACTATGTCAAATTTTAAAACTTCTGTGCATCAGAACAAACAACAGAGTAAAAAGGAAACCCATGAAATATAAGAGATAATTGAAAATCATATATCTGACAAATGTTAATATCCAGAATATATAAAGGACTCCTACAACTCAACACAACAACAAAAAACTAATTGAAAAATGAGCAAGGATTGAATAGATATTTATTCAAAGAATATTTAGAAGTAGCCAATGAGCATATGAAAAGATATTCAGAATCATTAATCATTAGAAAAATGCAAGTCAAAGCCATCGTGAGTTATCACTTCACATCTTAAGATGGCTACTGTCCAAACACCAAACAACAGAAATAACATGGGTTGGTAAAGATGTAAAGAAATTGGAATCCTTGTTGCACTGTTGGTGACAATGTAAAATGATCTAGCTGCTTAGGAAAACAGTACTGAGTTTTCATTAAGAAACTGAAAATATAATTACCACATCATCTAGCAATCCCACTTCTGGTTATACATCGCAAAAACTTGAAAGCAGGATATCAAAGCACTATTTGCATATGTAAGCTTATGTGGCATTATCCAAAATAACCATGATGTGGAAACAACCCAAATGTCCATCACTGGATAAATGGACAGACAAAATGTGGTATGATAAGGGGGCAACAGAAGATGAGATGGTTGGATGGCATCACCAACTCAATGGACATGAGTTTGAACAAACTCCGGGAGATGGTGAAAGACAGGGAAGCTTGGCTTGCTGCCATCCATGGGATCGCAAACTGAGTGAGTGAACAACAGCAACAACAATGGAAAGTGAGTCAGACTTAAAAAAGAAGGAAATCCTGTTACATGGCAAACATGGATAAACCTTAAAGACATTATGCTAAGTGAAACAACCCAGTCACAAAAGACACATGGTATATCGTTGCACTTCAGTGAGGCATCTAAGTAGTCAAATACAGAAACCAGGAAGTAGAATGGTGGTTTCAGCTGCTGGGGGCAGGGAGAAATGTTCAATGGATACTGGAGTTTCAGTTTTGTAAGATGAAAAAGTTCTGGAGATCTGTTTCACAACAGTGTACATATACATAATAATACTGAGTTTTACACTTAACAGTGGTTAGGATAATAAATTTCATGTTACTTTTTTTTTTTATACCAAAACTAAAAATGACTAAAGAATACTAACTTAAATAACTAGTTTAAATCTAGGATGCTTGGCATTATATGATGTAGTGGCTCAGTTCAAATTTGAAAGGCTTTGCAATAAAAGCATTGTTAAAAGAACAAAATTTTACTCAGATAGACTTTTGTTCAAATCCATGCTCTGCTGCTGACTAAAACACTGGCTTAATTTTTCTGAGCATCAGTTTCATCACATGCTAATTTGGATTAAAAATAGTATCTACCTGCAGAAACTTGAAATGCATTAAAGTTCAGCATATTGTAAGGATTCAAAAAAGGTTATTGTTACTATTATTGATGATTCCATTTAAAAAATAATCATTTGTAACTTACAGTGCAAATTCAAGGCTTCTTTGTTAGAAAAGGCATCTGTGACTTTGCTCATTTCAATTTATACTTGGAAGATAGGCAGTACTTTTTTTTTTCCTTCCTACTATTTTTGAAAAGGCATTCAGACATGAAATGCTTGATTATTTACTTGAATCAGGATTGAAACACTTGGCTAGTTGAAGGCAATTCTGGGAATGAGAAAAAGGGCCCCTCTTTGAGTGATTGAAGCTGGATTTCTGAATCGGATCTTTCAAAAATAATGGGATTCTTTGCCCATTTTCCATGAATTTACATTTTTTCATAGAAAATTGTCTTGGATCAGATAAATTTTAAGTAACATCTCTTATTTTTTCATTACTTTAAAAAATGCAGCCCTAAATTATCTTAATCTTTCTTACTCTCCTTAATATCCTTTCTGCTGGATATTTGATTCTTTCTATATTTAGTTTTCTATCCTGTGACTATTTTTAAAGTCTGCTTTTTTCAGATTTGGTTTCTTATTTTTCAAGTTTGATAAATATACTTTCATGAATTTTTAGAAATTTAGCTTTGTTTTACTGTTCACTTTCTCACAAGCACTATGTTCTTTGCTTGGCAAGAATTTTCTTACTAAATTATGATTCTGTTGTGTGGTGAGTGATATTTTCTACTTGACACAGATAAGGAAACTGAGACATAGATTACATAGCTTGCCCAAGTTCCCACCCATAAAGTATGAAGAATGGGACGTGGACCCAGGTGGTTTGATTTCAGAGCTCAGGCTCTCCAGAGCTGCACAAGTATCCTCGTTTTATCAGAGATGCACTTTCAAAAGCTGCCTCTTTTTTTCCTTTCCTTTATTCTCTATATATTTTACAGTCCTACTCATTTCTTTAAGGAATATCCCCCTTTCCTTCAAAATGTAGATCAACATTTTAGAATGTAATGTGTTCCCTTGTGTGCTCCTGCATTTCTTACTGCATCTCTGTTCTCCCAGGTCACTGACTCACTGCTGGGGATGTCCTTGGCCTCCTTGCCCTGTGACATTCAGTTACTAACTCCATTCTTTTACTTCTGTCTTCCAAGGAGTCTGAGCTTTTGAATGTTATTTTCCTTTCATTCAGTTCCAAGATGATGTTTGTCTCTGCTGAGTGTATTTCCTTTAAGCTACTGGAACCTTCTGTTCTGCAGATTGCTCCTTGGTGCATTTGGAATGAAGCTGCCAAATTTCTTTTTGTACATATGCTTGCTTTTCTGTTCCTGGAAACTCTACAGAGTTTCCTCTCATTTTCTACATTTTTCTTCTTCACGTTTCACCTCACTAGCCTAGTATGTGTCTGCCATATTGTTTTCTCTCCACCCCAGTTCACTTCAGAATATCCTCTTGTTCTGAATGCTTCAATTTACCCAAACCTTCCACTGTCTTTTTTACTGTGGAAAGAGTTGTATTTTAATCAACTACGCCATGTCATTCTGCGAAAACCAATGGCTACACATTCTGGAAACTTCAGCAACTAAGTTTTTTTATTTCTTTTTTTAACCTGGTCTACTTTATCTGCTTCCTTCATTCCTCTCATAAGAATCATACTTTAATAATTTGCAAGAAGCTCATGATGAGGACCTGGCTTTACACAGTAATCACTCTTAAGTGAGCTCTAAGTGCTTACTGGTGCTATGATTGAGGACACGAATTATATAAGAAATCCAGGGCA
The DNA here is from genome assembly GCF_000754665.1 of Bison bison bison. Taxonomy (NCBI): domain Eukaryota; kingdom Metazoa; phylum Chordata; class Mammalia; order Artiodactyla; family Bovidae; genus Bison; species Bison bison. The sequence continues at coordinate 9,325,058 of NW_011494832.1, read as the reverse complement.
GTGAAAAGATCACAGGGCATACAGTCAGAAGATTCGAGTCTTTGCCATTGGTGGTTCTTCTTGTCAACCTGATTTTAGCTTCTACAATATTTCTTCTTACTCTCAGCTTTATTTGTCAAGTGAAGGATTAATAATACTTAACTCCAAAGGGGAGATTCAAGTGAGACAAAAAGCACACACATATTTTATAATTTGGAAATTGCCATACAACAGGTACAAATTATTATTATATTGGCTTTCAAAGCACAGAGATGAAAGTTTGTCAAGCACATACCAATGTAAATAAAAATGAAAGGCGAATATGACTAGAAATCCTTACATAAGGATTTCATTTATTTATACAGTTTTCTCTCTAGCATCAGAAGTTTTCTTAAAATATTGACATCTTCATTTAAGGTTTTATTTAATAAAAGAAAATTTCACATAGCCTTATGAATATTTGAGTGTCTGAAGGTGGTAGGTAACATGCTTTGCTGATCTGAATATCATAATCCAAAAATAATACCATGTATGTAGTTCACAATTTCTTCATGTGATAGGATGGCTGTTCCAGTGCAGTTCATAGGGAAAACACAGATGGGTGGCAAGGACATGCATTGGCATGTGTTATTACGGGTGAAGTTCCACCTGGAAATCCTTTGCTTTCCTCTGTAAGGAGTCATCTCACTCCCATAGGATTGGTGATTTCAAGGTTTTGTATCTTCCCACATGTCTAATTATACAAGTGATTCATTTACAGTTTAATCTTTAAAAATACCATATTGCAAACCAACACATAGACTCACTGAAAGCCATACTAAAAAGATTTATTATCCCATTTTATTCCCCTATGAAAACTACTGAATTATTATATACCATTTCAAGCCATTAATAAAGACCTTTGTATGAACAAAATATGGAGGATAAAACTAAGTTTTTCAGTTCTTTTGAAAATGAGCTTGAACTGTTAACAGGATTCTCATTTTTTTTTTTTTTTTAATTCTGTTGATTGCTTTGTCTTCTAGAATCGTGGTAACCAACTGAGTGGTCAAGTTGTTTGTATCTTATGCATACAGACTGATACCAGCAGTTTCCTGGGACGTGCCTCGCTCCACATCAGGTGAAGAGATTTGTCATTTGTATGTTAATACTTCCCTTCCTAATTTTAAGGTTGTCTTCTTTTCTGCCTTCTTGCGATTGTTCTCTGTGAACCTCTCCCCTTGGTACCATCTTAAATAATAATGGTTTTCCTCTAGATTATTTATATCCTTTGCCTGTTTGTAGATAGCTACCTTGCCCATCCATTTGTTGCTCTGCCAAGAAGTGCTTGTTTACTGCTTTAATCTTTTATCATAAATCATTTTTTTTCTATATCTTAATCACTCTTCCATCGTGTCTCTGAACTCCTTCCAGCTTCTGTGCACCTTTTGGATAATGAGGTGCCTGGATCTGAGCACCAGTTGCGGTCCTCCCATCAGTCCTGTCTAGGAGGGTCCCATCATATCCAGGATGATGTTTTCTTGTTCCCTTAGGTGCTCATTAGAGATATGATGCCTGTCTCTACAGGCAGAGTCAAGCGCAGCTTCATCTCCCTTACTCTCCTGCAGCTCTCTTCTAGCTTATCCTTTTTCCAGAGTGAAAATCCCAATTTCTCTCCTCTTCTCACTCTCATTTTCTTGCTTCTAGCTCTCACTATAAGTCTGTACATATCATTCTTTACTGTTTTTATTTTACTCATCCTGCCTGCCTCATGATCTAATTAATTTGTTTTATTTCCCTTTTTCTCTCCATTTCGTAGTTAACTCAACATCTTCTCAGTCCCACCATTTTCCAGTTGGTGCTGACAACAAACCATCCATCTCTTAGTCAAATTGACTTCCTTCACTCCTCCATTAGAAAAGATACTCTTATTTCCTTATGTTTATCTAATATCCTACCTTGTCATTTTTAGGCAAATCAAATAGTAGCTTGGCATTATTTTACTAGGTTTGAAAATTTAGTTTTATCAGTTCCTCAGAGAATGAAGCTATATATTCTGTTTGAGACTACTGTGTGGAACTTAAGAAAATGACATTTAGTTCAGTTTTTAACCCATAAATTGTATATTTTGGGGAAAGACATGATAGGTCTCATGACTCTGAAATAGTTACAGTATAAATCATGGTTTGTGTTTCTTCAGTACTTGTTAATCCTTTCTTCCTTCACTGCATTCTTCCCTGCCTTTCATACTTCCTTCCTTCCCTCACACAATGGTTCCTGAAGTCCTGGCATCAAGGATGGTGTGGGGGGGAGAGTGCTGTACCTGTGATTCTAGACCCTGTTCTCAGAGTGTTGAATTGTGCAGCCACATCAAACCACTTACCTTGTCACTTGTGTCCTCATATATAACAAGAGTGAGGTTCCCAAACATGATGACTGAGAATAAAGCAGCATTTTATTCACAAAGTGTAGGAATAGTGAGACAGAAATCCTAAATAAGGTTTAGGGTTGGATTGAGAAGAACCTCAAAAAATTGTATGTGAAACAACAGAAGGCTTCCTGCCAAATGAGTTTCGTCAAAACTTTCTATAGTATGAATGTGTTTGTGTATGAAGGAAGAATTGATGTGAGGGAGGCTAAGAAAAGATGCTAGGGAAATATTTTAATAATCTAGGAATTAGGTAGTAAAAGCAGATAAGGATTAGAGCTTGGAGAAAAATTTGAATCTGGTATTATGCTTTTGGGAAACAACTTTACAGTCAGTGGCTCCTCAGAGTCTTTCCACCTGGAGTGTTTTCATGGTTAATCTAGACTCCTGAATATCCCTCTGTGACTTGCTGAAACAGAGTACTTGGAGATGGTGTCATGGAAACTGTAAGTGTTACAATCCACTGAATTGCTTCATATGCTTATAAGTGGTTACAAAATCTTTAGGTGAAAGAGTTGTCATTGTCACTATTAGTTAATTTTAGGGTCTAGTGTTACTAGGAAAAGGAGTACATGAAGGAGGTTAATGGACCAAGAGATTAGGATCATGGAGGGAAAGACCAGTGGCTGTGATGAATAAGTGATGTGGTTAACCAAGCTTGACACAATAGGTGTGGTTAGTGAGAATGGTTGAAAAAGTTTAATTAAGGAATTCATGAGAGACCTAGGAATTCTGAGCTTCTGCTTTTAGTAAAATTGAAAAATTTCTGAATGATATTGCAAATCAGTGTGCTCACACTGATTTTTAAGCAAAAATTGAGAACAGAATATTGTTGGGGGAAAATATCCAAAGTATATAAATATTTTGTTGTTTTGTTCTCTTTTATTTTCCCCAAAGACTGATGACACATGTAAAGCAATAAATTAATGCTTTTCATTTATTTTGGGCTTCCCTGGTGGCTCAGATGGTAAAGAATCTGCCTGCAATGTGGAAGATGCAGGTTTGATCCCTAAGAGAGGAAGATCCCCTGGAAAAGGGAATGGCAACCCACTACAGTATTCTTGCCCGGAGAATTCCATGGACAGAGGAGCCTGGCGGCTACAGTCCATAGGGTTGCAAAGAGTCAGACATGATTGAAGTGTCAGAGCACGCACACACACACACACACACACACACACACACACAGACCCTGGTATTTCAACATTAACTTCAAAATTGTTACCTTGCTTGATAGTGATATAATTTATTTACTGCCACATTTTTAGTATTGACTTATTTCAGCCATCTAAGCAAATAAGAATGAATCTTTATTTCATAAAATTTTGTTGTGTTAGTCGCTTAGTTGCGTCTGACTCTGCGACCACATGGACTGTAGCCCGCCAGTCTCCTGTGTCCATGGGATTTTCCAGGCAAGAATACTGTAGTGGGTTGCCATTCCCTTCTGCAGGAGATCTTCCCGACCCAGGGATTGAACCTAGGTCTTCTATATTGCAGGTAGATTATTTATTATTTTTTTCTGCAGGCAGATTATTTATTATTACCAAATAAATACGGATTATTTGGTCTGAACCACCAAAAGCTTCATAAAATGGAGAAAAAAAAATCAAAACCCAGATCTTTAAAAATATCTGACTTACAAAGTAGGCTTGTGTCAGGGATAATGAGGCTTTCTATATCTCAAAATGGCATTTATTCCTGAAGCATGCCAGCCTCTCAGCACAGTGACTTACTGTGTTTATAAAGAAGAAAGTAAACTATTATGCAGACTCACTTCCATTTGGGAACCATAGTGCCAAGTGTTAATAGCATCATTATTTTCAAACAAAATGTGTTAGAAACATTACTTTTTTGTTATGGATTTCACGTGGGAATTTCCATGAAGGGTTTATATTTTATAGTCTATAATATAGCCACATGGCATAACTATTTTCTTATAGTACCTATTATGCTAATGATCTGCAGGGTAGGCAGATTGTCCCTTTAGTAAAGAAATGTCAATTTCTTAACCTTTGATACCTGTCTTTTTGAATGTATCATTTATACTGATTGAATATGGGTGGTATATTAGTGATATATTTGGAGGGAAATTTAAACAAACACATGAAGAGATGGAGTTTGCTGATAAGTTGGTAAACATCTTAAAATTTTTTGGTATTGATTTAGAATGCCAGCAAGACCATAAGAACTAAAGAGAGACTTGATTTTCTTAAGAGAAAATTTTGGAACTTTGTTACATTTGAAAATCCACTTGTTCTTTCAGGTGGTGGAATCAAGTTCTAACATTCTATGAAATACATAAAAGTTGGAGATTGCTTTACTGTATTAAGACTTCTTTATCTTATGGCATAGTATGAGATATAAATATAGTAACACCTTATTTTGTCTACATGTAGCATTCCTAAGCTAATATATATAAACTTTATATATGAGAAGTTGATTCAAAACTACTAATCTTTAGAAGAAAAATCAATGTGATTGAATAAATTCAAATAAATTTGAACTTAAAAGCATATCAAGTAAAATGTGTGATGAGTCATATTGTTCTCTCATGATTTCAACAGCTCAGCATTAAATTGTTGATTAAGATGCCTCAGTTTTTAAATGAGAAATCAAAGACTGGTTACTTGTTCTCTGATAGATGCAAAAACCACTTTGTTAATGTCAGACTCTTTAATAATTTGCATTCTATTAATATTAAAGAGCTAACCTGCATTATAAATAAATATCAAAATTAAATAAAGCAATAAAGCATCAAAATATCTAAAATGTATAACCAACAAGGTCCTACTGTACCACATAGGAAATTCTGCTAAATGTTATGTGGCAGCCTGGATGGGAGGGGAATGGGAGGGAGAATGGATGTATGTATATGTATGGCCGAGTTCCTTGTCTGTCCACCTGAAACTATTACAACATTGTTAATCAGCTATACTCTAATATAAAATAAAAAGTTTAAAAAATAAAACATTAATATCTGCAAATATGGTACACCTAGACCACTCCAGTACTCTTGCCTGGAAAATCCCATGGACAGAGGGCTGCAGTCCGTGGGGTCGCTAAGAGTCGGACACGACTGAGCGACTTCACTTTCACTTTTCACTTTCATGCATTGGAGAAGGAAGTGGCAACCCACTCCAGTGTTCTTACCTGGAGAATCCCAGGGACAGGGGAGCCTGGTGGGCCGCCATCTATGGGGTCGCACAGAGTCGGACACGATTGAAGTGACTTAGCAGTAGCAGAAGATAAAAAAGCTACAATTATATTTTTATGCTCTTTCAAATAATGTTTCACAGTCACTAAATATATAAAACAATCATTTGCAAAATGTCTTTGACACCATCAGTAGGGGCTGCTTACTGATTTGTCTATAACTAAAGATTCATGTACTCTTACCTATTTCTCTCTTGTTGAAAATATATTAGGTTTCAGTATGACTAAGTGTTACCAGAGATTTAATATGTATCCATGGAAAAGAAATAACTAGTTGACCCATCAGGGAGATTAACATTAACACCATCACCTCATGATTACTGAGCTCTAATGGACAAATTAACTAACCTCCTAGTGATCTAGTGTGCAGTAATAAAAATATTTTATTAGTTATTATTATCTCTTAGCAACATGTTTTTAACTTATAAGAGAAGTTAAAAGTATTTCTATCATGCTGAAGTGTTTAGAGGTGAAGTATATTGATAGCTTCATCTCACATTTATTTATTTTTTTTAATTTTATTTTATTATTATTTTTTTTGCTTTTCTTTTTTTTTTAATTAATTTTATTTTATTTTTAAACTTTACATAATTGTATTAGTTTTGCCAAATATCACACATTTAAAAACATCTTTTTAAAAAATCAGGTGGATTGGCAGGATGTGTAGATATGTGATAAAGCTAATATAGAAAACTGTTAATCATTGAATCTGAGTGTAAGTCTGTGGATGTTGCTGTACCCTTTAGGTTTTATAAATATTTAAAAATTTTTATAACAAAAATTTGGAAAATCATTTGCAACATAGACTATTACATCATTTTTGAAATGCAATCAGTGTGATAAAATATGAAGGGAGCTGCCAATAATAACATTATATAATTCCTTATAAGTAGAAAGACAAGCTATGCTATATTTTAAAATATGAAGTATGTTTTTAAAGTAAATCTGAATTTTAGCTAAATTCCTTTCAGATGTATGTATTTCTTGAAAAAGATTTTACTCTTTCTCCAGATTATGTGTTTAAACCTAATTATTTTTTATGGCCATCTATTATTTGAGGCTAACCTAAAGTTATCACTTTGTGTTATATTTTAATCAATGGGCTTATTCACTTTTATAGTTCTCTCTGGTGCATTTATAAAGTGCACTTTATACTGCACTTCTACTTTCCTATAACCAGGGAAACAATCTATACTACTGTATTTCAAGCCATTGCCATCCCAACCATTACTTCATTTGCAATAAAAAGCACAAAAAAAACTGGGCAAGTGCATTTCGTACATGTTTATTTCTAAAGTGTTAATAAGTAAATGCCTGATCAGTGTTGGCACAGAAGTGGCAGACCCCCCGCATGGTAGTAGGATATTAGTACCTATCTTTCCATCCCCTCTCATCTATTAGTCCTTCTGGGTTTTGTTCCATCTTTTTTTCTTTTTAAATAAAATATTTAACTTAAACTGTCACAACATTGTTAATTAGCTATACTCTAACACACAATACAAAGTTTAAGTTAAAAAATATTTAACAGTCTGTTTACAGCACATGTTATCAGCCACTCTGAATTATTACTATCTGACTTTAATTGGGAGCTTTAATTACTATATATCCTAAGAAAATGGAGTATAGGGAGAGTTTGGAACTTGGGGGTCTGTAACATCTGAACATTTCTCAGTTCAGTAGGCACAGGGGAGATAGGGGTCCAGGGGCTCAGTAGCAAGCTTTAGCACTGTGTGCTGGAAAGGAGGAGGAGAGAACGGCCTCCTTGGGCTGAGTAGATAGAGGGAGAGGAGAGTGTCTGCATGACTCTTTGCCACAGCTAGCAGTTTGTGGGTAATATATGGCCATACCACATGCAGTATTCTTTATAGATATGGTCAGTTCAAAAAGATCTTGGATACAAATGATGATTGAATCTCTGCCATATAATTCTACTGGTATTATTCACTGAAACAGTTTGAATGTAAAGTCATTATGATGCTTTGGCTCCTACTAATCACCAAACATTTAATATCATCAAGATTAGAAATTACCTGTCAATAATTAGTTATCTGTCTCAGAATCAGGGTCACAGCTTTCTGTTAATATGCCAGTATGAACACGTGCAAGTGTCTTAATTTCTGAGGCTACTTGAATTTGATTTCCATGGGCACCAATAGCAAAAGATTGACAACTATGATAGAGCTTTCTATTATTTAATTAGGCTTATAGAATAACAGAATTTACCATGTGGGTAACAAGTATTTGGTCAGTTTATCACCTGAATCAATATTTGTATCTGTTTTCTAAGATTTACTTTCTATAGAACTTACTTTCATAATAAGACTATCAATGTATATTTGAAGCCATATCACTAGTACCTAATCTTAGAAATGTTCTTTTAATATTAAATTATTATTAGCTCTGTAAATGCTCTATTGTTTCACTGTTTTCCAGGTATCATCAATAGCTCTCATTTTTTTTTTTTTACTGTATGACATTTTTACACACTTTTACACACTTCTGAGATCATTTTCATCCTTGTCAACTTGACTTCTCCACAAACACAACACAGGTTTGTGTTGTCCTCATACTGTACTACTTGTCCTCTTTTTAGGCAAAAATACAGATATCTTTTGACTACCAAATTTAATTTGTTCATCTGAGATCAAATTTAGTTGTGAATGTTGAAATCTCTGTCATTTGCTTGTGGTTAGCAATTATCCTTCCATATGCAGCTTTGATTTAGTTTAATAATCAGCAAGAGGTCAATCCACTCATTATTTACTTGCACGTTTCAGTAAAATTTGTCCATCAGGTGTTTGAAATAATCAAACCTAAGATTAAAAAGCACCCTCTCTGTGTAAACAAATACTTAGCTACAAATAAGTGTAGATGTAAAATAAAACATAAAATGTAACAAGAAAGAGATCAAAGTGAGGGAAGCAGGAAATTTTAGGGTGATGATATTTTCCTATACATTATTATCAGACCACAGCAACCATCCATACTGCACGTTTGATATTGTCAGGTTGTTTTATTTCTCTCCCTCAGTTTTTGTCGCATCACGACAAAAATTTGGAACGATGGACTAAAGGATTTAAAACAACAGACCAGTTCAGTTCAGTTAAGTTCAGTCCCTCAGTCCTGTTCGACTCTTTGCGACCCCATGGACTTCAGCGAGCCAGGCCTCCCTGTCCATCACCAACTCCCGGAGTTCACTCAAACTCATGTGCATAGAGTCGGTAATGCCATCTAACCATCTCATCCTTTTTTGTCCCCTTCTCCTCCTGCCTTCAATCTTTCCCAGTCTCAGAATCTTTTCCAATGAGTCAGTTCTTCTCATTAGGTGGTCAAAGGATTGGGGTTTCAGCTTCAGCATCAGTCCTTCCAGTGAATATTCAGGACTGATCTCCTTTAGGATGGACTGGTTGGATCTCCTTGCAGTCCAAGGGACTCTCAAGAGTCTTCTCCAACACCACAGTTCAAAAGCATCAATTCTGCAGCTCTCAGCTTTCTTTATAGTCCAACTCTCACATCCATACATGACTACTGGAAAAACCATAGCTTTGACTAGACGGATCTTTGCCAGCAAACTAATATCTCTGCTTTTTAATAAGCTGTCTAGGTTGGTCATAGCTTTTCTTCCAAGGAACAAGTGTCTTTTAATTTCATGGCTGCAGTCACCATCTGCAGTGATTTTGGAGCCCAGAAAAATAAAGTCTGACACTGTTTCCACTGTTTCCCCGTATATTTGTCATGAAGTGATGAGACTGGATACCATGATCTTTAGTTTTCTGAATGTTGAATTTTAAGCCAACTTTTTCACACTCCTCTTTCATTTTCATCAAGAGGCTCTTTAGTTCTTCTTCACTTTCTACCATAAGGGTGGTGTCATCTGCGTATCTGAGGTTATTGATATTTCTCCCGGAACCCTTGATTCCAGCTTGTGCTTCCTCCAGCCCAGCGTTTCTCGTGATGTACTCTGTATGTAAGTTAAATAAGTGTGGTGACAATTAACAGCTTTGACGTACTCCTTTCCCAGTTTGGAACCAATCTGTTGTTCCATGTCCAGTTCCAACTGTTGATTCTTGACCTGCCTACAAATTTCTCAGGAGGCAGGTCAGGTGGTCTGGTATTCCCATCTTTTCACAATTTTCCACACTTTGTTGTGATGCACACAGTCAAAAGCTTTGGTGTAGTCAATAAAGCAGAAGTAGATGTTTTTCTGGAACTCTCTTCCTTTTTTGATGATCCAATGGAAGTTGGCAATTTGATCTCTGGTTCCTCTGCCTTTTTTAAATCCAGCTTGAACATGTGGAAGTTCACGGTTCATGAACTGTTGAATCCTAGCTTGGAGAATTTTGAGCATTACTTTGCTAGCTTGTGAGATGAGTGCATTTGTGTGGTAGTTTAAGCATTCTTTAGCATTGCCTTTCTTTGGGATTGGAATGAAAACTGACCTTTTCCAGTCCCGTGGCCATTGCTGAGTTTTCAAAATTTTCTGTCATGTTGAGTGCAGCATTTTCACAGCATCATCTTTTAGGATTTGAAATAGCTCAACTGGAATTCCATCACCCCCACTAGCTTTGTTCATGGTGATGGTTCCTAAGCCCCACTTGACTTCACATTCCAAGATGTCTGGCTTTAGGTGAGTGATCACACCATCATGATTATTTGGGTCACAATGATCTTTTTTGTACAGTTCTTCTGTGTATTCTTGCAACCTCTTCTTAATGTCTTCTGCTTCTGTTAGGTCCATTGCCATTTCTGTCCTTTATTGAGCCCAACTTTGCATGAAATGTTCCCTTGGTATCTCTAATTTTAAGAGATCTCTAGTCTTTCCCTTTAGAGAAGGCAATGGGACCCCACTCCAGTACTCTTGCCTGGAAAATCCCAGGGATGGGGGAGCCTGGTGGGCTGCTGTCTATGGGGTCACACAGAGTCGGACACGACTGAAGTGACTTAGCAGCAGCAGCAGTCTTTCCTTTATATTGTTTTCCTCTGTTTCTTTGCACTGATCACTGAGGAAGGCTTTCTTATCTCTCCTTGCTATTCTTTGAAACTCTGCATTCAGGTGAGTATATCTTTCCTTTTCTTGTTTGCCTTTTGCTTCTCTTCTTTTCTCAGCTATTTGTAAGGCCTCCTAAGACAATCATTTTGCCTTTTTTATTTCTTTTTCTTGGAGATAGTCTTGATTACTGCCTCCTGTACAATGTTGCAAACCTCTGTCCACAGTTCTTCAGGCACTCTGTCAGATCTAATCCCTTGAATATATTTGTCACTGCCACTGTATAATCTTAAGGGACTTGACTTAGGTCATACCTGAATGATCTAGTGGTTTTCCCTACTTTCTTCAATTTAAGTCAGAATTTTGCAATAAGGAATTCATTATTGGTGATTGGTAGGGAAGCCTGGTGTGCTGCAGTCCATGGGGTCACAAAGAGTCAGACACGATTGAGCGACTGAACTGAACTGAACTGATCTGAGCCACAGTCTGCTTCTGGTCTTGTTTTTGCTGACTGTATAGAGCTTCTCCATCTTTGGCTACAAAGAATTAAAAAAAGCCAAAACAGACTAGTTACAGCTCAGTTAACATCTCAGGCAGATACATCTTTTATTAAACAGACGCCTCTAAGACATGGGAGCAGTCTGACCCCAAAGGAGTAGTTCTCCCAGTCCCTCTTGACTTCCTCCTTTTTATACTTCCCATCTTTTCCTTTTGGTTGTGCCCTGAGCAAAATAGGGCTTGCACCCACCACCAATCAAGAAAGGAGATGCAAATGGACAGCTGCAAGTTATATAACAACAGGCTCCGTTGTGTATGTCTTCCCATAATTCAGTATGCTATAATCAGATGTATTTATGTGTAGAATATTTATGAACCCTTAATGGACTCCTAGCTTCCTAAGGTTACTTGAGGAAGCACTTGTAGTTTGCATCCACTGTGTGCCTAGGGTACATGTGCAGGAGTTGGAAAGTCTCTGTGGTTATTTTTGTAGCATATCTGTAAGCTCTCCTGGGTGTGTCTAGGATGGGGTTTAGAGGTCAGCTTGAATCCATTTCGGCTAGGCCACCCCTTGTTGCTCATGCCTAACATCTTACCTAACAATATAATTAGGAAGTAAATAAAACCATTTGGGACATATTTGTAATGGATTTATTTTGCATTTTAGTTTTCTGGACATTTTCATTGTTTTAATCCAAGTGAGCTAGAAAATTTGATTCTTTTTACAGAGGTGCCAAAATTTGTCAGTTTATAATTTGAATTACAAGTTATTTAGCATCTTTTATGGAGAAGGCAATGGCAAGCCACTCCAGTATCTTGCCTAGAAAATCCCATGGACCGAGGAACCTGGTAAGCTGAAGTGACTTAGCAGCAGCAGCAGCAACATCTTTTAAGAAAAGTGTATCATGAAACCTCAAGATAGCCTAGTACCTTCAATTCAATATAACTGAATATGAAATATTAATGCAAAAAGCATTATATAAGATGCTTTGAAGATATAAAAAGAAGGTGTGCTTAGTCATTCAGTCATGTCTGCCTCTTTGTGACCCCATGGACTGTAGCCCACCAGGCTCCTTTGTCCATGGATTCTCCAGGCAAGAATACTGGGGTAGGTTTCCATGCCCTCCTCCAAGGATCCTTCCGACTCAGGGATCGAACTTGTGTCTCTTATGTTTCCTGCATTGGCATGTGGGTTCTTTACCACTAGCGCCACCTGAGAAACCCGTAGAAAAGAATGATATTCAAATAAAATATAATAATTAAATTAAAAACAGCATGCCTGAATGATCATCACGCATATGCACAAATCGATAATAAAGCTCAATTTTAAAGCTTGAGCTCGATTTAAAGCTCGATTTCAATATTGAAATATGTTCTACTCTGATTGTTAAATCTTCTGATGAAGAACTGTATACTTCCTGGAGTTGATTTTGAAAATGATCTATTACTGTTTGTTAAGAACATCACACGGTTCTGTTTGTATGTTTGTTTTGCTCAGTTTTGCTTTAGTTTGGGATTACAAGATTTCCAGAAATTGTTTATATATGTGTAAATGTAGAGAAATTTACCTGGTTTTATTGAAGATTTTCAAAGTAAAAAATTAAGGAGGGAAAAGAGACAGACTATACTGAACTAAGAGAGGGAAGGAGAAAATAAACAAACTTTGTGAATAAGCATTTTCTGTATTCAATTTTTACATAGACTTTCTGTGGCAATTTACTTATGTGACTTTACTTTCCTTTTAGTCTCAATAATATTAGAGAACTTCTAATTTCCTAAATGTGTGTTTATTCCTTTATTGTAGCTAATAGTGCTATTTATTTTCATTTTATATTGGCGTATAGTTGATTAACAATGCTATGTTAGTTTTAGGTGTGTAGCAAAGTGATTCAGTTATACAAGTAACTGTATCTGTTCTTTTTCAAATTCTTTCCCCATTTAGGTTATTACATAATACTGAGCAGAGTTTCCTGTGCTATACACTAGGCCCTTGTTGGTTATCTATTTTAAATATAGCAGTGTGTGCGTGTCAGTTCCAGACCCCCAATTTATCCCCTGCTGCTACCTTTCCTCTCTGGTAACTGTACGCTCATTCTCTAAGTCAGTGAGTCTGATTTTGTTTTGTTAATCAGTTCATTTGTATCATTTTTTAAAAAACTTCCAGTTTGAAGCAATATCATATGATATTTGACTTTCTGACTTAGTATGTTAATCTCTAAGTCCATCCATGCTGCTGCAAATGACTTTATTTCGTTCTTTTTATGGCTGAGTAATCTCGCATTGTATGTATGTACCACATCTTCATCCATTCATCTGTTGACAGACATTTAGGTTGCTTCCATGTCTTGGCTATTGCAAATAGCACTGCGATGGAGATTTCTTAAAAAGCAAAAAACCAAGATACCATATAATCTAGCAGTCCCATTCCTAGGCATTATGTGGAGAAAAATACGATCGGAAAGAATACATGCATCCCAGTGTTCATTGCAACAGTGCTATTTAAACATTTGTATTGCTTGGCATTGAAGGAAGTTCAAGTTGATATTAAATTTTTCAATATATAACTTGGTTAAATTATTTTTTAAGACACTGGAAACATTGTTTTGAAATTTTATTGTATCTCACATTTACAATGAAAGGAACTCAACAGGAAACAAACAAACAAACAAAATAACACTGTCACCATGAAGGGAAGTCAGTGTGAAGAAAGTCAGCTTTGGATTGTCTCCAGCGGGGCTTCATTTTGGTACCACAATAAGGACTCTGTTATACCAGGCTACTATCTACCTGGTGAACTTAGACATAAACTTGAAAACAACAACATAGAAAAGCTTCATTGACTATAATCTTCTGGCTACAAATCTGGCAAGAGCTAGAAAATGCAGAAGAATGAAGGAGATACTAAAATAAAGCTTGAAGAGTCAAGCAGTAAATTGACTTCTATGTTGTATTAGCAAATTCTTTCTGCAGATATAACGTGGTGGGTGATGCTACTTGTAGTGATACATTTTTAAATTTCCTAGAAAAGCATTTAGAATGAAAATTTCCAAAGATTTTCAGTTCATAGTACCTTGGCTCAGTAACATTTCCATGGCATCATTAGGCCAACAAATAAACAAAAAGCAAGAGTTCTGTTTATTAGTCGCAGTCATACAGCTTATTAGTTCCAGTGACTCAGACAGTAAAGAATCTGCCCTCAGAATAGGAGACTGAGTTCAATCCCTGGGTCAGGAGGATCCCCTGGAGATGGCAATGGCAATCCCCTCCAGTGTTCTTGCCTGGAGAATTCCATGGACAGAGGAGCCTGGCAGGCTACAGTCCATGGGGTCAAAAAGAGTCGGACACGACTGACTAACACAAGCCACTTAACAAGTATTTATGTTCTGACAGCCTAAATTGAAAGAAAAAATAAAATTAATAGTTTTATTCTTAATAACCACAATCACTTATTGATGGGGGTGTGTGTGTATGTATGTGTGTGTTGGGCACTGCACAACTTCTCAAACCTTGGAAACAAATTGAACACTGTCATCTTCATTACCTGTTCCACATGGATTTTTTAGGAGACACTTGCTTTTTATCACATGACCTGCTGAAAACCCAGCTTTGCACAGCTATGCTGCCCTTGAAAGGAACTGTGTAATACCTTGACTAGTAATTTGTAAGGATGCAACATCTGTGTCTGATAGATGTTGAATGATGTTGTGTTTACCTTGACATTTTAAAATATCCCTCACCACATCCTGTAAGCACTCTTAGCACTCCAGGATGATTTGGCACACAGTTTTGGAATCATGTAGACTATTAGATGCTAATGTGAATCAGGCCCTGAATCTTAAAACTGAGAACTCAGAAAACCTCTGCCAGAGTGACAGTAAATGGGAAGCACTGTAAATCAAACATTTTTTATTCTTTAACATATATTATTCTTTAATCTCAGTTTTCTAGATTTTTTAGTCTAATGCAGATATTTCTCAAGATTCACGGTATAATTTTCTGTGGCTTTGGAAGTTTGATGTTAGCAAATCAAACGACTGTGCCAGCCGTTGTTTGGCACAAATGTTGCTTATATATTTTAACAAAATAATATTATCAGAGTCTATTAGGACATTTTAAATTTTGACATGGCATTTTAAGAATTGGACTAAATGTTTTTCAAAGTTTCCAACTACACATTTTTCCAACTACCTTTTCTCAACAGTCTATGAGATGTATGAGAGGAGATTTTGTATCTTCTCATGTGTGTGTCCTAACTGCAAATAAACCCTGGGGTGCTGTAAGTCAGGGGATTTGAACTAATTTTCCATTTTATCTCATTTTTGCATTTCAGTAACCCAGTTAACTGTATAAACATTGTTTCCTTTTAAAAACAAATATCTTATAGAAATGTGTATTTAATCTTAGCTACGGAACTCAGTGAGTCTTATTTGGATTATTAGAAGAAATCAAATATGAGAATTTTTAAACTAGATGATGTTATCTGTTTCCTGAACAATAAACTATGAGAACTATCAGTGTCCCCAACTGAAGGCTCAGAATCAAAAACTAAAGCAAATTATATTAAAGTGAATTATCAAGAATATAGATCAATTTTTAAGTGAATAGTGAAACACAAAATATAATAATGTAGAGCTCTTCTAACATGTCTCTCACAGGGGGCTAATACTGATCATTCACGAAGATACCTCATTCCTATCACTGACATACTCATGATTTTGAATTCAAATTTTGAATTATTTTTTTCTCATCTGTTCATTTCTTTTAGTAGATCTAGATTTATTTATTTTTTTAATCCTAATTTCCTACCACCTACTTTGTTAATAAAGTTTCCATACCTGTAAGTAGATTTAGTCATCATAATCTCTGCTATGGTAACAATTAGCTGGCTTTCATAGCAGGAATGACTGGTTTAATTTTTATTTAGTGACTGAAATAATTTGTTATATACTTGATAATCAGTGTTTGAAGGAATGAAACCCAGAACTGGTGCTAGCAGGCTGGTTTGTCTGGGACCTTGTGAGTTCTCTCAGCTAAGAAACTTTTAAAAATCTAAAGAGGTAAGTAGCAGGGAATTGGTCATGTAAATGAAGGCTATATGGCTGTATGGAGGGTAGTGGGAAGGGCATTTCACCTGTGTTATATATGCAAGACTGATTCTGATTGTTCCGTATCTAACTACAAGAGCAGAAAGCAATAACAGCCTACATTGTGATTTGCAATATCTAGGTAACTTCCCATTTAGCTCAGTGGTAAAGAATCTGCCTGTCAATGTAGGAGACATAGGAGAAGCCAGTTCAATCCCTGGATTGGGAAGATCTCTGGAGGAGGAACTGGCAACCCACTCCAGTATTCTTACTTGGGATAGTTCCATGGACAGAAGAGTCTGGTGGGTGACAGTCGTGGGGTTGCAAAGAGTCAGACACGACTGAAGTGACTGAGCACGCGCACAGTGAAGTGAACTATTAGGAGAAAATAAAAATATGTAAATAATATGGTAAATAATAACTGGAAGAGATAATAATTTGATATTTCTAACTTCATAAAATTCTGTCACCAAAATGTTAGAAATACAAGTGTGTGTATCTATATGTGTACATACATATACGTACTTATATATGTGTATGTGTGTACATGTGCTTTACTTATATCTGTGTATGTGTGTACATGTGTTTCCAGATGTTACATTTGAATGGATCGTGGCATTATATTTTTCATGATTGGTATTGTATTGCTTTTTAGCTGGGTAACTAGTCACGGGTCTGTAGATAGAGACAGATTTACAGATAGTTGGAAGTAGGGGTGATTAGAAAGATGGACAGAATCTCTACCCCTTTGCCTACAACTATGAGTGAATAATGTTAACATTGTTGTATGCAGCACAATGAACCCCTCCCTGGAGGAATGAACATGTTTACTTTCTTCACTAACTTTATCCTAACTGCTGGATCAAAGTGCCTTCTTTTGTACTTTCCATTCCTGAGGCTCTTTTCTTGCAGTGTTCATGTTAAATTTGCTACACCTCTGAGTACCCACGCAGATTTGCAACACAGTTTTTTAGCCTGCTTCAAAAGTTTGCTGCCTTATTACCAAAAGTATCTGAAGATTTTTCTGTTCATAGACACACACACACAAATATATAATATATGAAAAGACTGGTTCTTGTCATTTCTCTATTTCTTTTATCTATGAAGTCTGCCACTATGCTGTTTTTCCTTTTGAAAATATGACTAATTTATTTTTATAAATATAATGACATGCTATTTTAAATGAAAAATTAAGTAAAGGATTTAAAAATAGTATGTGAAATGTGATGTCATGTGTGCAGGTATATACATATATACTGTAAAATTTTGGAATACAATACAAATATAAGGTAGACTGCATTATCTTTTTATACCAACTAGTTTTTCTTTATGTGTGTGTGTTTTGAATCTCTGTTTGTTTTGTATTTGGGTCATTAAAAATAACTTCATTTTGCAAATATACTATAATTTCTCCCCAGTATAGGTCCTTCTTTCCACCAGATATTTTATAATTTTTTGTTATTAAACACACTGTATTATCTTGCTCAATGAGATTGACTCATGAAAGCTTCCTGTTCTTTCATGCAGGTTCTTTCCTATGAGTTGTATTTTCAGTACTCCAAGTGTCCAGTAAAGTAGCCAAGTTAGCTTTTCAAATGTCAAGTTTCTCTGATATTTTGGACAGATTGAGATTTAAACTGTCTATAAAATGGCAAGGGCAGGGATGCAGCTTCCTAATTTGTCATTCAGTTCTTAAATATCTTTAGAATTAAAGAAAAACAACAACAATAGCATAAAATGCATCAATATTTTCTGATTATATTATTGTTTAAGAAATGTACTTTTGTCTACACCCTCCCAAAACAATAATATGTTGTTCAAATCATCACATCTGTGTCAATACTTTACAGCTTTTATTTGGCTCCATTCATTCACTTACTCGTGATTTCTTTCATTTTCTATAATAAGTTGAACATGTCTTATATACCAAATATTATGCTAGAATAGGAATAAAATAAAGGATAAAAAGTAGAAGCTTCTAACCTCCTAATTCCTATACTTCAACAGAACCATTCCAGGAAGAGGTTAAAAATTTGTAAGATAGATTATTGTGACCCTGTCATTTATATTGAACAATTCAGAGCCTTGAAGCATTCTTAATGAGGTTTCAAGGATTATATTTTTCTTCCTTGCCTTATAAACAAATAAATTAAACCAAACTAAACACTAATAAAAGCCATGCTAGAACTGTGGATATTATCCAGCTGCTCCAGGATTTCCCTCCAAAACTTATTTGTCTCCTTAGTTAAGTACAGTTTGATAAAGCCAGGTTGATATGAAATAACAATTTTCCCACCTTTGAGATGTTAATCAATGGATTGGCATAAAAGTAAGAATCCATGGTGAATCTGAATAAAATCCTGTGAGATATTAATATCTGCTTTATGTGGATAATATGTTTCAAAGTAAGTAGTGAAGGGCATAAGGGAGATAAGCACAAATACAACTTTAATTTTGGACTCTACACTCACATAAAAGTACTGAATATTTGTGTGTGCTTGCATGCATGCTAAGTTGCTTCAGTTGTGTCCAACTCTGTGCAACCCTATGAACCATAGTCCCCCAGGCTCCTCTGTCTATGGGGATTCTCCAGGCAAGAATACTGGAGTGGGTTGCCATACCCTCCTCCGGGGATCTTCCCAATCCAGGGATTGAACCTGTGTCTCTTAAGTCTCCTGCATTGGCAGTCAGGTTCTTTACCACTAACTCCACCTGGCAAGCCCAAATATTGCAGAATGACTCAAAAAAAGACTATGTATAAATGCTTGGAAATCTTGATAAAGATTCTCACAGAAATTCTGGTGTTTGTGTAAATTGTGTTCATTTTTTTGTCACGTCAAATCTGAAGTGAAAAATATATCTCTATGCTGGGAATCCCTTCCCCTCTATCTCATAGCAAAGCATGTTTTCCTCATCTGGGGACAAGCATAAAGGGTTCCGATCTCCGCGTCTTTTACAGAAGTTTCAAATCTAGCTTTAATTTCACCTTTTATTTATTTAATTTTAATTAATCTAAATTTTAAAAGTGGTACTCAATTCACTTATTCGAAAATTTTCGTTTGTTGAAACGGCACATTCAGTTTGCCTTTTCAATTGTAAATTCTGTGAAATCTGAATACAGACTAAGTATTTCTGATGAAAATTTAACATTCAAGTAGAAAAATGCTGAAAGTATAAAATGTGCAGCTGGTTTGGAAGACTTAGAATGAAAAACATCAAGTGTTTGATTAACACTTGATCTATTGTGAAGTGAAGTCGCTCAGTCGTGTCCGACTCTTTGCGACCCTGTGGACTGAAGCCTACCAGGCTCCTCTGTCCATGGGATTTTCCAGGCAAGAGTACTGGAGTGGGGTGCCATTTCCTTCTCCAGGGGATCTTCCTGACCCAGGGATCAAACCCAGGTCCCCTGCATTATAGGCAGACATTTTTACCGTCTGAGCCAAATGATATTTTAATATATTGGATCGAATAGAATATAAAAATTGATTTCATCTGTTACTTTTTATTTGTGTGTGTGTGTGTGTGTGTGTGTGTTAGTTGCTCAGTTGTGTCCAACTGTTTGCGACCCTATAGACTAGCCCAATAAGCTCCTCTGTCCATGGAATTCTCCAGGCAAGAATCCTGGAGTGGGTTGCCATGCCCTTTCCAGGGCATCTTCCCAAATTGGAGATTGAACCCAGATCTGCATTGGAAGCAGAACTCACATGGCTGCAAAATTTTTTAAAGTAAATTTCTCACAGTATATTTTTATTGGATAGAACTAGTATATATTTTAGAACTGATTATATTAAATATAGTATTACATTGTTGTTGTTCAGTCTCTTAAGTTGTGTCTGACTCTGTGACCCCATGGACTGCAGCACACCCAGCTTCCCTGTCCTTCAGTATCTCCCAGAGTTTGAGCAAACTCATGTCCATTGAGTTGATGATGCCATCTAACCATTTCATCCTCTGTCATCCCCTTTCCCTCCTGCCCTCAATCATTCCCAGTATCAGGGTTTTTCCAATGAGTTGGCTCTTTGCATCAGGTGGCCAAAGTATTGGAGCTTCAGCTTCAGCATCACTCCTTCAGATGAGTATTCAGGATTGATTTCCTTTAGTATTGACTGGTTTGATCTCCTTGCAGTCCAATGGACTCTCAAGAGTCTTCTCCAGCACCACAATTCATTATAATATTACATATACTGACATATTTTTATGTTATTTTTATCTCCAACTATCTTGAAATTACTGTGATAATAAAACTATTAACATTAACTTCAGAACTTATATGTCAGGTACTCTGGTAATCACCTTACATGTCATTTCGTTTTCATACCTAATTGCATGTAGCATTGTGATTGGTGTGTAGTAGGTACCCATTATCATTCTTATGAATGAGTAATTTTTAAGATACTCTTATTGGAAGTAATTTTTGCTTCATGGGTAAAGATATGAGAGACAGAGCTATTGAAAAGAGGGTTAAAAAAAAAAAAGCTTTAGCAAATTGCCTGAGGTAGACTTCTTTTCCTCTTAATGTTACTTTTGCTAATTAAGGTGACAATGTCTTAGCATTTGCTGTTGAAAAGAGAAAGTCTTTTCACTTCATGGCTCAAGAGAGAAATATTCAGGAAAAAAATGTGTAAGATGGGTTATATTTATTTTAAGAAACTATCACTCAACCAAAAAGAGAAAAGGTTATTACATTCACATCATATTGCTTGTCTGGGAAACTTTCTAGTGAGAAAATGAACAGAGCCATAAAATTAAAGAAAATATTGACAGGGTTTTTTCAGATATTAAGAAATAGCAGCCCTTCTTTCCTTTCTTATGATGACTCTCTGGGATCTGTGAAACCAAACAAATATCAAAAGGCTTTATTCTTCTTTCTAAAAGTTGTCTACATCCTGTTCTGTAAGATCCATGACAAATGAAAATTGGGAAAATGCTGTATTACCATGGAGAACAATTAAATAAAAATAGGACCACCATGAGATAGATTCCTTATTTCCCTTATGTAGTCTGTGTATTTTATAAATTATGACATCTTCAGAAAGTTTTTATTGTGGAATTTTAAATAAGGTTGTAATTTCATGTCTTGAAATAAATTTTGACTTTTAAAGTAATAAAATTCATATGGAAGTAACTCTAACTGATTTGAAGTTGTAGATGAAACTAAACACTTTCTGAACATTTTGCTAGGTATTTTTGGCTCAAACATATGTTGTGTTTGTAAAGAAATGACTTTTTAAGCTTTAAGTAAAGCATTGAATAATTTAACAATTGAGAGACAAACACCCAGCAAATTGTGTTTTTTAGTGATGTTGACATATCATAGTTTAGAAATTCTTATGTACCCAAACCAACTAAAATTCATTGCCAACTTCCATATAATTCACAGAAACATATTTTTTTTTCTTGTGTTGGGGGTGGGGTGGCTGTCATATTTAAATAGTACATCAATGTATTAAAGCTCTGTTTAAATGCATTTCTAACTCTTTTCCTATTCTCTGTTTTTGAGTGCAAAGTGCATTGCACACATCATAAATTAATATGAGAGACCCCCAGTAGGGTCTCTCAGTGCGACTTTATAAACCAGGCCCTTGTTTATTCTGTGTGTGGCCACTTTGGTTATTAGTAGGAGTTACACTGAATGCCTTTTCCCAGATTTATGAGACTTGGCACAAACCTTGAGAAAACAAAACCTCACTTCTCTCGATAGAAAACATTATTAGATACTAAATAAACATTAATTTAGGTAAACTGGTACTACTCAGTCCAAGAGGAAAATGCTCTTAGATTTCATTCTAATGGGTGAAAGAATATAAGAGGGGAAATTGCTTTATAGAAGATCACAAAGAAAGGACATTAATTTAAGTGATGGCTAAGACTGTTCTTAGCATACCTTCATGCTCATTCATGAAGGGCAGTGCTCCTCTGCCAGGGAAACATGCATCACCCTCTTGTCCCAATGGAGAGGGTCAGGAGAACACACAGTCTTTTTAAGATTAGCACAAAATCCCTGATAGCACAATGATTAATTTTCTCTGAATTCCAACAAAGGCTTTGGGAAATAGGCATCCTGTGCAGTTAGTTAACACGTGAGTTTTAAATAACTTGGTAACATTGAAATTTATGAACAGGCTAAAGCATTTTTAAAAGGATAACTTGAACCTATCTCTTGTCAACAATTAATGTCATGGAAAAAGGGAGGAATGATCTGCATGCTAGGCTAAAAATGAGAGCAACACAGCAACTAGGTAGAGTGTGTCACATGGAATTGGATCCCAAGTTGGACAAAGTAATTGTAAAGAACAATTTGGGGACAATCCTGAAAATTTTAATAAGGACTGGATATTAAATACAATGAAATTTTATTGACAGGAAAGTGGAGGTAATTAACTTATAAATATACAAAATAGAATATTTGATATGATCTCCTTGTGATAAAATATATAGGACAAATGGAAAGATAAATAAGATTTTAACAGTGGTAATTTCTGAGTGGAGTGTGAATAGAAATAGACATGTTTTTATTTTCTTCTTTTTGCTTGTCTGTAGTTTAACTGTATAGAGTACAAATATGCAACTTAAGTAATAATTACAATCTGTTATTAATAAAACAATTAACCAGCAGTAAAATTTGCCTTGATACTTTTACTAAAATATTATGTATTGTGAAAATGTAAAAAAACCCTAGACATCAGTCATTGCATTGGGTTATGTTTTTGTTTTGCAGTGTAGAATACCACAGGTTGTTTTAATGATATTAAATTTGTTATTCTTGATAATAAACTAGTTTTACAAAGAGCAACACTAGAACTTTGCTAAGAAATAATCATCAAGTCTCTTTCTCTACAGTAAGAAGACTAAAACAGGTACATTCTTCTTCTGAGAATTATAAATGCATTTTGAAGTTTTAGGGTAACAAAACAAACTACAAAACAGACTATTGCTCTAATAAAACTTTTTCAAACTCCTTTCACTCCCATCCCTGATCATGTTATGCATTCATTCATTCAGCATGAGGCCATTCCCTCAGGAAAACTTGAAACTTAGATTAAGAAGGCTTGGCTCTTAATAAGGACTCTGTGGTAATCAGAAACTGTTAGTAATGTGTTCATGTCTTGCAAGTTGTAGACTATAGATTGTGCAGAGTAAATGACAAACGACAGAATTAGAAAATAAATTAGAAGAACTCTATTGTAACTTATAGCACCAAATTGTGTGCTGATGTTTGAAGTAACACCATGATGAAGAATATCTCAACTATTTTCTTTTAATGTAAGTGTCTTTTTATGTATTAGAACAGAAAGACACCTTAAAGACCATCTTCACTAATCCCTTCATTTAAAGATGAGGAAACTGAAATTCACAAAGATAAAATAATTTGTCAATAGTCACACTGACATTTATTGGCACAGCTTAAATAAGAACTTAATTTATGTGACTTATACTATTGTGTACTTTTACTCTGTCACATTAAAAAGTCTTCCCTATTTGAGGAAGGGAGGGAAATGCAGAAATTAATACACATTGTAGAAAATCATATTGAAGTTACAAATGGAATTTTGATATTAAACTGATTTCTCTTGGAGGATCAGATATCTCCTTCTAAAAATTTAAGAACAGTAATCTCAAGCACATTAGTTCAATTCTGTTGATGTGGTGTTTTTATTTTAGACCATTATATAACATGTAGTGTCATATACTATCATTCAATTTAATTAGTTCTCATGTTCAGGGAACATGTAACTATAGTTAGAATTATGAAGTCCAAGAAGTCATGTCTTACTCATCTCAAGATTGATTGAATATGAGTTAAGTTGATTTTATTTTTTATCTGATTTGGATTTCAAGAAGAAATAATTGCATTCTTCAAAAATGTGTTTTGAATTTCTCTTTTCAATTTTCATGTCAACTAAGATACTATGGTTTATAACCACATCATGAAAATGCATTTGGACATTTTTATCATCCCACCTGGTATACTGAGAGAGGAAAAATGCCATGTTAAAAAAAGAAAGGTCGGAGGCTATTTCTTTACACTAAGAAAATCATTCTCCTTCTAGTTAAGGTAGAGGAAACATGACTTTTTTCCTAACCCTGTATGCCCAGTAAGTACAAATCTCCAAATGAGAATTGTCATTGCTTTGAATGCAGTAACTTTTTGAAGAATGGAAATGTTTTAAATGTTCACAGTTAAGTCTGCTTAATGTCACTTAAGTTGTCCCATTTAGATGGTAACTTCCCCATCCCAAGTCTTTATCTCTTCTGTTTTTCTCTATAGCAGTTCCCACAATGTGACTTATTATATATTTCCTTTGTGTTTATTTCCTGTTCCTTTTTCTAAAATACTGGTGCTTGTATTTTAGATACCATTGATCTTATCAACAAGGGTGATATTTTTCTATATTCACTCAGTATCTGGAGTGCCTGGAAAGGTGCTTGACACTTGGGACACTTGGAATGTGCTCAATAAATATTCTTTTGAATGAAAAAGTCAATTAATAGTCATCCACAGTAGTGGTTCAATTATTATTTTAAATCAGATAAAATAGAATAACTCCTTATGTTAACAAATATTTTATATTTATTATATATTGTAAATCACATCAGACATCTAATTTTATGAGTATATCAGTAAATATTTTTCATATATGTGCATTAAAATTATAGGATACATTAATAGTAGCCTGCAGTAATATTTTAACTGCTTATTAATTTCAGCAGATAAAAAATTAATTTTATCTATTTTGATAATTCTTACTTTTTCTGCTGTGCTGATAATTTAACTCTATGATTTTAACCTTCACCTAGAGAAGAAAAAAAGAAATGATTAAGTTTGTTGTTATTGTTCCATAGTGGGAATAATTGCTTATTCTGCAAAAGCATTTTAAGTTACAGTGTTTATAATTTGTCTCATTTTTGAAATAGAATGTATGCCTTAGTCTAGCCACAAAAATGAGATAATTCTATAAGCATTTCATGAGTTCTCAGATGAATTTTTTTTTTCTGTTTTACCATTCTAAAAACAAGATGGGTCATACAAACATTTTTTTCTTAATAATTTTTTTTCTCTCATTCATTTCACAATTGTTTAATGTCCTTTAACAGAAAAATATACCATGTGTGAGCATATGACTTTTCTAGTGTTTTTAATAACTTTTTAGATTTCTAATAACTGCTATATTACTAAATTCTGTTGTTCATTTTATTTACAAGTTTATGTAGTGACATTTAATATCAAAAAGTAAATGTGTTCCCTTGCCATAAGTAAATTTATGGCAAATTTCTCTAACACTCTTGTATATGTTTATAGTATGTTTCAACAAAAGCAGCCTAGATATTTCAAGATGTCTCTTCATTTTCTTTTCTATAAATGTCCAGCCATTTCAAATATGATTAGAAGCTATACTGATGATAATAATTATAAAAATGTTTTACTCTTTTTTGACTTTGCAATCTATAGGTTTTTTGTAAGAAAGACAAAAATATTTTCAAAATCCAAGTAGTACAGCTATCTTGTTATATTAGTATCATGTTATTGTAGCTTTAAATTTAAAGTGCTTGGTGAAGCAAAATTTCAAAACTTTATAGAAAAGCAGTTAATTTGAATAGTAGCTTTTTTGTATTTTATGCATTTATATTGAAACTTTTCATGGGTCTTTGTTCCTGTCTTGGAATTCTTGAATGATTATATCTGTGATATACTTGTGTTATCTTGAGAAAAGCTGATTTTTAACATCACTCTGAAACATTTTCACAAAATGATAGTCAATACTATACTTACTATATGTATGGATATTGGGATACAATCTAAAAATAAAGGCTAGTGTTCTTATTGCTAATGAAGTTAGCAATGTATGTATGTCTGTTAGCAACTGTCTATATGGCTTTTTAATTTTGTGAAATTGGAAGCAATTCATCATGACTAGATTTGCCATACTGGAATTTTAGACTTAGAAAATACCTTAAAATTCCAGTGGTTCCAGATTCCATGTTTTGAAGAAAAGTATAGACAGACCTAGAGAGGTCTGTCTTTGTTTGAACTGCTGTAACAAAATGCTGCCGACTGGGTAACTTACAAATACCAGAAATATATTGCTGGCTGTTTTGGAGGCTAGAAGTCCAGGATCAAGGTGTCAGCATGGTTGCCTTCTGGTGAAAGCCCTCTTCCTAGCTCATAGCCAGTGCTTTTTTCTTGTGGCCTTTCATGGTGGGAAGAGCTAGGGGGTCTTTCTGGAGCCTCTTTTTATAAGACACTAATTCCATTCATCGGAGAAGGCAATGGCACCCCACTCCAGTACTCTTGCCTGGAAAATCCCACGGATGGAGAAGTCTGGTGGGCTGCAGTCCATGGGGTCGCTAAGAGTCGGACACGACTGAGCGACTTCCCTTTCACTTTTCACTTTTATGCATTGGAGAAGGAAATGGCAACCCACTCCAGTGTTCTTGCCTGGAGAATCCCAGGGACGGCGGAGCCTGGTGGGCTGCCATCTCTGGGGTCGCACAGAGTCGGACACGACTGAGTGACTTAGCAGCAGCAGCAGCAATCCCATTTATAGGCTTCCCTGGTGGCTCAGTGGTGAAGAACCTGCCTGCCGATATATGAGACATAGGCTTGATATCTCATCGGGAAGATCCCCTGGAGAAGGAAATGGCAGCCAACACTAGTACTCTTGCCTGGGAAATACTACGGACAGAGGAGCCTGGTAGGCTACAGTCCGTGAGGTTGTGGAAGAGTCAGACACAACTGAACGACTAAACAACAACAACAATCCAATTCATGAGGGTGAACCCTCATGACTTAGCCACCTATGAAAGGCTCCATTTACAAACACCATCATCTTTGGAGGTTAAGATTTCAACATACAAATTTTATGGGGGTGTACACATTCAGACCATAGCAAAGTCATATAAATTATCTGAGGAGAAAAAGCTTGCTGGTGGCAGAAACTGGCCTTAAATTAATATCAGGAATCCATGATGATATGTCTTTCTTCAAACTGATAGTCAAATATTTATTTACACCGTGATGTTTTCCGTTAGAGACACTTCCATTAAAACAAGAAGATATTGGTCAGCTATGCTGCTGCTGCTGCTAAGTCGCTTCAGTCGTGTCCGACTCTATGCAACCCCATAGACGGCAGCCCACCAGGCTCCCCTGTCCCTGGGATT
>NW_011494832.1:9296591-9296873 GCF_000754665.1 Bison bison bison | reverse complement strand
TGACCTGCATACAGATTTCTCAAGAGGCAGGTCAGGTGGTCTGGTATTCCCACCTCTTTCAGAATTTTCAACAGTTTATTGTGATCCACACAGTCAAAGGCTTTGGTGTAGTCAATAAAGCTGAAGTAGATGTTTTTCTGGAACTCTTTTGCTTTTTTGATGATCCAACAGATGCTGGCAATATGATCGCTGGTTCCTCTGCCTTTTCTAAATCCAACTTGAACATCTGGAAGTTCACAGTTCACATATTGCTGAAGCCTGGCTTGGAGAATTTTGAGCATT
>NW_011494832.1:9295542-9296491 GCF_000754665.1 Bison bison bison | reverse complement strand
CTGGACCCCATGGACTGCAGCACTCCAAGCTTCCCTGTCCATCACCAATTTCCAGAGTTTACTCAAACTCCTGTCCACTGAGTCAGTGATGCCATCTAACTGTCTCATCCTCTGTCATCCACTTCTCCTCCTGCCTTCAAACTTTCCCCAGTATCAGAATCTTTTCCAATGAGTTAGTTCTTCGCATCAGTTAGCCAAAGGATTGGAGTTTCAGCTTCAACATCCATCCTTCCAATGAATATTCAGTACTTATCTCCTTTAGGATGGACTGGTTGGATCTACTTGCTGTCCAAAGGACTCTCAAAAGTCTTTTCCAATATCACAGTTCAAAAGCATCAATTCTGCAGCACTCAGCTTTCTTTATAGTCCAACTCTCACATCCATACACGGCTACTGGAAAAACCGTAGCTTTGACTAGATGGACCTTTGTTAGCAAAGTAATGTCTCTGCTTTTTAATAAGCTGTCTAGGTTGCTAGGTTTTCTTCCAAGGAGCAAGCGTCTTTTAATTTCATGGCTGCAGTGATTTTGGAGCCCTCAAGAAATAAAATCTTTCACTTTCCACTGTCTCCCCATCTATTTGCCATGAAGTGATGGGACCAGATGCCATGACCTTAGTTTTCTGAATGTTGAGTTTTAAGCCAACTTTTTCATTCTCCTCTTTCATTTTCATCAAGAGACTCTTCAGATCTTCTTTGCTTTCAGCCATAAGGGTGGTGTCATCTGCATATCTGAGGTTATTGATATTTCTTCCAGCAATCTTGATTTCCAGCTTTTGCTTCTTCCAGTCCAGCGTTTCTCATGATGTACTCTGCATAGAAGTTAAATAAGCAGTGTGACAATATACAGCCTTGATGTACTTCTTTCCCTATTTGGAACCAGTCTGTTGTTCCATGTCCAGTTCTAACTGTTGCTTCCTGACCTGCATACAGATTTCTCAAGAGGCAGGTC
>NW_011494832.1:9292569-9295442 GCF_000754665.1 Bison bison bison | reverse complement strand
CTAAATCCAACTTGAACATCTGGAAGTTCACAGTTCACATATTGCTGAAGCCTGGCTTGGAGAATTTTGAGCATTACTTTGCTAGCTTGTGAGATGAGTGCATTTGTGTGGTAGTTTGAGCATCTTTGGCATTGCCTTTCTTTGGGATTGGAATGAAAACTGACCTTTTCCAGTCCTGTGGCCACTGTTGAGTTTTCCAAATTTGCTGGCATTTTGAGTGCAGCACTTTCACAGCATCATCTTTCAGGATTTGAAATAGCTCAACTGGAATTCCACTACCTCCACTAGCTTTGTTCATAGTGATGGTTCCTAAGGCCGACTTGACTTCTCATTCCAGGATGTCTGGCTCTAGATGAGTGATCACACCATCGTGATTATCTGGGTCATGAAGATCTTTTTTATAGTTCTTCTGTGTATTCTTGCCACCTCTTAATATCTTCTGCTTCTGTTAGGTCCATACCATTTCTGTCCTTTATTGTGCCCATGTTTGCATGAAATGTTCCCTTGGTATCTCTAATTTTCTTGAAGAGATCTCTAATCTTTACCATTCTATTGTTTTCCTCTATCTCTTTGCACTGACCACTGAGGAAGGCTTTCTTATCTCTCTTTGCTATTCTTTGGAACTCTGCATTCAAATGGGTACATCTTTCCTTTCTTTCTTCATCTACACCCTAATATTTTCTTTTATTTGTAAAACATAATATATCTATTTCTCTAGTTCCTCATAATACTTAAGTTCTCTCTCACAAGTTTACATATGTTTTTAGGTTATTAAAGACTATCATTTATGTCTTAGAAAATTTATAGACCCTTATATCCTCTAAATTCATTTAGTTAAATCAGAAGAGCACTTTTTATGTTTTCCCTTTAATTTAGTCATTTCTAATCAATCTAATAAACATTTATTAGGTTTGTACTTTGAACCTAGTCAACTTCTATGAGATATTTAAGGTAGATTTAAAAGAATGCACATTTTTTTGTGTTTAAGCACCTTTTAACAGTTTTGGAGTGATAGGAGGTGTGTACAGTTTAGGCCGTATACAAGATAACTTGACTGTAAGTTAGTGTGTTAGAAACAAATATGCCATAGTGATCGTGATAGAGAGTGAATGTTTTGCCTTGGAATTTATCCATAAATGCTTTTTGGATGAGACTGGATCTGGGAGAGCAGGATATCAAACACAGGGAGAAGGAAATGAACATGATTTGGATGGCATGTGTTTCTTGACCGTCTTGACTGGAACAGGGAGTACACATTGAGGAAGAGAGAGAGAGTAATTTATGTGAGGAAGGAACTGGGAGAGGGAGTTTATATTTTAAATTTGAGATGGCATTATAAAAGAAAACACTTTATAAAAACAAACACATCTGGAAATATATGTCACTCCCAAGATTGGAGTCTACAGCTGGAATTCAGAATACCAATTGTAAGTAACCCAGGCATATAACAACATCTACTCAGGGCTCCCTTTTGAACATGGAGTAGGAAAAATAAATCCTAGACATAAAATAGCTTGTATATCACTAATGACACAACTGTCACTGATGACAGGCTTGTTTGCTAAGTAAAAAACAGACATACCTTTCCCTTTTCTTCCTGTACATATGTTTCTTCTTTATTTGATAAAGAGAAATTAGAATAGATCTCAAAGCAGGTTTTCTGATAACTGACTCTGTCCTAGATATGATCCAATAACCCTAATCCTTGAGAAAACAAGATTGAAGTAAGTTGAAATAATTAACCTCTTTTAAGAAATAGTTTTGTGTATGTTGTCTGTTAATTATTTTTATAGTATTTATGTGCACTTTACTAGAACTATATAGTATCCCTGTTAGGTTGAAGACATATTGACATACTATATTTACATAAAAGAACTCTAACACTCTGAGTGGTTAATTAAATTCCTGAAGATAAGATGTTCAGTTGGAGACAAAGCCAGGACTTCTGTGAGGCCTTAGGGCTTTATTGCCTTTTCTGCTACAACGTGATTCATCCTTGTTCGTGTTCTTTATGTCCTTTATAAAATAATAGGTGGAGAAACTGACATACTAAAAAGTCAGATTTTAATAGTAAAAGTTATATGGCAGAATCTATAAATAACAAATTATCAAAAATGTTTCTCCTAGTTGAAAATCTCCCAGTTAATGCACATTCGTTTTTAGCAACAATAGAGCTTCCCAGGTGGTTCAGTGCAGGAGATACAGGAGACATGGGTTTGACCATTAAGTTGGGAAGAATCCCTGGAAAAGGAAATGGCAACCCACTCCAATATTCTTGGTTGGGAAATCCCATGGACTGGGGAGCCTGGGCGGCTATAGTCCATGGGGTCACAAAGAGTCAGACACAACTACATGACTGAGTGACAGGATGCATGCACGAAGGCATACTTTACCTTTCAGTGGTAACGATTTTAGCCCTTTTTATAGTATTTGATACCAAAGGAACATTTCATGCAAAGATGGGCTCGATAAAGGACAGAAATGGTATGGACCTAACAGAAGCAGAAGATATTAAGAAGAGATGGCAAGAATAAACAGAACTGTACAAAAAAGATCTTCACGACCCAGATAATCACGATGGTGTGATCACTAGAGCCAGACATCCTGGAATGTGAAGTCAAGTGGGCCTTAGAAAGCATCACTACGAACAAAGCCAGTGGAGGTGATGGAATTCCAGTTGAGCTATTTCAAATCCTGAAAGATGATGCTGTGAATGTGCTGCACTCAAAATGCCAGCAAATTTGGAAAACTCAGCAGTGGCCACAGGACGGGAAAAGGTCAGTTTTCATTCCAATCCCAAAGAAAGGCAATGCCAAAGAATGCTCAAACTACCGCATAATTGCACTCATCTCACACGCTAGTAAAGTAATGCT
>NW_011494832.1:9270392-9292010 GCF_000754665.1 Bison bison bison | reverse complement strand
AAGCTCAACATTTAGAAAACGAAGATCATGGCATCTGGTCCCATCACTTCATGGGAAATAGATGGGGAAACAGTGGAAACAGTGTCAGACTTTTTTTCTGGGCTTCAAAATCACTACAGATGGTGACTGCAGCCATGAAATTAAAAGACGCTTACTCCTTGGAAGGAAAGTTATGACCAACCTAGATAGCATATTCAAAAACAGAGACATTACTTTGCCAACGAAGGTTCGTTGAAGTTAAAACATGCTTCTAGACAGTTGTATACTTTAATTGCTTTAAAATACCACTTATAGATAATAATTTTTCTTAAAATATATGAATTTACAGGTATGCCCTAAGTAGATGGATGATAAATGTGTCTGTTTTAAATGCAGGTGCATTCAAATATTCAGATGCAACATTTGAAAAATGAATTTTGTGCCTACTTCACACTGATGCTTATCAGAGTCCCTGGCTGTCAACCCTTTTTGAGTGAATAAGTAAAATAGTACTTATTAAACTTAATATAGTAAGTTACAGATTAACTTTCAAAAAAGAGTACTCCTTGTTAGAGTAATGCAATACAAGAGTTTCATCGAAGAGTGCCTGAAAAACTGATTTTTTGAGGTGCCAAGGATAGGAAGATATCTTTTTCTCATCATTTTATGATCAAGAATTATTTGTTGTTCTTTGACATTCCAAAAGATACATGCATGCACTATTGCATTTGAACTTCACATTCTTTCCTGCCCAAGACAGCAATAATCTCTACATTTCCACTTTTTTTTTTTTCTGAGTGGTTTGCATATTTTACCATTCCTATTCCTTTTTCATCTGGATATGGCTTTACTCAGGAAAATGTGCTGTGAATGTTTTAGGACTATGGTGATTGTAAAGACAGAATGAGTATTTAAATATGTGCTTAATTTCTGCCAAGCTCAATTTTGTGCTTTGCCTTCTAGATAAAACAACCATTAACATAAGGAGACAAGGGGTCAGTATAAAGGTGATACTAAAAGAATCACATTAAAATATTATTAGCTTATTACAGAAGTTTCTCCACTGACACCAATTGGGATATGAGGGGAGTGAAACAATAATATTTTCCAAATGTTAATGGGCATTCGCTCAATTCCCAGTCATAGGTAGCAACAGGATTCATTGGCAGACCATACCCCATTGGGGGAAATAGAACTATCCTAATCTGTATCGCTTACTCCTTGGAAGGAAAGTTATGACCAACCTAGTTAGCATATTCAAAAGCAGAGACATTACTTTGCCAACAAAGATCCGTCTAGTCAAGGCTATGGTTTTCCTGTGGTCATGTGTGGATGTGAGAGTTGGACTGTGAAGAAGGCTGAGCGCTGAAGAATTGATGCTTTTGAATGTGGTGTTGGAGAAGCCTCTTGAGAGTCCCTTGGACTGCAAGGAGATCCAACCAGTCCATTCTGAAGGAGATCAGCCCTGGGATTTCTTTGGAAGAAATGATGCTAAAGCTGAAACTCCAGTACTTTGGCCACCTCATGTGAAGAGTTGATTCATTGGAAGGGACTCTGATGCTGGGAGGGATTGGGGGCAGGAGGAGAAGGGGACGACAGAGGACGAGATGGCTGGATGGCATCACCGACTCGATGGACATGAGTCTGAGTGAACTCCGGGGAGTTGGTGATGGACAGGGAGGCCTGACGTGTTGCGATTCATGGGGTTGCAAAGAGTCGGACATGATTGAGCGACTGAACTGAACTGAACTGAATCTGTATTGCCACTCCAGTATTCTTGCCTGGAGAATCCCAGGGATGGCAGAGCCTGGTGGGCTGCCATCTGTGGGGTTGTACAGAGTCGGACACAACTGACGCGACTTAGCAGCAGCAATCTGTATTGAGGAATATTCATCATAATGTCTAAGGTTTATTCTACACATACTATGTAGAAAGAGAATTTAATGTTTAGTATTCAAATCAAAGAATATAACAAAAGTTGCCAGTTTTTCCTAAATTTTGAAGAAATTCTTGTCTAGAGAGTGGTAAAATTACCTGACTCCAGATTTCAAACTTTTTACTATTTCATGGTCCGTCTATATACAGGAGTTTTCTGTGACATTCTCAGAGTGAAGTGAGAAAAATGCAATTCTGAAAATTCTTTGAAAAAAAGATAACCAGAAATACCAAGAATATCCCTGACCTGCTCAGTTATTTCTCCTGTTTTGTAGGTATGAATCTTTGTAGCAGACATGAGGTTCTTCTTGTTAAATCCCAAAGCTTCCATATGTTTCCGGTACTCTTAAGTTTGTATAGACTTTTTAATTCTTTATGATATCACACACACAGATGACATACGGACATTTTGGCTGCTTCATCACCATGCATCATATAAGTGGGCTGCTAAAGGGTAAAGAAAGAGGTTGGTTGCTTCTTTCATTTAGTTAACACATTTATGCTCATCTCCTACATACTCCATGCCAGACACTGTGCTTGGCTTTGGGGATACAGCTATGTGTGTGATTCATGTCTGCCTTCATGTAGCTTAAAAGAAACACTTGTCTGCTGTTGAAAATTACACTTGTTCTGAAAGGTACAAATGCAGATCCTGTGAGATGTAGAGAACGGCCTAAATATCATTTGGAAACATTTTTAAAACTGATTTTACCATTCTATAACAGATTACTGATATGAATACTTCGAAAAACTATAGCAGTTATAATTAAAACTAAAGTTCCTGACTTGCAAAAGCTTTCAGAAGTACCTTTAGGTTGAATTATCCTCAAAACTGTTTGTAAGTTCCAAGACTTTTGTCAAACATATTTAGTAACCCCAAATTGAGTCTTTTAAAATAAAAAGCATTCATTTTTCACTTGGCCTTTATTATTATTTTCTAACAATTTCCATATCCAACAAAGCAAGTGTGTTCTTCTGTTTAGGATTTAATTTTGGCAGTGAACATTGTTAGTGCTCAACAAATGGAAGTTCAGAGAAAATAATATATTATTTTTCCTGTATTATGGGATCTTATCTAACTGTGCCTGGAAAAAAGCTTACATTGTGGGGTGAAAGTTGGGAACTTTAATGCCAAATTACACAACACACATTTGCAAGCATGATAGGGGAACATTTGAGTTTCCAGGTTTCCTTTTAAGTTTCATCCCCACTTAACATCTTTGGAAAAATAGTTGCTATGATAGTTCATGCAAAAGTGGAGGAACTGTAAGCCAGTCATTTCTGAGAGCTAACTATATACCTCACAAGGTCGTTAAGTGCTTTCCATGAATGATCTCATCTTGTTCTTGCAACAACCATATTTAACAAGAACTGATAATCCTATTTTATAGATGAGGAAACTGAGATCAGAGAAATTAAGTTAATTCTTTCAAGACAAAAAGCTAATAAGTAGCAAAATGGATTACAACCCAAACCATCACCAGGCTGTGTTACCCTTGGGAGATTCAAGAAAGTTATAGTTACTGTAACACTTGATAAAAAGAAATGAGGTTAATTATTGAGGATGCTGAGAGATTATATCTAAAGAAAATTCTGTATTTTATTTTAAAGTATTTATTTACTTGGGTTCCTTGGGTCTTAGTTGAGGCGTAGGAGACCTTTGTTGTGTCATGTGGCATCTTCTGTTGTGGAGCACAGTCTCTCTAGCTGTGGCGTGCAGGCTCCAGAGCATTCGGGCTTCAGTAGTTGTGGCACAAGGGTTCTCTAGCTGTGACTGTCAGGCTCAGTAGTTGAGACAGGGGCTTAGTTGACCCCAGAGCATGTGGGATCATAGTTCCCCGATCAGGGATCAAACCCATGTCCCCTGCATTGCAAGGAAGATTCTTAATCACTGGACCACCAGGGAAGTCCTGTGAATTCTGTATTTTAAAATTCAGACTCCAGTGTCCTTTTCACTTGTAAGTCAACCTCAGAGGTAAGAGGTGATATGATATTTTCTCTAAGAGAGAAATATATAAAAAATAAAATGAGTAAATGTCCATCTGTAGCTGGCTGCTCAACTCAGGAATCTCATGCTTATTCTAACTGAGGCCGAAAAGATTTAGGGTGGTTATTTATTTATTTATTTATTTTTACAGTTAGTTGTCTTTTATTTGTGTACAAGGTGCTCTGCCACTAATTTCTGTGAGATCTCAGGGAATCATCATGATTGGTTACTTAAGCTTGAAAATGAATGTGTTACAAATGAGGAACATTCTACAAAATAATGAATCAGTATAATTTAAAAATATCAGTATTG
The DNA here is from genome assembly GCF_000754665.1 of Bison bison bison. Taxonomy (NCBI): domain Eukaryota; kingdom Metazoa; phylum Chordata; class Mammalia; order Artiodactyla; family Bovidae; genus Bison; species Bison bison. Next base: position 9,287,797 of record NW_011494832.1, on the reverse strand, counting down.
TGTTGGAGACAAAGACATAGAAGAACAGACTTGTGGACACAGGAGGGGAAGGAGAGGGTGGGATGAATGGAGAGAGCAGCATGGAAACATATACACTAGCACATATAAAACAGATAGCTAGTGGGAATCAAGTTAGATCAACCATGTTTTGTAAGCTGTTATGAATTTGAAAATATGCTTTATAATAAAAGAACAATTTAGGTAAGTGAAAAAAAACTTGTAAAATTTATCTTGGATAAAATATAACTTATTTTTAAAATTTTTGTTTATTTTACTTTTTCACCACACCATGTGGCTTGTGGGATCTTAGTTCCTCAACCAGGAATCAAACTCAGGCCCTTGGTAGAGAAAATAGAGTCCTAACCACTGGACTGCCAAGGAATTCCCAAAATACACCTTTTTAAATGACTACTACTTTGTGAAGAAAAATTCTTTTAATTAACTACTTAATACTTTGTATATGTCAAAGGATGTCAGCATCTTATAAAATATGTAAACTTAAGTGGCATCATAATTAATTTTTTTAAAGAAGGTGAAAAGCAAAGGACATTGCTAACACTTTGTACAAGATCATTCTACCCATTTTAAAAGCAAAGATGAGGGGTAGAAATGGAAAACAGTACACTGAATTGAATAGGCTAGATGGATAGACGTATAAAAATTAAAACATATATGTAACATAGTAAGATCCAATGCAAAGGATATATTTAATTATAGCATATGTCATTGCTATATTTTGAATATACCATTGAGTATAGTATGTTGTTCAATTGCAAGTATCCCACAAGGTTATTTAAATTCTCTGTTTTTTCCTTTGAAACTAGTACTGTTTCTGGAAAAGAGACCAAGAGAAGCCTAATCCTTTTAATCTCTTGTGTGTGCTCGGTTGTTACGTCCAACTCCTCACAACCCTGTGGACTATAGCCCACTAGGCTGCTCTGTCGGCAGGATTTCCCAGGCAAGAATAATGGAGAGGGTTGCCATTCTCTTCTCCAGGAGATCTTCCCAACCCAGGGATTGAACCCATGTTCAGCAAGGCAGATTCTTTACTTGCTGGGTCATTGGGGAAGCTCCCACATTAATTTGGCTGCACTGGGTCTTTGAGGCGTGTGGGATCTAGTTCCCTGACCAGGGATCAAACCTGGGCCTCCTGCATTGGGAGCATGGTGTCTTAACCACTGTATCATCAGGGAAGTCCCTTTAATCTAATCTTTTAATACAAGTGAAAATATTAAGGTCAAGTATTATACATATTCATCAGTGTTTATTCTGTCTTGATTTTAAGGATTTATATGATGTTATTACTTTGATTGGGTAGTTATATTCTCTTTCTTTAAAAACAACATCATTTAATTTTTTATTGAAATATAGTTGATTTAAACAATGTTGTATAAATTGTTGCTGTACAGCAAAATGATTCGGTTATTCATATATGTATGTATATTTTTAATATTCTGTTATAGTTTATCATAGGATATTGAATATAGTTCTCTGTGCTATACAGTAGGAGCTTGTTGTTTATTTATTCTACATATAAGAGCTTACATCTGCTAGCCCTAACTTCCCACTCCATTCCTTCCCCAGCTCCCTCGACCTTGGCAGCTGCCAGTCTATTCTTTATGTCCATGATTCTGTTTTTGTTTCATATATAGGTTCATTTGTGTCATATTTTAGATTCCACATTTAAGTGATATCATGTGGTATTTATATTTCTCTTTCTGACTTACTTCACTTAGTGTGATAATCTCTAGTTGCATCCATGTTCCTGCAAATGGCATTATTTTGCTGAATATTTTTATGCTGAAACTTGTATACATAAACCAAGTCTTCTTTATCCATTCATCTGTTGGACACTTAGGCTGTTTCCATGTCTTGGCTATTATGAGTAGCGCTGCAGTAAGCATAGGGTGCATATATCTTATTGAATTATAGTTTTGTCTGCCTGTATGCCCAGGGGTGAGATCATTGTATCATATGTTTTTTGATCAACTTCCATATTGTTTTCCTCAGTGGCTTCACCAACTACACTCCTGCCAACAGTGTAGTTGTTCCCTTTTCTCCACATCCTCTCCAGCATTTGTTATTTGTACACTTTTTAATGTTGGTCACTTGCTTGCAGAATTCCATGCGTAGAACAGCCTGATGGGTTACAGTCTACAGGGTTGCAAAGAGTCAGACACGACTGAACGATTTTCACTTTTTTTTTTTTTCATTATTACTGGTGTGAGGTGGTGCCTCACTGTCATTTTGTACATCATTTAATTTAAATGAGTAGCTTTGGAAGCACTCGAGACACAATTATATATTATCCTTATATAACAAAATTCAGACCATTTGCTTGCATGGTCATTTGTTTTGGTGGCACCCTGTGATTTTTTTTTTTTCATTTGTCTTCATATTCTTGAAGGTTATACAATAGTTTCCTGAGATCTCTTTATTTTACAGGCCTTATAAACTGTAGGCATACGTTAAGATCATTACTAAATATCTTTAGAAACATAATTTGCTTTTGTAGTTAAAAATAATCTTAATAGAAAATTAAGACAAATCAAATACAGTAATTGAAAAATGGCTAATACACATTGATCACTTACTATGTACATGGTGTACATACCTTAATCCTTAAACGAATGAGTTAAATACTTCTGTAATCTACTATTTCAGATGTGACAAGTGAGACACAGTGAGGTTCGGTAACTTTCCTATCAATAATCAGGAGGCAAGTGGCAGACCTAGGCTTTGCACCTGCGTGTTCAAGCACCATGTCAGTCTACTTCTGGAGGAATTATGAAAGGTGTAACTGGGGATGTTTAGAACTGTAGGTAGAAGAAATTTAACAAGCAAGCATGTAAGGATAAAAAAAATGAAAATTATAATACTGGCTTATACATACAAGTTATAACATTACTTTAAAATTATTGTTAGTGTTTTAATTGCAGAACTAAACCAAATGGGAAAGTATTGACTGGGTCAAAGTCTTGGGAACTTTTGAATTTCTGGTAGTAGCTGGTAGATCAGCTGTGGCAAAATTCAGGTTTCTATTGCAGGTAACTGTCTTCAGAGACCCAGCCCTTTTCTGGGCTAGCAGCGCCTACAATGAGCATGTGCAGACTTATCTTGTAATATTCACCTAAGAAAGACTTGATAGTCATCAGTTATTGAACTCAGCTTGCTAAAGATAAATTTTAAAATGTTAGTGACTTTCACATTTAATTACATTAAAATTGTTATTTCTTTTTAACATAGTTGGGTCAATTATCATGAAATTAAAATCTGATATGAAGAATGAGTTTAAATTAAAATCTGATATGAAGAATGAGTTTCTAAATTCTGCATATGACTCCTAGTTCCTTTCACACACTGCCTTTTTTTTTTATTTTTTAACTTTACAATATTGTATTGGTTTTGCCATATATCAATATGAATCCGCCACAGGTATACACGTGTTCCCCATCCTGACCCCTCCACCCTCCTCCCTCCCTGTACCATCCCTCTGAGTCGCCCCAGTGCACCAGCCCCAAGCATCCAGTATTGTTCATCGAACCTGGACTGGTGACTCATTTCATATATGATATTATACGTGTTTCAATGCCATTCTCCCAAATCATCCCACCCTCTCCCACAGAGTCCAAAAGACTGTTCTATACATCATTGTTCTTTTGCTGCCTCGTATACAGAGTTATTGTTACCATCTTTCTAAATTCCATATATATGCGTTAGTATACTGTATTGGTGTTTTTCTTTCTGGCTTACTTCACTCTGTATAATAGGCTCCAGTTTCATCCACCTCATTAGAACTGATTCAAATGTATTATTTTTAATGGCTGCACAATACTCCATTGTGTGTATGTACCACAGCTTTCTTATCCATTCATCTGCTGATGGACATCTAGGTTGCTTCCATGTCCTGGCTATGTGTTGCGATGAACATTGGGGTACACGTGTCTCTTTCAATTCTGGTTTCCTCAGGACACACTGCTTATTTTTATTCCCAGATAGTGTTATGTTTATGAAGTTAGTTATTTAAACTTTTCTCACTATGCAGGTGGATGCCTTACATTGTTAGAAATGTTTACTTCCCTTAGGCATTTCATTAAATAGTGAAGAAATAAACAAATTGTGTTAATGTGTTTAGCACATGCTTTTGCTTTTTAAAAAAGTCATTTAACTTGTCTTAAGTGTTTTGATCTCAAAAGTACCTACATTCCTAGAGAATTTATGTGAATACGAAGTTCAGGGTCACATTTTTCCTGCCATATGATGTTTTTCAAAGAAGTTTCCTTTTAGATATCGATGCCTGCATGCTAAGTCGCTTTGGTTGTGTGCGACTCTTTGCAACTCTATGGACTATAGCCCTCCAGGCTCCTCAGTCCATGAGATTCTCTAGAGAAGAATACTGGAGTGAGTTGCCATTCCTTAATCCAGGGGGTTTTCCCCACCCAGGGATGGAACCCACATCTCTTACATCTCCTGCATTGGCAGGCAGGTTCTTTACCACTAGCGCCACCTGGAGAACCCATCCTTACTACAAGTGCTGCTTAAGTAAGCATAGGAGAATGTAAGATAGCTCCATTGCTTTGAAAGACAAGGTATTTGAAGTGCACGATTATTTCAGCTGATACAGAGACCATTGGGCCAATAAATAAATTAGTTTGTTTATATAAAATTTATGTATTTTCATTGAAGGGTCAATTTTTTAAAGGTTTAGATCCATTTATTGTCCATGTAGCAGAAATAGTAGATCAGTATTATAAAGTCTGAGAAATCTTTATTGGGCATATAACTCAGTATCTAAGTGAATAAGTAAATGTGTACTTTAGGAAAGAAAGCTAAAACTTTCTATTATTTATCAAAATATCAGTCAGTTTTTTATGCTAATAATATTCTTAAAAGTAATAAAATCGAGGAACCATTCAATAATAAACACATGGATAACTATTTTTAATTTCAAGAAAATATAATTGTTTTGCCTTCTTAATTACAGTAATTTCTACTCTGCTTTATTCAATATTTCATTAATTTAAGAATCTCCTTTTAAACTGCAGGGGGCACATATCAGAATATTTGAGGTGTGGATATTAAGTTTTAAACGACATTCAGTTTAAATAATTTACATTTATATTTTGAATACAAAATGCAGACATTTGACAAAATATCCTAGAATTCTCATAAAGTATATCAGAATTCCAAAAGGTAACGAATAGGATTATCTTGGTCATAAAAAGATGCATGGATCAGAATGCTCTCTGGAAAATGAGAATATGGAAAGGAAAATCTTAAGCCTTTGAATTGAGGATTAATCACATTTAAAGACAAACTGACTATGATTATGCTTTGATACTTTTTCTGACCCTACAAATTGATAACCATTAGTACTTTGAGTAGCCAGTTAATATGAGATTTAAGGCTAAGAAAGAAGACTAGCAAAGCCATTTAGTCATATTTTATTAATTTTTTCTGTGTTTATTATTTGAACAGTTTGGGCCTTGGAGGCACTTGATTTCTTTAGAACTTCTTACAGTGTAAGCATGGTTTTGCTGTTACTGTCATGTTCAAGAAAAAATGTAACCCTCAATATTAAATCTAACAGGTTACACGTGTATGTTCTGAAATCTCACTATTCTATTATTTTTTTATTGAGTTGGATTCAACTGGGGTAAGATCCTAGAGGATTTAATCAGGCTTTAAGTGCAAGGCTATATAAGGCATGCAAACTCAAGTAACATGTAACAGTCGTTCTTTGTTGAGCACAGATTTATTCAACAATATACTTTCAGTGTAGTTTAGAAATAGAAACATTATGTTTAAACCACTGCAAACTATAAGTGGAACTACTATAATTTATTCTTACTGACTTTAGCATGTAAGTTTCCTTTTTCATTATTTCTCAAAAATCAGGTAATCTGTCATACTCCCCAAAATATATGAATTGATGAGGAATTCATGACATCTGAAGGCAGTTCTTTTTGTTTAGTTTCTCAGTCATGTCCAACTTTTTGCCACCCCACTGTCCATGGAATTTCCCAGGCAAGATTACTGGAGTGGGTTGCCATTTCCTCCTCCAGGGGATCTTCATGACCCAGGAATCAAACCCAGGTCTCCTGCATTGCAGGCAGATTCTTTACCATCTGAGCCACCAGGGACACCCATGAAGAATAAATAGCTATTTATAAATTAAGAAATCAAGGATTCTTTTCCTCCTTTCCCAAACCTACACACACACACACACACACACACCTGAAAAAGAATCCTAAGTTCAGGATTTTCAGGTATGAAGACTTATATTGTATTTTAATTCTTTCTTTTTTCTTTTTTTAAATTATTAAAGTGCTTCTTTTATAAAGTAGGGTGAATAATACTTTCTCTATCATAGGAGATTGAGAATTAAATATAACTAATTTTTAAAAAAAAGACTTATATTGTATTTTAATTCTTATCCTAAGTATAGAATCTAGTTTTTCACCATAATTATACATTCTTACCTCAGTGACTTTTGGAACAAATAGATATAAATAAGACAAATTAATGAAGTTCAAATGTGAAATTTTATATCCCTTGCTCCTCAAATTATATCTTTGACAATTTACCATCCATCTAATAAGTTCTGGACTCTGTATTCCTTTGGGAAATGGCATAAGGCCTTCTTGAGTGTGAGATTATGTATTTGAATCTCTGATTTAGTGGAACAGTGTGTAAAACTCTCTCGTAATCAGAACACTCCCTATTGGCTTCACATCTGAAGATCCCCAAGAGTGCTGTTTGTCCCAGTGCACATCTGGAACAGATTATGTGCAGTTAATTGGCTCCAGGTCGAGCTTGTTACAGACAGTAGCGCGCAGTATAACCTGTGCAATTCACCAAATCCACCACTTTAGGTTAAATCACACCTACTTCTGTAATTCTTCCCAGATGCGGGACACACACTCTTGTAGGTACAAAACACACACACACACATACACTAACATACACTGGAAGATAGCAAAGTATCAATAGATTAGTGGAGAGGTTGTTGGCAATACATTTAACTCATAAGTGATCTCAATTAAAAGTTTAACTGTTGAATTTAAAGGATGGTTGGGAGGAGAAACAAAGAATTAGGAACAGCAGATTATAGACAGTGACTGTTTTATAGGAGAAACATATATAAAGTTTTAAAAAACGTTTCAGGAGGTTCAGAATTTTTGATTTATTTTGTCCGTCACCCTTAACAAATGTTTCAGCACGTGTGGGCACTTACTGGAATGCCACAGTAGCAAGGAAAGCAGTGCTTTGATTTTTAACGTATTTAACAATATTAATGAGTTAGGTAACAGGGAACAGTATGGCTACTGTTCATTGAAAACCAAAACATCAATCTTCTTAACACAGTGTTGGAGGCACAGGGCATGTCTTAGCGATTAATGACCAGTTGGAGGAGTAGATATCTCAATACATAGCTAAGGGCCATTAACCCCAACTGGTCATTAATTCACAGGAAATGTCCTGTACTGAGGTCATTATTGCTAATAAAATGCACACACAGAAAGTTTCCTCTCTTTTGCCTGTGTACATAAACATGCATTCGCACTACATGCAGTTACATGTCATAAAAGAGTAGTATTACACATGTCCAGAAGCGCAGGAAAACTAAACCTAATGAGAAATGTAATGTACTTAAACTCTTTGTTGTTGTTGTTTAGTCACTAAGTTGTGTTCAACTCTTTCCTGACCCCATGGACTGTAGCCTCCAGGCTCCTCTGTCCATGGGATTTCCCAGGCAAGAATACTAGAGTGGGTTGCCATTTCATTCTCCAGGGGATCTTCCCCACTCAGGGATCAAACCTGTGCCTCCTGCTTTGGTAGTCAGGTTCTTTACCACTGAACCACCAGGGAAGCCCTGGTTTAATCCCGACATTCAACTAACCTTTCACTCTTTTTGGAGACTATGGGTAGGTGGAAGTATGCATGTTTGTATGTAAATTTCTGAAAGAGATGGGAACACCAGACCGCCTGACCTGCCTCTTGAGAAACCTATATGCAGGTCAGGAAGCAACAGTTAGAACTGGACATGGAACAACAGACTGGTTCCAAATAGGAAAAGGAGTACGTCAAGGCTGTATATTGTCACCCTACTTATTTAACTCATATGCAGAGTACATAATGAGAAACGCTAGGCTGGAAGAAGCACAAGCTGGAATCAAGATGGCCGGGAGAAATAGCAATAACCTCAGATATGCAGATATGCAGATATAACACCACCCTAATGGCAGAAAGTGAAGAGAAACTAAAAAGCCTCTTGATGAAAGTGAAAGAGGAGAGTGAAAAAGTTGGTTTAAAGCTCAACATTCAGAAAACGAAGATCATGGCATCCGGTCCCACCACTTCATGGGAAATAGATGGGGAAACAGTGGAAACAGTATCACACTTTATTTTTGGGGGCTCCAAAATCAATGCAGATGGTGATTGCATGAAATTAAAAGACGCTTACTCCTTGGAAGGAAAGTTATGACCAACCTAGATAGCATATTCAAAAGCAGAGACATTACTTTGCCAACTAAGGTCCATCTAGTCAAGGCTATGGTTTTTCCAGTGGTCATATATGGTTGTGAGAGTATGACTGTGAAGAAAGCTGAGCGCCGAAGAATGCTTTTTAACTGTGGTGTCTGAGAAGACTCTTGAGGGTCCCTTGGACTGCAAGGAGATCCAACCAGTCCATTCTAAAGATCAGTCCTGGGTGTTCTTTGAAAGGAGTGATGCTAAATCTGAAACTCCAATATTTTTGTCACCTCATGCAAAGAGTTGACTCATTGGAAAAGACTCTGATGCTGGGAGGGATTGGGGGCAGGAGGAGAAGAGAACGACAGAGGATGAGATGGCTGGATGGCATCACTGACTCGATGGACGTGAGTCTGAGTGAACTCCGGGAGTTGGTGATGGACAGGGAGGCCTGGCGTGCTGCAATTCATGGGGTCGCAAAAGAGTCAGACACAACTGAGCAACTGAACTGAATTGAACTGATGGCAAAGCTGTGGATCTGCTGTGATCAGATACCCATGTTCTGCTAACATGACAATGTTGGGAAAATTGGAAATAACAGGCAAGTGGGATCAAAAAAGCACTGATGAAAATGGATGATAACAGCACTCATGGTCTAAGACCAAAGGCAGTGTGGAATAACTGCATCATTTGAGTTCTACTATATTAGATACCAGAACAGGCATGAGGCACATTTAAGTGTTAGGCTGAATTCCTCTTTGGTTTCCTCTCTCCTTCACCCACTGAATCATGTTATCTCCATTACCTGTTTTATTTTTATCATGCTTCCAGCTTTTTTGGAACCCTTCACTAGGTATCATTGTCATCTGGAACTGTCTCTCCTTTTTTTTTTCCTCTCCTTTTTTATTCTCTTTCTCTGTGAAACTAGCTTTGTCTTACTAAACCTATATTAAACTCCTTTGATTGTCTTCCATAGCATCATATCAATATCTTGATATTAGCAATTATTTCTTGAGAGTTTATTATTTGTATCTAATCAACTGCTCCTTTTAAAAAAGACTCTTATCTTTCTTCTCACCTTAATAAATGTTTGGAGATGAGTTATGGTGTTAGTGACCAGAAGTATATATATAATATATATTCTTAAGTGTATATTCCTTAAAAATATTTCATTTGCAAAAAAACACATTTTTAAGGAGAATCTATAACACAAAGAATGTATCTGTGTTTTACAGGCATAAATGTAAAATTAAAAAAGTGAAGAAATAAATTTTTTTAAGACACCAAGTAATTGAAAACTCACATAATTTAAAACTAATTCTTATAAATTTTTCTGTAGATCAATTAAGTGACTGTTTTGTGCCAACAGTGTATGTGTTGTCCTAATAGTTTTTATATAATACAAAACTTTAGTCTTTTAGAGTTTGCTTTAAAAATGTTATTTACTGAGGGACTTCATTAGTGTTTTATTCTAAAATATATATTTTTACTTAAATTATTAAAGCTAGAATTTTCATTAAGGGCTGCTGATAATATAGATCTTTTACATCACACTGAAATTTCTGTTTTCTCTTAAATTATATCATTCAGTTCAGTTTAGTTGCTCAGTCATGTCTGACTCTTTGTAGCCCCTTGGACTGCAGCCCACTAGGCTTACCTGTCCATCACCAACTCCTGGAGGTTGCTCAAACTCATGTCCACTGATGACATTGAACCATCTTATTCTCTGTCATCACTTTCTCCTCCTGCCTTCAATCTTTCCCAGGATTGGGGTCTTTTCTAATGAGTCAGTTCTTCACCAGGTGGCCAAAGTATTGGAGCTTCTGCGTCAGCATCAGTCCTTCCAATGAATATTCAGGGCTCATTTCCTTTAGGATTGACTGGTTTGATCTCCCTGCAGTCCAAGGGAATCTCAAGAGTCTTCTCCAACACCACACTTCAAAAGCATCAATTCTTCAGTGCTCAACTTTCTTTATGGTCCAACTCTCACATCCATGCATGACTACTGGAAAAACCATATCTTTGACTAGATGCACCTTTGTTGGCAAAATAATGTCTCTGCTTTTTAATATGCTGTCTAGGTTGGTCATAAATTTTCTTCCAAGTCTTTTAATTTCACAGCTGCAGTCACCATCTGCAGTGATTTTGGAGCCCAAGAAAATAAATCTCTCACTGTTCCTGTTGTTTCCCCATCTATTTACCATGCAGTGATGGGACCAGATGCCATTTTATTTTCTGAATGTTGACCTTTAAGCCAGTTTTTTCACTCTCCTCGTTCAGTTTCATTAATATGCTCTTTAGTTCCTCTTCACTGTCTTCCATAAAGGTGGTGTCATCTGCATATCTGAGGTTATTATATTTCTCCCGGCAATCTTGATTCTAGCTTGTGTTTCATCCAGCCTGGCATGTCCCATGGGGTACTCTGCATATAAGTTAAATAAGCAGGGTGACATTATACAGCCTTGACATACTCCTTTCCCAATTTGGAACCATCCCGTTGTTCCATGTCTGGTTCCAACTGTTGCTTCTTGACCTGCATACAGATTTCACAGGAGGCAGGTAAGGTGGCCTGGTGTTCCCATCTCTTGAAGAATATTCCACAGTTTTTTAAATCCACATAGCCGAAGGCTTTGGTGTAGTCAGTATAGCAGAAATAGATGTTTTTCTGGAATTTCTTGCTTTTTCTATGATCCAGCAGATGTTGGCAATTAGATCTCTGGAATCATCACAAAATGTCAAGCAAATGTGAAGAAAATATGTGTGGCATATTTGGTACATTATTCTTAAATGAGTATCTAAATCAACTTGATTCTTTTCATTTGTAGTAATCTTCTAAATCAAAGAATTAAATATGCACAGATTACAGAAAGATAGAATAGTTTGGTACTTCCTAGATAATTAAAGTAAGTGAGAAAACATACTGTAGTAAGCATTCGTGTTGAACACTTCATGAATAAACAACATACAATCTGTAATGTATTCTTGAATATTTGTCTTATGTATAAAATTAATACATATATAATTTGTTTTATTTCACCTTCTGAGACTGATTTTGACTTCTGACATTTAAGATAAATTTAAGGAATCTTGATTCAAAGTCATTCTAATAAAAGCATTTTAAAAAAGAGTTGATCTTCCGTAAGAAAAATACTCTTAATAGACTTTCTCTTAAAATTAACCCTATAGGCATACAATATTTATTTTGATATTAAATAAGTAGATAATTACTAAAGGATAATACTTTTTCATTATGGCTTAACTGTCACTAAAGGAAGTGTAGAAATTATTGATACTTGAAGCAGGTACCACATCTGGAATCCTTCCCAGAAGCAGGCAAAGCAATATCGTTCCTATGAGTTATGTCTTAGAAAATATCGAGGAGAGGGAAGACTTTTGAAGAGTTGAAAATAACTTGATTGTGACATAATGAAAAGCACATAAAATACTTTGGGGCTAAGGAAGCTGATTCTATCTAAAGTCTGGAACAAAAGTTTTAATTCATCTCTTATTTGCCCTATGACCTTGAGAGAATTATCAAAATGTGTACTTCAGTTTCCTCATCTGTAAAATAAGGAAAATATATAATTACCTGTCTTTCTTGGATGTCACTAGCATTGATAAAAAATAAATGGAGGCATGTTAAAATTTTTAAGAGTATATTTGATCAAAAATCAATCTGAATTGTGTGATACCAAACTGGAAGTATCAACCACTAATACCAAAGAAGCTGAAGTTGAAAGGTTCTGTGAAGTGCTAAAAGACCTTCTAGAACTAACAACATAAAAAAGATGTCCTTTTCAACAAGGGGAGTGGAATTCAAAAGTGGAAAGTGAAGAGATAACTGGAGTAACAGACAAGTTTGTCTTGGAGTACAAAATGAAGCAGGGCATAGGCTAACAGAGTTTTGCCAAGGGAATGCACTGATCTTAGCAAACACTCTCTACCAACAGCACAAGAGATGACTCTACACATGGACATCACCAGACGGTCAATACCAAAATCAGATTGTTATATTCTTTGCAGCCAAAGATAGAGAAGCTCTATACAGTTAGCAAAAACAAGACCAGAATCTGACTGTGGCTCAGACATGAACTCTTTATTGCAAAACTCAGACTTTAATTGAAGAAAGTAGGGAAAACCACCAGACCATTCAGGCATGACCTAAATCAAATCCCTCACAACTGTACAGTGGAAGTGAGAAATAGATTCAAGGGACTAGATCTGATAGAGTGCCTGAAGAACTATGGATGAAGGTTTGTAACATCATATAGGAGGCCATGATCAAGACCATTCCCAAGAAGAAGAAATGTGAAAGGCAAAATGGCTGTCTGAGGAGGCCTTACAAATAGCTGAGAATAGAAGAGATGTAAAAGGCAAAGAAGAAAAGGAAAGCCATACCCATTTGATGCAGAGTTCCAAAGAATAGCAAGGAGAGATAAGAAAGTCTTCCTCAGTGAACAATGCAAAGAAATAGAGGAAAACAATAGAATGGGAAAGACTAGAGATCTCTTCAAGAAAATTCGAGATACCAAGGGAACTTTTCATGCAAAGATGGACACAATAAAGGACAGAAATGGTACAGACCTAACAGAAGCAGCAGATATTAAGAAGAGGTGGTTAAGAATTCACAGAAGTTCTTCATAACCCAGATAATGATGATGGTGTGATCACCAACCTAGAGCCAGACATCCTGGAGTCTGAAGTCAAGTGGGCATTAGGAAGCATCACTATGAACAAAGCTATTGGATGTGATGGAATTCTGGCTGAACTATTTCAAATCCTAAAAGATGATGCTGTTAAAGTGCTGCGCTCAATATGCTAGCAAATTTGGAAGCAACTGTTTCAACGGACTGGTTCCAAATTGGGAAAGGAGTATGTCAAGGCTGTATATTGTCACCCTGCTTATTTAACTTATAAGCATGGTACATCATGCTAAATGCTGGCTGGATGAAACACAAGCTGGAATCAAGATTGCTGGGAGAAATATCAATAACTTCAGATATGCAGATGACACCACCTTTAGGCAGAAAGTGAAAAGGAACTAAAGAGTCTCTTAATGAAGGTGAAAGAAGAGAGTGAAAATGCTGGCTTAAAAATCAACATTCAAGAAACTAAGATCATGGCCTCTGGTCCCATCACTGGATGGCAAATAGATGGGGAAACAATGGAAACAGTGAGAGACTTTTATTTTCTTGGGCTCCAAAATCACTGCAGATGGTGACTGCAGCCATGAAATGAAAATATGCTTGCTTCTTGGAAGAAAAGCTATGACACACCTAGACAGCATATTAAAAAGCAGAGATGTCAATTTGCCAACAGACGTCCATCTAGTCAAAGCTATGGTTTTTCCAATAGTCATGTATGAATATGAGAGTTGGACCATAAAGAAAGTTGAGCACCAAAGAATTGATGCTTTTGAAGTGTGGTGTTGGAGAAGACTCTTGAGATTCCCTTGGACTGCAGGGAGATCAACCAGTCAATCCTAAAGGAAATGAGCCCTGAATATTCATTGGAAGGACTGATGCTGATGCTGAAGCTCCAATACTTTGGCCACCTGGTGAAGAACTGACTCATTAGAAAAGACCCCCATGCTGGGAAAGATTGAAGGCCTGACAGAGGATGAGATGGTTCGATGGCATCAGCAACTCAATGAATATAAAAGCTCTGGCATTTGGTGATAGAGATGGAAGCCTGGCATGCTGCAGTTCATGGGGTGGCAAAGAGTCTGACACAACTGAGCAACTAAACTGAACTGAAACTGAAAGCGGTTAGGAGCACTCCACTAATAGATGGATATTAGGGGAAAGACTTACCTAAAGAAATTTTCCAAAACAGGAAGATTATTTGATTGTCTATACCTTAAAGCCTAGTTAACTGATGGATTGTTCTTAGTGTTCTAAGTTTGTACTTTTGAGGCATTTACAGGCTTAGGCTTTGTTCAATTAGATAGGCTATCATAGCATTAGAGAAACCTCAGTCTAATGACATACTTGTTTAATTTATCAGCATTAGGTCATTTAATTTATATAAACCAGCCTTTTTCTTCTCTTTTTTATTTTTTAAATTATGAAAGTAAGATAACACATTATAGGAGACTTGGAAAATACAGAACAAAGTTACATATAGTTCCACTATATATTACAATTATTTTTTAAGTAGATAAGTTAAGATTTTTAGTTGGAGTTTCAATATCAAACTCACAAAAATTAATAGAATGAATATACAGAAAAGTAGAAGTATGTAGTAGACGTGAAAAGCACCATGAACCAATTCAACATAATTAAGAATTATACAATTTTCACAAAATGGTAGGATACAAATTTTGTCCAAGTTCCCATAGAGTATAAACTAGGAGACACTGTAACATATCTAAGAACATAAAGTAAGGTGCAACATTTTCATGGTTTAAAGGTATTGAAATCATATAGAGTCTGTTCTCTTATTACTGTGGAATTATGTTAGAAATCAGTATCAAAAGATATTTGAAAATTACCCACATATTTTCAACTGCAATGTGACATTTACCAAGGAGATATTTGACTTAGCCATTTAAAGCCTCACTAAAGTTAGAAGACTGAAAAAAAACACAGAGGGTGATTGTAGAGAAGAAAGCATTTAAATGAGAATTTAATATCAAAATGAGAGAGTAATATCAAAGATATTTTAAAAACCCCATTTATTTGGAAATTAAATGTCTACTTTTAAATGATGGATATGTTTGAAAAGCCATAACAAGGAAAATTAGAAAATAGTGTAACAGAGTAAAAATGAAAAGGGAATTTAGTAGAATTTGTTGCATACAGCTGAACCTGCTCAATGCAATTAAATAAATATGGGTTCTTGAATAAGGTAAAAAAACAATGAACATAGGATAAGATTTTCACACCACTTTTTAAAAAGTACCTGGTTCATGTAAATACTCAATGAATATTATTTATAATTATTATTACAAGGCTTCGTTGGAAATATGTGAGTTTTGATTTATTCCATGTCTTAACAAAGACAACCAAGGCAGCTTGATTGTGGCAACCTACTTAATAACTATGTCCTATTATAAATTTTTTTCTTCTACAGTATTTTATATTCAGTGCCACCCTGTGTGGAGTAATATAGGTTGCAGGTAAGATTGCCTTGGCCCAGGTCTAAAATCTGTACTGGTGGCCCTGACCAGATCATGTTTAATTGTCCCAATTATAGGTAGACTTGGAAATATTTTTTGGTCAGAAACAAAAGAAATCTCTCAAAATGATAGCTTTTATTCAGTTTTACTTGAGGATCTTTTTCTTTGAGGATTGTATAAGGCAAGAGTAGGCTTCTACCAGTATTCTTTTCTGACCACGAATCCATCAAGATACAGAAAGAATTGGTTCCTCCTATATTTGCATAAAACAAGACAAACACTTTAGTAGAAGAAGAGATGCTAATTAACCTAAGTAGTTGAAGTTTTTGTTTTGCACTCATCTCCATGTCTGAATAAAGCCAGCCGTTTATTTATTACACTTTTATTACTCAGTTTTGATTCATTCCCCCTGCAACAATTTGTAAGAGCAGAACAAGAGAGGAGAAATTATTTTTTTAAAAAACATACATTCATAAAATTATAATTTACTAAGTATAGAGAAATCTGCAAATTGCTATATTAATAGTTTTTTTCTTCTTTTTAGATTCAGTTAACACTGTTTGAAAGAGAACATTGTTTTCATCATGATTGTTACTAAAGATGAGAAACCAAAGTCCAGAAGCCACAATTTTCATCTTTTTCATGCCCTGATGACGATAAGCATGACCATGCTGTTTCTTCCAGTCATTAGAACTTCTAAGCAAAATATTCCACGACTCAAGCTAACCTACAAAGGTAAATGTGTCAGTGTTTTTCAGCATCTCTTCTTTTATTTAGAAACGCATGCTGAGTTCAGTGAAATGTTTGTAATCAGTTAATAATATTATTATTATAGAACACAAAGCCCAATTATATATTTTTCTTGGTGAAGAAAATAGATAAAAACTGTCCATGTATACTTTTCAGTTCATTATTTACAAGTATTAACTATTGATTAGCATAATTAGGAAATTTTTATCCTCAAGTTGCAGTCAGCTTGTATTAAAACAATCCCTACATATGGTCAGGCCACTCAAGATGGTTTTTCTCTTGCTGTCTGTAAGTCTTCTGCTCAACCGGTACCTGCTTCACCTACATCTGCCAGACTTTCCTACATGTTTGCTTGCTGCTGCTGCTGCTAAGTCACTTCAGTCGTGTCCGACTCTGTGCGACCCCATAGACGGCAGCCCACCAGGCTCCGCTGTCACTGGGACTCTCTCCAGGCAAAAACACTGGAGTGGGTTGCCATTTCCTTCTCCAATGCATGGAAGTGAAAAGTCAAAGTGAAGTAGCTTAGTCGTGTCAGACTCTTAGCGACCCCATGGGCTGCCGCCTACCACGCTCCTCCACCCATGGGATTTGCCAGGCAAGAGTACTGGAGAGGGGTGCCATTGCCTTCTCCACATGCTTGCTTAGGCTCCAGCTAATGATCAGCCCTGGTATTTCTTTGGAAGGAATGATGCTAAAGCTGAAACTCCAGTACTTTGGCCACCTCATGCGAAGAGTTGACTCATTGGAAAAGACTCTGATGCTGGGAGGGATTGGGGGCAGGAGGAGAAGGGGAGGAAGAGGATGAGGTGGCTGGATGGCATCACTGACTCGATGGACGTGAGTCTGAGTGAACTCTGGGAGTTGGTGGTGGACAGGGAAGCCTGGGTGCTGCGATTCATGGGGTCGCAAAGAGTCGGACACGACTGAGCGACTGAACTGAACTGAACTGAATGATTGTTCTAACTTTTAGCCACCAAGATAACCTATCAAAGCGGAGGAAGGGGTTTCTGATTTCCCTGGTAACTGATGAGCCAACCTGCTGTCAATTCTTTCTATAAAT
>NW_011494832.1:9224331-9270292 GCF_000754665.1 Bison bison bison | reverse complement strand
TCTAGCCCCCGGCCTCTGGGACTGAAGCCTGCTGCCATGTTCTGCTTTGGGGTCAGTCATAACCTCTGTGGGGTGTTGCTCTAAGATCTTGCTTCAGACATGTAAGCTCCCCTTCTGTTAAACCACTGATATTTCTGTCGCTGACCCTGGGCTCTTTCTTTGGTCTTGAAACTGGGCAAGTAGAGGCCTCCTAGGCCTGCAGTGAGCAACCTAACACCCTAAAAATAGAAAAATGTTAATTCCATACAGCTGCTACTAATTAGCTTATCCTTGGCATTTTTTAAAAACAGTAAGATATCTTCAAAATACTAACAAACTGAAATATCTTGAATATCTCAAGGATATACATATTTTATTGTTTAAGAAGTGTGAAAGGCTTAAAACAGAGATGAGAAAACATTTAAGAAGTGAAATCTGATCGCTTTTATATTAATTTAAACATTTAAAAGCAAAGTTTATATGTTAGTATTTAACCATCATGTTTATATGTAAGTGTAATATATAAATATATATATTGAAAGAGAGAGAGAGAGAGAGGATGTGCCAAGTTTCGTTGGTGAAGATTTTTTTTCCTGGTATCCCCTTGGCCTCTTTAATACCTTAACTAATGAGAGGAATATAGGGGATTCAGACTCCTTTATTCTGAACTTGGCAGGTAAAAATAATGCTGATAACTTTAAGATAACTTTTTATCTTAAAGATTAAAAGGTAATCTTTTAAAAGATAGTTTTTAAGCTCAAATTAAATATCAATAGTAAAAGCTAATTTGATGCTTAGTGTAAGCATAAGTGGAATTATTTTATTACATCCATTACACATTTCGTATGTTGGTATTTGTTTTGAATTTATATCTCATGAACAACGAGTTAAGCTAGCATCATTATCTTTGAGTTTTTACATTCTTCTCAAATTGCTAGAACGGGTAAAACTAACCTATGGTTTTAAAAAAAATGAAGATATTGCTTTTGCATGGTTGAGGGACGATCATATGGAAAGGAATGCGAGAGGAAACTTCCTTAAATTATGGAAATGTTTTCTGTCCTAATAGGGATATGGATACATAATATGGGCTTTTCACAACCCATCATATTGCACGTGTCTGATTTGTTTGCCTGTTTTTAAGGCAAATGCCTCTACATTTACCTTAAGTTCCCTAATAGCTAAGTTGGTAAAGCATCCTCCTGCAATGCAGGAGATCCCGGTTCAATTCCTGGGTTGGGAGGATCTGCTGGAGAAGAGATTGGCTACCCACTCCGGTATCCTTGGGCTTACCTTGGGGCTCAGCTGGTAAAGAATCCACTTGCAAAGTGGGAGACCTGGGTTCGATCCCTGGGTTGGGAAGATCCCCTGGAGACAGGAAAGGTTACCTACTCCAGTATTCTAGCCTGGAGAATTCTATGGACTACAGTCCCTAGGGTTTCAAAGAATCAGACACGACTGAGCAACTTTCACTTCACTTCTTCATAGAACAGAAAACAAATAGTAAAAGTCAAACAGTTAAAAAAAAATAGAAAGTTTGAAAATAGATTGAAGGGAAAAAAAAGGAAATATTACTTGGTTTCTGTGATACAGTGAATAATGCCAGAGCATTGTATTGATGAATATAAACATGCAAAATAGACTTGGAAAGAAACTTTAATAATAGTTAATGATTACTCTCTGGGATTCCTCATGGGCAAAGCATTGGAATAAGGACTGTGTGTGAATTATGTTATCCTCATCACCACCCTCGGAGGTGGAGATTATTACCATCTTCCTATAAAGGAGGATACCGAGGTACTGAGAAATTAAGAAATTAAGGTCTCAGATTAGTTGGTGGCTCAATTCCTGAGTCAGCCCCATGCTGCAGGGAGCCTGTGTACCTATTCATATTTCTCATACCCTGGACAAGAGCTTTTCTTCCCTGGGGCACTTACCTACCTGACTGATTGTATGATTTCAGTTGTCAAAATCAAATGGGGTTGAAGAAAACCACAGTCTCCGTTTAAGATTACTCAGGGGCCAAAAGAGATTTACAGACTTCTGGGATTTCATCCCCTCTGATAGTCTTATAGGAAGCAAAGATTGTCATTGTGCTAATTTGTAGTCATAATCAAAATTTTATACAATTAATTGTAAAATGTTAACTCAAATGTGGTAACTTGATCATTTGAAAATAATGGATCAGGTTCTAAAAATTAAAAAGAATTAAAAACATTAATTTTAGGTAGCAGCTGCTAATTAGCTTATTCTTAATAAGAAAGTTTTGGGGAGCTGAATCTGCTTTTGTACTTGGAATACAAAGTACAAAACTGTGTAAGAGTTTAAAATCTTGTTTTATTTATCTCTCTATATATTCTATATATTCTCACTTCTCCCAGCACCTCAGTCAGTTTAGTTCAGTTCAGTCGCTCAGTCGTGTCCGACTCTTTGAGACCCCATGAATGGCAGCATGCCAGGCCTCCCTGTCCATCACCAACTCCTGAAGTTCACTGAGACTCACGTCCATCGAGTCAGTGATGCCATCCAGCCATCTCATCCTCTGTCGTCCCCTTCTCCTCCTCGGTCGTCCCCTTCTCCTCCTGCCCCCAATCCCTCCCAGCATCAGAGTCTTTTCCAATGAGTCAACTCTTCGCATGAGGTGGCCAAAGTCCCAGCACCTAGTACTTATATAAAAGAACTGGTATAAATGTTGGATTCAATGCAATAAGAACTCTTCTTTTTATGGTTCTTATATTTAGTATACTTTTCAAATGTTATATTTTTAGGTACTTATTTACAAGTATGTTATCTGCATTTCAAAATCAGTAGCAAAGATTGAATGCAGTGAAGTAATTTTAAAAATCTCTGAACTCACCCATGTTACACACATACACTCCCTCTCCCCCGCACCTCCTTCCTCCACCACCCTCCAATAGCGCCCTGTGGCTGCTGTTAGTTATTCACTTCCAGGATATGAGGCTAGAAAATTCAGTCCAAATGAAAAGTTGATTGTAATTTTCAAAAATTATTCATTTTTATGAGCACAAAATCAGCTTTACTTTCCATAACTCAAGCTTCCTTATGTGCAGAGTGGACACACAGCCCATATCAGTCGAGTTAGCTACTTTGAACAGCTGCAAGATTATTTTACGGGATTTCTTAAAGGTCAACAGAAATATAATAACCATTTTATCTAAAGAATGCCCTTTGATAGACTTAGTTTTGAACCTCTGAATCCACAGGAGCTTGTTTGGTTCTTTTGTTGTGTAAAGAGATTCCCTCTCAGTTGAATATTTTGAATTCTTACACATTTATGCATGCTAAATCAGTTTCTAGAGTAGTAAGTAAGGAACCTGGAGATCAGGATGATCTGGGTTTCTGTATTTTGTGTTATAAGGATAAAATATACATACATATATGGCCTTACAAGGTGGGCTTCTCACAGTGACTTGTATACTTTATACTGCAGATGTAGTAGATATAATTTTTGAAAAATGACGAACTTCAATCTTGAAATTAGTATAAACATTTTGTATATTGTTCTCCTGATGAAGAAACTTATACAAGTTAAGGATATTCGTACCCAGGAATCTGTAGTATCTGCAGTGGTGTTTGGAAAACTCCTAAAGATGAGATAGGTAATACAGCTAAAGAGAGAATGTACAAAAGCTTTGGCAAAGGAAAAGCCGCTGTCTCCTTTGAATTTCTTTTCCAGATAGGAAGGCAAACAATAAACAGGTAAACAGACGAGTGAAGGTTACTTCAATCATGGGTTGTGCCATCCAGGATATAAGGCAAAAGGCTGAATCCAGGATCCTAGTTGGACTTTATCATGGCTAAGTTTTAGGACACTATGAAGAACCTTGTTTTTGTACCCATTTTATAGATAAGAAACACGACGTCAGAGCTTGAAGGCCTTGCCCTAAAGCGTGAAGCTGTTAAGTGAAAGAACTAAATTGTGTGTTTCCATCTCTCTAGTTCAGGTCCATGTTCTTGCCACTCTATGCCCTTGAGAGAGAGATTGCATGTTCAGAAATAGAAATATCAAGATATATAAGAAGAAAACAAGGTTTCATTATTACATCTTTGGCAATACGCTCTTTTCAGTAACTACTGAGAGTACTAATTATTTTTTGCTCCTCCAAAACTTATGTGTTTCTGTAGAAAAAAAGCTTGATGTCACCTTTAAAAATTTCATCTGCTATTATATAAATAAACATTAGTGTATTTGAAAGAATAGTAATTTTGTTGAATTTTCTGAGGAATGAATGGATGTCTATATGTTTTTTATTATTTGCAAATAAATCTGTTTAATGTGAAATGTGGCATGTCTCAAGTAGAGATAACAATTTGAGGCATCTAACTTACTTGATTTGACTAGTCTAATATTGATTCTGTTCCTCTCGATTGAGTATAGCAATGAAGAAGGCAGATTCTTAAGCCAAACTGCTTAGGTCTGTGAGATATTTGGATGTTTATTTTCTGTATTGCAGTTTTGTAAATGCATTAATGTATTTAATAAGGATAGTGTGAAGGTATCTTGATTCATGTAAAGCATGAAAAACAGTGTTTGACGTAGTAAGCATTTAGCTGTCAGTTATTTTTTGGAAATCATTATTATCTTGCTAGGTATTAATGGTTATTCCTAGACCACAGTTTTCCCTGTGTAAACAAGTTTGAAAAATATTATATAGTTTCCTCCTGGGGATTTACAGCATATATTAAAATCGCCTCTGTTTATTCTCAGAGATTTTCTACTAGAGTTAGTTTCTCTTAGTCCAGTACCACCCACAGACTGTGAATTTATTGAAGGTACTTTCCAGTATTTTTATCTTCATCATATTCTAGTAGTTAACAAGCCTTTGGATCATTATTGACCTTGATAAGAGGAGTGTCTTTGAGTGGTCAGTAACCTTCAGAGTGGGTTAAAAGGAATCATAAAATCATTCAGGAGCTCCTTTCAAAAGTGGACATTTTTGTTGTCAAATCAATGATTTGCTCTGAATTTATCTCCCCTTAAGTACATCGCAAACAAGCATAATCAATCTTATAGGAAAAATCCCCATATATATGTATATATATTTTTCCCCCAAGTGGAGCAAGTCATTGATACTTTAATTTCTAATAAACTCACTTGTTTTCCCAGACATATTTTCCCTAAACTGAGGCTGTGTGTGGGATTGGCTTTTGTCTGACATGTTTAAGGATCCTAAAGAAGAGAGTTAAAGGAACAACTATTAATACCTAGAAAGATAATAATGTTTCACAGAAAATAATAACTGATGGTATGGCTAAAAAGAGATGGAATGGGAGAAATAAGAAAAATGATTAAATCAGAGTTAATAGGAGGGAAGGAGGATCAGATTCTTTCACTGTTGCCATTGTTAAAACATTGGCTTTTAGTCTGAATGTTATGGGAGTCCCCTGTAGAATTTTGAACACAGAGGTGACAGGATCTGACTTTCGTTATTATAGGATCACTCTGGCTTCTGTATTGTGTGCAATAAAAAGGAGAGATCAGGAAACTAGGGAGCTAAGTCTGAGAGGACTGTAATAATCCAGGTGGGTTCTGTAAGTCAGACTCCTTCTGTGGAGATAGAAGAAGAAGGGAACGGTTTGTTGATGGATTGGAAGTGAATGAGGGGTTGGATGGTGTGGATGTGAAGTAAGAGAAAAGTCAAGCCTAACCCCATGGTGTGTGTTTGTTTTTTGATCTAAGGATGGGGTTGATATTAATTGAGATGGTGGAGATTGTGAAAGGCTGCTGTGTGGGAAGATCAAGTGGACATATTTGTTTGAGAAGTCTATTAGATATCTAAGTGAAATGCCAAGAAAGTATTTGAGTGTATAATTTCTGGAGTTTATGGGCAGTGTCAATTGGAGATATGAATTTGGCAGTTAGCATATATAAATTTTAATTCCTTAAGTCAGGGGATTAGAGAAAGAAGGAATGAGCATCAACATGAACTAAAAGAAGTACTCAGGTCGGGAGGAGCAAAATCAGAAGTTGTGGTGTAGAGGAAGTTATATGAAGAAAGTAAGAAGAGGACTCATCAGCAGTGCCCTGTTTAGCTCTGTCATAAAAGATAAGTAAAAACCAATATTAAATTTAACAACAAAAGTCTATTGTTGACCTTGATAAGAGTAGTATCTTCAAGAATGGGAGTCAGAACACAAGGATGCATTCTGGAGTGTGGGCTCAGGAAGTGGAGATAAGTGTAGATAATTCTTTCAAGGGGTTTTCCTATAATGGAGATGTAGCTGAAAGGACAATGAGATCAATAGACTGTCTTTTTTTTTTTTTATGAGTAAAACAGCAGCATATTTTTGTGTTAATTGAAATAATCTAGGTGAGGAATAATTAATGATTCAGGAGCAATATGGGATAATCCATACCCTATTGAAGAAAATAATGATAAGACTCAATTTTTTTTCTCTAAAATCAGGCTCCTTTTAGAACATAAGTTAATAAAAGTGAATTATTTTGCATAATAAGCTATTACCTGATTCATTATCAGTGTCAACTGTTGTCTAGGTGGAAAGAGAGATTAAATAGATATGAAAATATATTCAGTTTGATATAATGACACAGGTTGTAAGTACTACATATGTTTAGAAAATTTATATGTAAGGATTTGGAAATAAAAAGATTAAATGATAACATCAGAGTCCCATAAGCAGATAATTAAAAAACTGATCTGTTTCCTGCATTTCAGTTCAATATCTGTATTACAACTTGCCTGTATCTAAAAAATTTATTTAGTAATAATTAAAATCTATTATCTGGAGTAGGAAATGACAGTCTACTCCAGTATTCTTGCCTGGGAAATCCCATAGACAGAGGAGCCTGGCAGGCTACAATCCAATGGGTCGCAAAGAGTCAGGCACTACTGAGCACACACACACACAAAATCTATTTAACAATATATGTGAAGCACTCTTCTAAATGTAATTGATCTGTAGAGGTTCACAGAGTGGTGGAAGTTACTAATATCACCATACAAGGGTATCATATAAAAAGTGTTCTGGAATTAAGAACATATGAGAATCACTGAAGTCTGCGCAGTCAGCAGCATCACCCCCCACCCCCAGCAGGGTGGGGTGAAGGAGAGCTATATTATGAGACCTTTGATTGTGTCCTGGTTATGCATAAATATGGAAGGAACTTATAAGAGTATAACTTAAGTAAAGGCAAATTTTTCTGGTATTAAATCCAGTCAACCTGTTTTTTTGGTTAAAATAGTTTTTTTTTTTTTTTCTTTTAAATAGTAGGTTTACTATCTATAAATTATTGAGGAGATAAAAGTTTTTATATGCAATTGCTTTTTGTATGACTTCAATAACCTAAAATTTGGCTCTAATTCCTTAGGTCTTATTAAGGACTTCTTACAGTGAGGGTCTTTCAATATATGTGTAAAATATAAATTTGTGGATATTTTAAAAATGAATGTCATTGGGTCTTTTTAACAAAATTTGATGAATGCCTCTCAAGAACTTGTAATATACCTTTTGCATTTTCCTAAGAGTCCTTTAAACATGCTATTTTAATCCTATTAATTCAAAAGAGGCATAAATTAAAACTAAAGTGCTTTTTACTTAGAAAGATACTCATAAAGAGGTTTATTTCACTAAAGCCCCAGTGAGCCAGACACAGTCTAGAAAATAAGACAAATATTTCAGTAATCCCAATGGAATGATGAAGTGGGGGAAGTGATAGAAGTGTACTCATTGATCTTAAAATATAAAATATAGCTGTAATGGGTGATAGGGCTTAGAATTAGAAGACCAAAATATGTTTTAACTCTCTCTTTGGCATGTACTGTTCTTATGCCATTAAAATAGTTGTTTGCTCTTTCCGAGTCTAGGTTTTCTCACCTGAAAATTATTGATAATCCTTCTGGTTCTCCTTAAGGATCAAATTAAATACTAGAGGAGAAGCTCCTTGGATGTAATAAAGCACAAAATGGATATTATGATAGGCTTCAGAGAGAAACTAAATATATTATTGAATTAATTGAAGTAAGGTGTGAAGAAAATTCAAGGCCTTTAAAAATATATTTAGGCATCGTCGATATAATTTCTTCTGCCACAAATAATAGGAAATTCACTTAAGTCAATAATAAATCATAACTTGTCTTTACATTTTCCTTCTAGGTTAATGGATATTAAATGGATTACTTCTCTTCTTTGTATGAGAAAACTGAGGGGGAAAAGTTTTATACGTCATTGGTTGAAACTAAGTAGGTCATTTATCACTGATAGCAATTAAGCTAGTTGTAAGTTAATCACATTGATCAAATCTGTTCATCCCTAACTTATTCTAACACTGTAGTATTGTACAGGAAAAATAATAATTTGGCTATTTTGTGTAAATTAACACACCATCATTTAAGGGTTTGAGAGAAACTCTAGTGTGGGGAAGAAAGAAAGAGTCCAGCACTTCAGAGCAATGGGCCCATGGTTTTCTTTAGAGTTTCTACTCCAACTGCAGTGTAAGGACCAGTAGTACCAGCATAAATGAGGAACTTGTTAGAAATGCAGAATCTTAGGGCCTCTCTCAGATGCCTCGGTGAGAAGCCATTATTTTAGCAAGAATCAGAGCTGATTTGAATGCATGTTAATTCTGAGCAGCACTGCTTTTTACAGTGCTCTATTTCTGAAACCACCCCCTGACACACACACACACAAACAGGAATACTTGGATGTCACAACAGGAATCTCTCATGATTACAGAGCATTAGAGCCACAGTGGGGTCTCCAAATGGCACATTAACCTCTCTGAATTATTAATAAGCTTGCAATAAATTCTGATTTAAATGGAAGGTAGAAAAATCAACACAAACAAGAATCACTCCTTTGAAAAAATCAGTTACATGTTTATTAGACTTCTTATGTGAAAAAAAGAGGTGATGAATTGCAGTGATGATTTAGACTTATTTTTATCTGCAAGGGCTTCTATTCTTTTTAAAGGATGAGATGACTGCAAAAAGATTGATGCCATAGTATTATGGTAAATAAATCAAAACACTTAAAAGAACTTCAGAGGAGATTGGGTGTGAAATTGAACTTGGAAAATTGGAAGCAATTTAGTTTATTGAATTTAACTCTTTGTTGGCATTAGATAATTTGATCATAAAATTCTAACAATTCTAATTAGGGGAAAAAACAGAATAGATAAATTTATATGGATTGGAGAGGGATTGGCGAGGGATGGGAGCAGAGAACAAGGTTGTTTAGGAACCTGTTACAGCAGTTTTGAGAAGTAGTATGGCTGTTTGCCTAGCTGACAATAGGAATAAATGTTTGAGGAAGAAGAATGAAAGATTTTCATGAGAAAATCTATACATAAGGCTTTAAATTTACCTGGATGTTGATGTGAAGGAAATGCAATAGACTTAGAGGTACTAATTATTTAAATAGGGGAATAAAAAAGTAAGGGAATAAGGCAGAAGAACTAAAAATGATTCTGCTATCCTGAGCCTGAGAGCTCAATCATGTCATTAAAGTCATTATAATTGGTAGGATGAGGTGGCTGAGGGGAAAATGACAATATCAAGCTAGCTATTGGAAATTCTGAACTTTGACTTGGGAGATGCAGTGGGGTTTTAGGTGTCTGTTTTGAAATCATCAGTAGAGAACTAACACTTTATGAGAAAACGGTTTATGGGAAACTGTAAATGGAAAAGCTTATTTCATTGTTTATGCCCTACTGCCTGAATTAAGGGGGCTTACCAGGTAGCGCTAGTGGTAAAGAGCCTGCCTGCCAATACAGGAGACATAAAAGACACAAGTTTGATCCCTGGGTTGGGAAGATCCCCTGAAGTAGGAAATGGCAACTCACTCCAGTATTCTTGCCTGGAGCATCCCATAGACCTAGGAGCCTACATAGGCAGGATACAGTCCATAGGGATGCAAAGAGTCAGACACGACTGAAGTGACTTAGCATGCACGCACACTTAAATTAAGGAGGCCATTATTCTATGACTGTATTTTGAATCTCCCTCTTGCAAGTCCATAAGCATATTCTGATTCAAATTCCATGCACATCTCTATAGAATTATCTTCCTTAGGTAAGAGAGAGAACCCTTTCTGGACGAATCCTAGAGAAAAGTTCCATGGATAACTGACATCTGTTTGTTCTAAATGAAAAACCAAATGGACATTTTCCTGAATCAGTGGAAATTAATTTTCAAATCAGGTGTCATGCTGAACGCCCAGCATAATAAATGAAAAACAAAAAAAGACATATTCAGGCCAATCATTTTAAATTTTATAATAGCAGAGTGTGGAGGGAAAAAGAAAGAAAAAAAAAAAAACAGAAGACATTCAAAACCTTGGGGCACTGATGGCATGAGACTTCTAAACTGTAACTTTGGATATATGGAAAATTTCAAAAATTTAAGTCACAGACACTTCTGGAGATGTGCTCACCAAAATAAGAAAATAAATCAAAAAATAAAGACATGAGATCCAGGAAAGATGGGAGTCATACTAGGAGAGAAGTTGAAAAAAGTCTGAGAAAGTATTACTCAAGCCAGAGAACAGACAGTTCAGATTGGAGCAGGAGGAAGAAAGAGCCTAGGAGTGGGTTT
Source organism: Bison bison bison (assembly GCF_000754665.1). Classification (NCBI taxonomy): domain Eukaryota; kingdom Metazoa; phylum Chordata; class Mammalia; order Artiodactyla; family Bovidae; genus Bison; species Bison bison. Next base: position 9,259,739 of record NW_011494832.1, on the reverse strand, counting down.
TCCTGGAGAGAAACAAAAACAGATGACAATTTCATTTGAAAATTTTATGGACACAGTTTTCGGAAGGTGTGGAAAGTTTTGACCATGATCTTAATGAAGTCAAAGCAAATGTCACAATTGAGAAATTAACAAAACCAACATATTGTTCAAGAAAGTAAGGATCATTAAAGAACAGTTTTTCTAAGTAGGGAAGATATTTACCTTGTACTAGTAATGGAATGATTAAATATAGCTTTCATAAAAATGGATATTCTATAATGTTAGGGACTTGGTTGGAGGGAAAGAGTTGGCATAAGAAATCTAAAATTCTCAGTTTCTGTAAACAATAATTCAATAGAAATGTCTGAGTGAAAAGATAGTAGTAACATATATATTATTTGTAAATATGAAAATAAATAGAAAATAAACTAGTAAATATGTCAATAGATTCTAGATTGGAAGTGGACAGAGAATTGGAGATGACAAATCAGCTTATATATGCCTCCTAACATTACTTTTATATGTGTGTGTGTGTGTATATATATATGTGTATATATATATATGCTTAACTTTGATTAATGTAATTTAAAAATATTATTGTAAAATATTATAAGTTAGTCTCATAACCCTGCTACCCTGCTCTGTAAATTAACTTGTATGCATCTTTGCTTGAGGAATTATTTGCTCTTGTCATATTTGTCTTGCTATTTGGAATCAATAATAAGTGATGTATTATAAAATAAAATGTATTGACATTTTTGAGTTTTTTAAAATTAAATTCACATTCTAAATTGAAAACAAATTTATGCTCACTTGTGACATGGTGTTTTGATTTTAAGTATTCCTTGAAATTTAAGAAGGAAGACATTCTCAATACCTTAAAGTGAATTAAGAAAATAATTGTCAAAGTAGAATGTATCTTTCCTAGAATTATCCTGTCAAGTATTTCTGAGGCAGTTTATTCTGTCATTGCATTGTTCTTCTGGAAATGTATCAGTTATTTATAATGTTAGACTTTTTTATAGGTCAGTAGCAAAATTTATTATGGCCAAGCTTTTGAGAATTTAAAACTATTCATTCTTACTCAAAGAAAGAATTTAAAAGGGATCCATAATCATAAATTATGAATCTCACATGTGATGGATCATAAAAGAAAGGCATCTATTGTTGAAAGCTGGCCAAATAAGAATAAACCTATGATTTAAAAGAACGGATGTACATGAAAATGTGATGGTGTAAAATTACCACACTCCTATTCCACATCTTGTCCTGGAAAGAATGTAGCTCTGATGATATAATAGACTTTACTTGTTCCTAGTGTATGTTTCCCTATGTGGTGTCACCTGATTTATTATTGATATAGATAATGATCTGTCTGAGACCTAATGAACAGAACAGTTTCCAACATTCCATTGCAGATGAGCAAATAAGAATTTGATTTCTTTTTCTTTCTGATTTGAACTTGCATTATTTTGCAAGGGAGAGTTAGACTTTTCATCTAGGAAAATAGAACAGTAATATATTCTTATAATTTAGTCTTTTTGTCAGGATTTTAAGTTTGAATATATATATTTTGAGCAGTTAGCTATGGAGACTTAAGCTTCATACATAGAGAATAAGCGGTATGTTTAATAGGTGAAGGTGAGCTATCTTGGTCATCAAAATCTTTTCATGTAGTCTCAGGCCTCAGAAAACCAATTGAAAGTCAGGTGGGGCCAATTTAAGATGAGCTCTCTTTCCAAAGGTTAAATCAAAGAAAGAATTCTTGCCTTGCCTTGGACCAAAAGCAGGAGAAATAAATACAGATTCATAGAGGGCCAAAGAGACTCAGTGAGTCACAAAATTAGGGACTAATTTTCATTTTGGAATGAACAGTTTGCTCTCTTTACTCAACTCCTGACCCAAACTGAGAACAGGCTTTGGGGATGGAGGGTAGTGAGGTTGGTTTGATAGCCAAAACATTTCTGGGAACTGTGGGATCAAGAGGTTCCATAGAAGGAGTCTTGGGAGACTGACAGCCATGGAAGCCCAGAGAATTCAGAAGTCAAGAGGGAGAAGCTGAATTTATGGAGAAGGCAAGAATGAAAACACCTTTACCTCTTTATTTAGATGGTGTTGCAGAGAACACACTGGAGATGTGACTGTGTTCAAGAAACATCAGAATAGTCCTAACGATATAATGGTTATTTCCTTGAGGAAAAAGATGGGCGGGTAGGGTAAGAATTTGTGCTTTTCTGCTGAATATCCTGAATGGTAGGGAAGAGTAACAGAGTTGTGTGTATGTGTGTGTTTGTCTTTCTTTCATTCTTTTTTTTTTTTGGCAAGTGCCCAGTCCTAACCAATGGACCACCAGGAAATCCCCAGGGTGACAGGGTTTTGATCCGTATTCATTTTTGGCTATAAGCTTTTTCTGCTGAGGAATTTGACTAGAAATTGGCTTTGCTCAAAGGTGATTTTATTTTTACCCCATGAAAATCTGCCCTTAATAACTTTGATTTTCTTCTTTAAAAAAGAGCTTCCTGTTAAGTGTTCTTTAAAGGATGTGGGAAGCCATTTTTTAACTATGTAGTCTTCTCAAGAGAGACATTGTCAGCTCCACCCAGTTTAGAATTTCTGGCAATAAATGCAGGATTTCAAGGGTTTGGGATTTTGTTCGTTTAATAGTGAACACTGAGGAAGTCTGTGTTGCCTAATCCTAAATTTGTTAGATTCAGACCACTCCTTTCCTTTCTAGGGTGAAGAGGAAGAGTGTAGAACATTAGGTCAAATATTTCTTCAGGCTGAAAGAACAATTATATGAAGGGACACTACAGGGAGATATAAAGAATTCTTTATAGAACAAGCTATTATTTCAAATTGGAGCAGGAACTGAGATCTTCAACCTTCCCCTCACATAGAGGGTCATGTGGCTGTGAGTCAGGGGGTTCATTGCTGCCATATTCTGCCATGAAGAGCAAATTGGTTTTGTGAAGCCCACTTAACCATTCTGAACCTCATTGAATTGGTAATAGAGAATTCAAACAGCATTATCAAAATCTCCCTTTAGCTCTAATTACATTATACTGTATTTCTGTTCTTCCCAAAGGTTAGAGACTACCTGCTCCAGGGAATAGAGCAATGGCCTGGAGTAAACAGATGAATGAGTTACTTGATATGTGTCCATTTAAGTTTGTTATTTGATATGTGTCTGTTTTAACAGAGTTCAATGTATGGTTCTAATGCCATAGAACTTGAGTGTTGGAAGGTGATCAGAGACCATTTGGTTTCTGCAACCACCATATTGGCAAGAGCTGTGTTATTTGGCTTGCTAATGAAGACAGAGAGGAAGCTCTTTCTATTTTACTGTTAAAAGTATTTAACAATCTACTACTGTGGTACCATTGTCCTTTGTCACAAGTACATTCTCAAGACTTCCCTGGTGGTCCAGTGGTTAAGACTCCATGTTTCCAATGCCAGGGGCATGGATTTGATCCCTGCTTGGGGAACTAAGATTGTATATGCCCTGTGGTGTGGCCAAAATAAATAAGGTCTTCAGCCACTAGGAGTTACCAAATAAAAAAAAAAGATATATTCACATTTTTTGTTGTGGATGAGCATTTTCTCCGCACTAGGCTATGAGGTCAGTGAGTGGAACTTGTTAGCAGAGTTTTTATAGCATATGCAGAGAACCTGGTGATCTTAGATGAGTCAGTTGTTTGCCTTCAGAAATCTAGTTTTATAATGGTAGAGACTCACTTTGTTGTGTTAGAAATGAGAAATTATTTTAAGTATGCTATTAACTCTATGTGGGAGACATACAATTTATCCATGCCTTTGGTGAGATGGGCTTCCCTTGTGGCTCAGCCGGTAAAGAATCTGCCTGCAATACGGGAGACCTGGTTCAATCCCTGGTTTGGGAAGATCCCCTGGAGAAGGGAAAGGCTACCCACTCCAGAATTCTGGCCTGGAGAATTCCATGGACTATATAGTCTATGGGGTCTCAAAGAACTGGACACGACTGAGTGACTTTCACTTTCACTTGGTAAGATAACAGAAGATGTTGATGAGCTCTGGATATACTCTTTAGCAATGCACACATACATACAAGGGGATTCCCCGATGGTGCTAGTGGTAAAGAAGCCATCTGCCAATGCAGGGGATCTAAGAGACTTGCAGGTTCAATCCCTGGGTCGGGAACATCATCTGGATGAGGGCATGGCAACCCACTCCAGTATTCTTGTCTGGAGAATCCCATGGACCAAGGAACCTGCTGGGCTACAGTCCATCAGGTTGCCAAGAATCGGATACAACTAAAGTAACTTAACACGCAGGCACATGAATACAAGTATAGGAAAATACTATGCTCTTTATAGGTGTTTTGAACCACAGAACCATCCTGTTGCTCTGTAATGGTTTCTTGATCATGGATTATGAACATTTTGTCTGTGTCATCATTCAATTAAAATCCATCCTGTGCAGGATTTTCATAGTTAAACTGCTACTGCTAAGTCACTTCAGTCGTGTCTGACTCTATGCGACCCCATAGACGGCAGCCCACCAGGCTCCCCCATCCCTGGGATTCTCCAGGCAAGAACACTGGAGTGGGTTGCCATTTCCTTCTCCAATGCAGGAAAGTGAAAAGTGAAAGTGAAGTCGCTCAGTCGTGTCTGACTCTTTGCGACCCCATGGACTGCAGCCCTCCAGGCTCCTCCGTCCATGGGATTTTCCAGGCAAGAGTACTGGAGTGGGGTGCCACTGCCTTCTCCAATAGTTAAACTAGTAAATGATTAATCATAACTTTGATGTATTTATTTCAGAAATAATCAACTGTAGATTTTTCAAGAATCTATTGATAGAACAAGACTGGGAATTTGAGGCCCTGGTTGATTGAGTGAGATTACAAACTGAGAACAAGGTGATAGGAAAATGAACTGCTAAAAGAACAGAAGGAGTGATTATGGTGGCTTAGGTCAAAGGTTTAGGTAGGAAGAACAAAGAATGCATTTAGGACCTAGAGGTCTGCAGAAAGGTGGGGCTGGCTAAGAAAGTACAGAGCAGACCCCCTCTGAATGGCGTTTATGAAGCAACCCATTCAATCCACCACCAAAGTGGGGGGAGGGGGGAAACAAGATCAAGTCTCTGTTAAAAAGAATTATAAACTGTGGACAATTTAAAAAATCATATGCCTAAGACTTGCTGGTTTAAGGGAAGAAAAAGTAAAGCTTGGAAATATATCGCCAAATTATTAGTCTTTAACTTGCATGAGTTTTCAGCCTGCAGAGCCAGCATTCATATCTGATTCCTGAAATCCTGAGAGTATATCAGCTTTAGGTGTTAAGATACAGACTCTGGATTTAATTTTTTTTTCCTAGGCTTTTGTTGATGATCCCGTGGAAACAAAAGTGAATTTGCTTGGTTTGGCAGAAATGCAAGAAAGATAAGCTGCTTAGGGGAGAGGGAACCTGTTCCATTCCCTGTCCCAAGGTCTTTTCAAAATGTGTCAACCTGAGAAATTTTCATATGTAATGTCTGAATCTAATTATTTAGTTTGGCTACGAAGCCTCGGTAAAGCATGTTCTAATCGGTTTGATGCTAACATTGTCACAAAGCAACATTAAATCATTTTGAAATGATAATACTTAAGGTTAGTCAATATTTTTGCAGCTGTTTTTCCTTGTCAAATTTGTTTGAAACTAAACCTGAAAAAATTGGTTATGGTAAAAGAAAATAAAGCAAATGATGATGTCCTTTATTTTCCTCCTTTAAGTAGAGACAGAAAATGAGATGCAATATCCTAAACATCTTCCTCCTCCCCTTAGTACCACCATAATTCAGGGACTTACCATCTTTTAGAAACTTCTGGATAGTCTCTCTGCCCCCATGTTTCCTGATTCTCATCCATCCTGAACACAGCAGCTAGACTTATTTTTGTAACGCTCAGCTATACTCTTTGTGACTTTCTCTGCATAAAATATTTTATTGGCTTTCAGTTACCTATATAATACCTAACCTCTGCAGCCTGACGGCTTACACCCTGACTACTTTGAGACAGCCTCACTTTTCACTGCCCCTGCCTCTTCTCTCTGTTCCAGCATACTGAACTACTGCAGTTCCACACATATTGATTAAGTGCTCAGTTTGTCTCAGCCTCTGAGCTGTGTGCTGGGAGTTCTAAGATAAGTAAGACCTGGTCTTTGACCTGAAGGAACTCATACCCCATAGTAGGAAATGCATTAAACATGCAATATGTAAGCATAATATAAGATGGTATATACCCTGGTACAATACATTCGAGTGGTCCTCTGCTTGGAGTAAATGTTTTTTATATTTTTCCTGTAAAGTTTCTGTCTACCCTTCAGGAATGTTTGTAAATATTACCTCCTTCTGTAAGGTGATACATAATTAACTACTTGAAAGATTTGTTAACATTTTGTGTATACTTCTATTAGAATTTATTTTGCTTGTACTGTATTGTCTATGCATATCTGTTTGCATATGGATCTGTGAGCCCCTAACAGCGAGGCTCAGCCATCCCACAACCTTGTTTGCATGCTTAATACTTTCTAAGCTTATAAATATTTGTAGACAAAATAGCTTTTTAATGTTATTCCAAAACTATTTTAAAAAACACAGAAATGTGCTAATCTTCATGAGTCAGATTTAATGGAAGATGAGTTGATATTCCTTCATAGAACTTCATAGAACTCATTTGGTCCAAACCAGAGTTTAATATTCAAAGTAACACTATTTATTGAACTTTGCCTATCTTCAAGACATTGTTCTAAGAACTTCATATAAGTTACCTCCTTTAATCATGGGAATTATGAGTTGGGAAATATGACTTCCTTTTAATAGATTTTATAGAGTTTTTAAAAAATCATTATTATAATAGCTAATAGTTACACAGCACTGCCAGGCACTATTCTAATGCTGGTCATATGTTTACTGATTATTCTTCACACTTTAATAATTTATTACATTGTTTCTATCCATCATTATTCCCATTTTATAGATGAGAAAACGACAGCACAGAGAGGTTAATGTTCTTGCCCTAGATCATACAGCCAGAATTGCAAAGTCCAGTAAAATGTAATGGACTTTAATAAGTGACGAGTGATGTTATTTTCTTCTTGTTATTTAATAGTCTAGGGTTGCAGAAAATGAGAAGGCATGATTAGTACTTGGAGTAAAATATATTGAAAAGATTTGGGTTCCTGTAAACTCAGATCTAAATTTAAATTTATTTCCTTTTTTGTTTGTTTTGTTTGGCCATATCACATGGCTTATGGAATCTTAGTTCTCTGACCAGGGATTGAACCCAGGCCCTCAGCAGTGAGGCCCTCATCCTAACCACTAGGATTCAGACCTGAATTTGAATAGAAATTTGTCTATATCACAATCATAACTGAAAGACTTAGGCCTTGTTACAGCCCCAAAATAAATGGAGACTGGGACTGAGGTTATATTGTCAGCTTTGCCACTGTCGTTTTGTGACTTTAGGGCATGTGGCTTCATCTTGATGGAATTAAACACCTTCATTTATAAAATCATGAATTGGCATAAATGAACTTTTAAGGTCCCTTCTCACTTTATAATTCTGATTCCATCACTGGTTCAGGATCACATCTTCAGAATTCATTACTTCTACGTTTACATCTTCCTGTATATGTGAACTTTGTGTGTGCATGCTCAGTCATGTCCAACTCTTTGTGACCATGTGGACTGTAGCCTGTCAGGCTCCCTGTTCATGGAATTCTCCAGGCAATAATACTGGAGTGGGTTGCCATGCCCTCCTCTAGGGCATCTTTCTGACCCCGAGGATCTTTATGACCCAGGGATCGAACCAGTGTCTCCTGCATTTCCTGCATTGCAGGCGGATTCTTTACCACTGAGCCACTGGGAACTAGGCAGTGTGTAATCTTCCAAACATGGATATCATAAAAAGTAGAAGGGCAAAAAAAATGGCTGAGATTTATCATATACTTAGTTGGCTGCTTCCTTTGTGCATATTGGTCATTTGATCAGTTTGCAAATCTTACTGTAGCTAGATGCATTAATTTATAACTTAAGAAATCAAACAGGGTTGTGAAAAATTTTGTATTTATTGCTTTTCTTCTAACATGTTTTATATTTATTTTGATGATAATATAAACACATCAATAAAATAGAAGTATAAGTTGAATCTTTCTAAACAAGTGTGTGCTAAAATCTGTCTGTGGTTTGCATATATCTAAATTGGAGTTTTCATAATGTACATATGCATTTATAAAGTGGAATGGTGTGTGTATGGAAGCAAATAAATATTTTGCTTAATAAGAATTTTTTCTTTCTATCCTTTTTATTTTCCCATAGACTTGCTGCTTTCAAATAGCTGTATTCCTTTTTTGGGCTCATCAGAAGGACTGGATTTCCAAACTATTCTGTTAGATGAGGAGAGGGGCAGGCTGCTCCTGGGAGCCAAGGACCACATCTTCTTGCTCAGTCTGGTTGACTTAAACAAAAATTTTAAGAAGGTCAGTTTATTTCTGTCTAGTTGATTGGATGCATTTATTTTCATCTATGCCCCTTTCCTTCTTTTCTGTTTTAAATGATTCAGCATCAAATGCAGTAGGTCTTGTGCATGTCAAAAAAGAACATATTAAAAGAACGTATTAAAAGAAAAGAAAAGAAAAGAACATATTGCCTCTGATACATATTTCTGGATTTTATGGATATAAGCACATATGCATGTTTTTTGTTAACAGTGAGTGTAATACTAAAACCTTTGAAAATATGAATGAAAGGTATGAACAGTTAATAAATGGATGCTACAGAAATTCAAAGTTTTAGACTGAAAAACTGGAAATGAGTTATTCATGAAGTATTAATATCTGTAGCAATTATACATTTTTAATTTTCAGTGAACACATAAGCATACTTTAAAATGATAGTATGACTCTGGTAGCATTTTAAACCACACTGTCTTCTCCACATTCTAATTTTACATTCAAACAGGTTTCTTCTATGATTTCCTCACATTCAGATAGTAAGGATGAACAATGCCTCATTTATGGGCTCATTAACAATCTTACCACTTAAAGAAATATATACTCAAAACTGAAAAGCCATTACTATTGTATCCTACAGTTTCAGCTAGCATTGTGATACACAAAGCAAGGACGGCCACACTGTCATAATTTTTATTAACTAGTATTGTAACTTAGTAAATATCAATAGCTATGCAAAAAAAAAAAAAAATGGATACCAAGACTAGAGGAGTTGAATGACTAATGAGAAGACATATGATCATTCTGCATCTGTAAGGTATATGTGGTTGTTTTTTCTTTCTCTTCTTTTCCATAAGAAATACTATTGCAAAAGAAATACTAGGAACCATTGCAAGGTTTCAGGTCAGTAGTTCCCTACTGTATTCTTGCCTGGAGAAGTCCATGGACAGAGGAGCCTGGTGGGCTACAGTCCATAGGGATGCAAAGAGTTGGACACAACTGAAGTGACTTAGCATGTACACGCTGAGTTAATAGAGACTTCATCCCATTCAGAAAGAGTTATTTGTAGGTCACTCTTGGACTTTGAAGCTTCACATAGCTTTCACCTACAATGACCACTTTAACTTAAACTTCTACTTATGAGGCACTTTTAATAACTAAATATCAGTTGTTCCACTATTTGAATATTATCAGCACTAAGAGTTTTAGTCTACATAGGCAAAATATTTGTCACCATATGCGTTACTATTGCTTAATGAGCACCTGCATTAGAAATATTGTTTCTGCTCTTTTAGTCATTTAAATAGTACATTCTTAAGTAGTACTTCCACACATTTTGAGGCCCACCAAAGGAAAAGGAATATTTTTTTTAATAAATGCTCAGATATGGTAAAGAAATAATCTTTGAATGTCAGTGTATGTGTACCTTTTGTGTAATCTGTGTTTCTAGAAGAATGAGCGCCACAGTATTGCCAGTAGTTCTTGACTTGTGTCAGTCCAAACACACAAACTCATAAGGTTATCTTATTTTTTAAGATGAGTATTATTCTATAACTTAGATATTGTTTATAGTAAGATAAAATAAACAGTTGTGTGGTAGAATTTGAAAAAACTTACCTTTAATTCTGCCATTAAAGCTTCATTCCATTTATTCCTTTTTAAAAAATAGTTATTTATTTATTTGGCTGTCTGGTCTTAGCTGTGGCACATGTAATCTTTAGTTGTGGTGTGTGAACTCTTAGTTGCGACATGTGGGATCTAATTCCCCAACTTTGGGATTGAATCTGGACCTCCTGCATTGATAGCATGGAGTCTTAGCTCCATGCTATGGGAATTCCCTTATATAATAACTGGGAAGTCCCCCAGTTCTTCTTAAGGGTGTATTTTTTCCGTTAGGAGTATGAGTACTTAAAAAAATTCCTAGGAGAGGTTATAGATAATATCAACTAGTATCTCAACATCAGTAAATATCTTTATGGCTCTTCTTATGAAAGAGGCCAAAGGAAATCTTCAACTTTGTGGTTTTGCTTTAAAAGACACTACATAGCTAACAAAGCATTTTTCCAAATATGTCTCAGTCTTAGAATAATAACAAAAAGCGATTCATACTTTTAAGGGAATTTGTTCTGGTGCTGTTCTCTGCCTTCAGAGATTGGAAAGGATTGGAAGAATAAGTCCATTTATCTGAACTGAGTGTATTAGATCATTGCTTAAAATAAATTCTGATAGCTAACTTCCTTCTCTGGCTATTTTAAGCAGATCTCTCTTTGGCTATATTCCATGCTTGAAATGTGCTAATATCTAATAAAATAAATGTTTATGAAATATTGATTTCCCTTATGATGTTATTGAAATAAATGGTCATTTGAACATACTATAAAAGTAGGGTCTATACTAGAGACTTTCTGTTTAACTGACATTTATCTTTGTAAAATGAACAATTCATAAAGAGGTTAGGTATGCAAAGGTAAGAATTTATGTTTTTATAGGTATCCACCTTTAAAATTTATATAAATCATGTCAATTCTAAAAGGTTCTTACTCCACAGTAGCAAGTAAGTGTCAAGATGTAGTAGTTGAGCAGTGTTTAGACCTACGTGGTTTGCGTTGGCTCAGTTCCCCTCAGCAAAAATCCAGACTCCTCTGTGGAAGAAACCACACATGCTGGGACTCTGTGGGGCTGAAGGATTTCCTTTGTATTCTTTATAGACTAAAGCAATCTACAACACATAATTGAGCTCTGAGTGACTGGTTGGGAATTTTTTCCTCTGGGAAATTTAAAAAGAAATTGTGTAGAAAGTATCCAGTTGGAGTATCAAAATTTAGGATATCTGTTTATTTGAACTTTTTGTACAAACAAGGCTGTGCCTACTGAAATAACAGCCATTGTCATTTCATATTTGCCACAAGAATTTAGATTGGAATCACTAAAAATAGTAGCAAAAAGTCATTTCATCATAAATATTTAATAATATTCTTCTTATGATCTTAACTCTGTTCAGACTAGATTTTTGAGTCTTATATAATAAATGAGGCAGGTATATGAACGGGGCAGGTATATGATCAATAACCTTTGAGAAAATAGCCATAGAAGGAGAAAGTTGAAATTAGACCTTTCAGGGCATTTCCTCTGTCTAGAAAGTCAAAATTAAATAGACGACTTTTTTTCAAATTCTGACATTTAGATAAGAGGTATAAGCGATCCTTTTTTTTTTTTTTTTTTTTATTAATTTCTACAGAGACATAATAGACTTAAAGGCAAGTATAAGCATTACCAGGGACATGATATCCCAGAATTTAAGGAGGCTTTTTCTAGAGTTAATCTGTTGTTGTTTAGTTGCTAAGTTGTGTCTGACTCTTTGCAACCTCATGGACTGTAGCTCACCAGGCTCCTCTGTCCATGGGATTTCCCAGGCAAAGAATACTGGAATGGGTTGCCATTTCCTTCTCTAGAGGATCTTCCCAACCCAGGGATTGAACCCACATCTCCTTCATTGGCAGGTGGCTTCTTTACCATTGAGCCACCAGGGAAGCCTCTAGAGTTGGTCCATTAGTCCTCTATTTAGTTCAGAAATGTGAATTTCTGTGAATTTCTCTCAGAAGGCTTGAGACAGATAATGCACATTGACTTGATATTCCTTTCCCCCAACACTAGATCAAAATGGAGCAATTAGATCCATTCAGAAGGGATCCCATTCCAAGGGCAGAGATCTGGATCTATATTTAATCACTCCCACTAGTTTTGTTGTAAGTTGAATTCCCCCAGAGGCCAAGTGTAAGATGAAGATTAGCTTATAGAGTATTTGCAAGGGAGGGTTTCTTGGGATCAACACACATGAGGGCATCACTTAGGAAGTAGCATTAGACAAAGGGAGAAACAAGCTCTGATGCAGTCTGAACAAAAGCCTCAGCTGACAGACCATGATGATAAGGTAGCAAACATTTCAATATTTTCATCTAGTGTAAGTGATAATATCATTTTTCAGCTTCATTTATCTAGTAAAAGAGAATATCCATTTTTCTCCCTATCACATCCATTCACCATGACCATTTATGTTATCTCTTAGAAAAATAAAAATCTGATCATATTTCTTCTCTGTTTATAGACTTCTGGCAGTTCTCGATTTCCAAGGAACTTGCATAAACTTCAGGATTCTGTTGACTGCTAAGTCCTTCCCATCCATTTCTACCCTGTTTCCAGTCTCCTTTTTACCCACTCTTCCATGTTCCCTCACTAGCATTTTACTTTGTTTGCCTCTTTCTCTTTCTTTTACTCTAACTGCCATGTTAGTTCCTTCCAAAATAATTCAAGTTTTGTACTTTGCTACAATTTCCTGAAATTGCCATTCACTTTCTTGCTCATCTCACTCTTCATTTTTGAAGGCATCTATCTAATTTAACTCTTTTACCGCATCCAGTTCTCCAAGGGTTCCTCATCCTCAGGAGACCTAACTATCTCTGTGTTTACTAGAACATTTTATATATTTGTTGTTGTTCAGTCACTCAATCATGTCCAACTCTTTGCAGCCCCTTGGACTGCAGCATGCCAGGCTTCCCTGTCCTTCACCATCTCCTGGTGCTTGCTCAAACTTATGTCCATTCAGTTGGTGATGCCATCCAACCATCTCATCCTCTATCATCCTCTTCTCCTCTTACCTTCAAATTTTCCCAGCATTAAGGTCTTTTCTAATGAGTTGGCTCTTTGCATCAGGTGGCCAAAGTATTAGAGCTTCAGCATCAGTCCTTCCAATGATGTTTCAGGACTGATTTCCTTAAGGATTGACTGGTTTGATCTCCTTGCAGTCCAAGCAACTCTCAAAATTCTCCAACACCACAAAAAGCATCTCTTCTTTGGTGCTTAGCCTTCTTTATGTTCCAGCTCTCCCATCCATACATGACTACTGGAAAAACCATAGCTTTGACTGTACAGAGGTTTGTCAGCAGTGATGTCTCTGCTTTTAATACACTGTCTAGGTTTGTCATAGCTTTTCTTCCAAGGAGCAAGCATCTTTTAATTTCATGATTGTAGTCGCCATCTACAGTGATTTTGCAGTCCAAGAAAATGAAGTCTGTCATTGTTTCCATTGTTTCCCCATCTATTTGCCATGAAGTGATGAGACCAGATACCATGATCTTAGTTTATCAAACGTTAAGTTTTAAGCCAGCTTTTTAACTCTCCTCTTTCATCTTCATTAAGAGACTCTTTTGTTCCTCTTCACTTTCTGCCATAAGGATGGTGTCATCTCCATATCTGAGGTTATTGATGTTTCTCCCAGCAATCTTGATACCAGCTTATGCTTCATCCAGCCTGGCATGTCCCATGACGTACTCTATATATAATTTAGATAGGCAGGGTGACAGTATACAGCCTTGATGTACTCCTTTCCCAATTTTGAACCAATCTGTTGTTCTATGTCCAGTTCTAACTGTTGGTTTTTTACCTGCATAAAGGTTTTGCAAGAGGCAGGTAGGGTGATATGGTATTCCTATTTCCTTAAAAATTCTCCAAAGTTTGTTGTGATCCACACAGTGTCAAATGTCCTATCTGATAAAGCTATTATCATCCATTTTTATAAATATATCCCCCTTTTAATAATACACTCCTTGAGTGGGGGAACTATTTTACATTCACTTTTGAGTCTCCTTTAAACACTGTACAGTATATTACCCATCATTTCAGTTCAGTTCAGTTCACTCTCTCCGTCATGTCCGACTCTTTGCGACCCCGTGAATCGCAGCATGCCAGGCCTCCCTGTCCATCACCAACTCCTGGAGTTCACTCAGACTCACATCCATCGAGTCAGTGATGCCATCCAGCCATCTCATCCTCTTACCCATAAAGAATACTAAATAATGTTTCCTCATTTTTTTTGAGTTGGTAATTTTGTTATCTTCTTTTGAGTGTGAGACTAATATATTACTCTTTAATCAATTAGTGTGCTTTCAGCTTAAAGGCACCTTACTTGAGCTGGTTAAAAAAAAAATAAGAAGACTTATTAAACTATAGAATAAGTGTCTAGAGTTTGAGTGGCTATATAAAAGGTAATATCACCTACTTAGCAATAATATGAATGATCTGGTTCTTTCTGTGTTGGCATTATCCTTAGGTTTGTAGAAAGGTGGCTGTAGCAGTTTCATGGGCCACATCCAGACAAGGGAATACAAAAGAATAAAAAACCATTACTTACTATGTCTCATTCCTAGGAGTAAGGAAACCTTTTAAAGAATTCTGCCTTGCATCTCCTTGGCCTAAGCATGTCAATTCTAAATCTTATACTTGAAAGAGGGTTGGGGAAACTATGATTTGCTTACATCAGCCAGCTGCTTTAGATGGAAGACCTGTTCACAAATCGGTCATTTTATAGACATGGAGGAGAAAGCAAGTTATCTGAAAAAAATAATTTTCATAGGGGAATTTTCTTATTATTAACATAGATTTCCATAGGCAAACATGAAAGTTTTCTCAGATAATCAAAGACTGTGTATTTTCTCTTTGGAGGAAGTTATAAAGATTAGCTAGTTCTACAAGGAAATTATCTGGAAGGATTTATTTTTCTTTCAGGAGATATCTTAGAAAATATTCACTGCAAGTAAAAATCCTTGAAATAATTTATTTTTCTCCACACTGTATGGTAAAAAATTAAAAACCTGCTAACCTTTACAAATACTTCTCTTGCTTATGTAAGAGTTCATTTGCCTCTATAAAACTTCTCTATGGTTATTTAATCTAAGCTTTTAAAATCTAATCCACTGCAGTTTTTTTTCAAATCTGCTGATATCCTGTTTTTTCCCTACAATATTGTTAACTGTTGTTCGGGTGATACAGTCAGTAGGGATTACATTACAATTTAACTCAGAGAATTAAAGACTATATCATTATTGTGTAGTACTAGATTTTCACATTATACACTAAATATTTAATGTACAGATAACATATGTTTTTAACAAATCAAGTAAATAGACTTAACTTAAGAATCCTTGGGAATATGACCTAATGGAATTGTATCTAAACTAATTTTGGCTTGAATGATTTGGGGTTGAAACCTATTGTATGTATTTGCAGAAGTAAAACTTGGAATAATTTTTAGTAACTGAACTTTGAGTAATTTTTTCTTTTGGCCTTCTACCTAAGTCATTTTTTTTTTTTTAATCTTTTTCATAGAAAACTTTGAGTGTCTATTACTGGTGCTAAGAACGTGGTGTGAATGCATGCTAAGTTGCTTCCATCGTGTCTGACTCTTTGCGACCCTATGGACTATAACCATAGGATGGGAAAAACGTGTTTGAGAAATGGGGTAGAAAAAAATCATTTCTTCCCTCCACATGTAAATTTCTCATGTGTGCATGCTAAGTTGCTTCAGTCATGCCAGACTCTGTGATCCTATGGACTGTAGGCCACCAGGCTCCTCTGTCCACGGGGTTCTCTAGGCAAGAATACTGGAGTGGGTTGCCATGCCCTCTTCCTGGAGGTCTTCCTAACCCAGGAATCAAACTTTCCTCTCTTAACATATGCATTGGCAGCTGCGTTCTTTACCTCTAGCGCCACCTGTGGCCTCAGTTAAACTAAATTTCTCTGCCCTAACCCTTAACCTATCCCATCTCTAGAGTCAGAGGAATTTTAATATAGTCCTTGAAAAAGGTGGTCAACTGCAGACAGACATTTATATCCATTTATCATTCATTTATAAGTGATGCATGAGAAACCTGTTCAGGGTAGACATCATAATGATGAAAGTGTTTGACAGTTGTACTGTATGGTTTAAGGACCTGTGGCTTCTAAACAAATTATCCTAAATTACACAGTATCTGTCACTTTGACTACAAATGAATATTTTCCACCTCAGCCAGCCTTAAGTAGTTCTAGCAATAATTCATGTAAAATCCAGAGCTCTCTCTATTGTAAACTTTAGCAATAATATATACAAGCTAAAAGTCTCTCACTCTCTCTTCTCACTCTTTCTTTTTAATGGAATCATGGTTGACAGTTAAAAAAAAAAAAATCCAATACTCTGTTTGGTTATGTTATTTAGTTGGCTTCTTGACTTAATAAATTATTGGGATCCTTCTATCTGAAAATGTAACTCATTTTGGAAGCAGTTCAAACCATGCTTGGGTGGAGTTAGTCTCTAAACCAGGATGTAAGCAGAAAGGTCACAAAGGGAATGATTTATTAAACTAAGTACTGCCTTTATATCTAATGAAGCATTTTTTTCTTGGTTTTCTTTTGTTTTCTCTCTTTTTTTTCAAGTAGGCTATAGAGGCCAATGAATAGACCAATGAGAAACAAGCTTACTCTGAAACTACAGTTATTATTTATTTCACCTGCTAATCTAACAACAACTTTTGTGTCAACTCATGGAGCGTAATAATAAGCAACTTTATGTTACCTTCCATTTCAATCTACTCTGTGGGACTCTGTTTTCTCCCTGGACCTGTCTGACTTCAGCAGACCCCATTGCTTTCCAGGTCACTCTTGGGTAGTCCACAATTGTTACCCAGCAGTTAAAAGGTCCATTCTCATATAACAGAGCATTCAACCTCATTTAAAATTCTCCCTGTTTGGGCATGCCATGGGAGGGAGGGCAGGCTCTCAAGTAGGGAGAAATTTAGAGGCTTCTTCACTCCTGACTCTACTTAACACCCCTCCTCTTTTGTGAGCTGTTACACTCAGTGTCTGACCCTCTAGTGTCATATTAGAAGGAGGGGAGAGGAAAGGGGTTCAGGGAAGTACCTTTTGCCATCACCAGAGAGACCTCACTTCTCATCTGTCTGGCCTTGTCAGACGTTAAAGGGTGACTTTTCTTTCATAAGCACCATTGTGAGTTTCTGGAGTTTCTTCTCTTGCAGTTCTCTGGATAAAAGTGACTGTACTTCTGTTCTAACCAGTGTGTCCTGATTCTGTATCCTGAAGCAGGTTGCAGTTCCATCAAGTGTTAACTTCTAAAGTCTTTTCAATCTATAGTCTTGAATAGGATCAAGGGGACCTCATGCCCTCCCATTTTTGCATAAGCATGGCTCCCACCTGTTCCCTAGGAAACTGTCATGTGTATTTTCCTGGACACACTCTGGAATTTCAGGTTGATATCAGTATGGCCCCTGAGCCTGGCCTCTGCTTCTGCTGCAACCTATCAGTCTCTCTCATTCTTTACACATTCATCCATAATGTTCCACAGCAGTGTGTTTAACAGCTAGTGGATCTTCAGTCATGTTTGACTCTTTGTGACCCTATGGACTGTAACCTGCCAGTCTCTTCTGTCCATGGGATTCTTCAGGCAAGAATACTGGAGTGGCTTGCCATTTCCTCCTCCAGGGGGTCTTCCAGACCCAAGGATTGAACCTGTGTCTCTTATGTCTCCTGCATTGACTGGTGGATTCTGTACCATTAGTGCCACCTGGGAAGCCCCTAGTACATCTTGAGGTGCCATCAAAGCTGATTCCCTGGCATCTACTCCTCACCCTAGGGCTTATAAGACACATGATACAACTATCTCAGAGAAAATATCCTTCTCAAGGGAAAAGAGAAAGCTTTCTAATCTCCAGGATCCAACTGTTTTATAGCTTGAACATAGGTGTTCTATATGATTCTTGGCCACCTACTTTGAAGATTTTTGCATCCTGAGCTAACATGTCATTTTCAGTTTTTTTATCAGCTAAAATTTCTTTTTTTAACATCTTGCTCTACTAAGTCATAAAATGAGCTTTCAAAAGAATGTTGCTTTACCTCCAAATGAAACAGGCAAGCTCATTGTATATCATTCCTGATGTATACACTCTAGAATTTTATGAATAATGGAGAATGTCAGTATCCTTATTAGAATTTACATTTTGGATAGTAATAGCCTTATTCAAAACATTTGCTGTTTTACATCTTGTTGCCCATATTTTTCAATAGTATTTCTGTTGGGTTCTAGCAAAGCTAAGCCATAACCGAGAAGCTAATAAATGAGAGTATAGGACATGCAATGATTCATTTTTAAATAAGCTAAACATTAATCTTCAAATAGTTTAATTTCACTTTGAGACAGTACTTATCTTTTTCCCTTGTTATTTAATTAATTAAAAATATTTTATCTTGAAACTGACATGTGTCAAAATTAAATGCTGTACATAAAATGTTTGAAGAATTGCTATGTTATCTAATCAAAAGTGAAGATTGTTAACTGGGCCCCAACAGAAACCTGTTAGCTAAATTTACAGGGTTGAAGGCAGAAGCAGTTCAATACTTAAAAATTTTTTATGTTCAATGTAGTTGATGTTTGTTTTTAATGTAAAAAAGCACTAAATATGTTTCTGGCAGAACAAAAGGAACTTTTCCTATGGGTTTTAAAATGAGAGAGCAATATATCAAAGCAATATAAATTTTATAGCCTACCTAAGAGGACTCCATATTTTTATGGAATAACTTGAGACAGTTTCATTTCACCTTGCTAAAGTTAGATCCCCAGTTATGAACTTTAGATTCTTTCAGTTATTTAACCAAAAAATATTCAAAACTATTTAAAAGGAAACATTAAAAATAAAACCCTTAAAAGCTAGAACTCAGATACTCTAAGAAGCTTGACTTTCTTTTTTAGCTTATTGTTCATAGTCATTCCATGTTTATAAATGTGACAGTTTTTTTCTTTTTCCTAACAACCATAATGTAATTTTGTATTATTTTTTCCTTATTTAACATGAAAACGAGGTATGGAATTACAAAAGTTAGATTACTTGAAATTTATCAAACCATGCTTCTGTTTTTAAGCACTTTGATTAGAAAAATAATAATTAGTTTATAATTTTAACTACAATAATTTTCAGTGGAATATTTAAACACCTTTTTTTGTATAGCATGAAAGGAATTTATTTCCCTTTCCTTAGGGAAGCCTAAAACAAGAGGGTTTCTCATACATGGGGATCCTGTACTTGCTTACTTTATATTGAGTATAGGCAGAAATGCTTTTATAAATCAGAGTGACCTTCTGACTCTATTTCATTAACTCATTTCATGGCTGAATAAGACATTCTCATCTAATGTGTGACCCTGGAAGTCTATTATTTAGGGGGAAAGACTCAGAATAAATAACTTCTCATTTAAAATCAAGTTATTGATGAAAGAAAATTGCCGCTCTTTTCTCAGTTAATACTTGAAATAAAGAAAATATAAACCCTTGGAAACCATGTGGACATCCCAATAGATTAAGTTTTGGTATAAGGCGCGCTGCTTAGTTTCATGGTGATTAATCTGCTCCTATTGCCTGCAGAACACATGCTGTCTAGTCATCAGAGGTGGAACAATTGCCTCGTTCATGGATGGGCTGGCTCCCCCGCCCAAGTGCTGATGTGCAGGTCCCATCTGGTCACTGTAATGGACTGTCAGGATGTTGTCAGACTGCTCAGACCTCGGCCAGAACTCTGACAAGAACTCTTTCTCTGTCTCCAGTTTTACAGGAAACTGTGTAGATCACGTTTCAATAATTTTCAAGTACTTATTCTAAATGCGAAGCTGTGCCAGGTGCTAAAGAGGGTAGAAAGGAAAAGTGATGTCCCTGGTCACTCAGTATCAGTGGTTACTTAACTTTAATGAGTCATATACTTGTTGAAGAAGATAATGGAGTCTGTGACTTGTATTCCTTACAAAATTTTGGAATCTATCCACAGTTGTAATTGCACCACAAATTCAAAATTACCAACCTATCTGTGGATTTCTTAAATTTCCTTTTAATTTGTATAATACAAAAGCTAATTCTGCAGATAATGCTAAGATAACAGTTGAAAGCACAGCATTAGCTGCTAACAAGTGATGCAGGAGAGACTTGAACTCCTGTCTTGCGAGTCCACTACAGTTCATTGCTCTTTATGCCAGGCAAAGATCCCAAGCTTAATCTGCTTGCAGAAAGAAAGGGGCAGATGGATATGATAAACATGAGTGTATTGGAATTCAGAAGTAGGCAGTAGAAGAAAACTACATGTATTGGTAGAAGAGGCTTTGAGCTGAGTCCTAAAACAGGAAAGGGAAAGACAGTTCTTACCCAAGACTTACTTCATGAGGAAAGCTATGTGCCCAGATTAGACCCAAAATTTAAGAATTTAAACTTCCCCTCCTGTAACAGTTTCTATCCTAGCCAGTTTGAGTTCTATGAGCTTCACCGCTGGCCCTCCTGACTTTATATCCAACATTTTGTTCTTTCAGCTTAGGTCTCCTACCTCTCTTATGTCCTGGGAACCCAGACTCTGGAGTAGTCACTGCTCCCTCGATTGTTCGTATCCTTGTATTATACAGCATTTAGAACAGCATTTTCCCAACTTTTTTACAACCATTCAAAAACTTGACTCATGTTCTTTAACAGAGATGGCCACTTGAATTTTTAAGACTGAAATTTTGTCTTTAATTAGATTTTATGAACAAGTTGAACTTCCTCTTGGTATTCCATTCAGTTCTTTTGACATCTCTAAATTAGGGCAAAGGGCATTTGACTGACCTTGCACTTGCTAACTTGAGTCAATTAAATTGCTTCTCCAAAGATGAAACAAACAGCAGATATAATTAGCATTTCCTTAGGATGTTGTTATAAGGCCTTATCACTATTTGAATGTTTCTGTAACTTGCCTAGGATTAAAGAATTAAAAATAAAGTGCCTGACATTTCACCTTACTAAGTGATAACTCTTAATAAGTTATATAGCTTATAAATGAAACTGTAATTGTTAGAAACATTGCATCATTTTACTGTGAGCTCCTCCTGCCTATTTGTATTCAAAGTGAAGTAAATATGCTTCAAAAAAAAAAGCAAATCATTTTGGATTTTGGAAAGAGATAAGCAAATATAATTTGCTTATGATTGTGTACAGTTGTGCTCATTTCATGTACTAGCAAGGTAATGCTCAAAATCCTTCAAGCTAGGCTTCAGCAGTACATGAACCATGAACTTCCAGATGTACAAGGTGGATTTAGAAAAGGTAGAAGAAACAGAGATCAAATTGCCAACATCTGTTGTATTATATAAAAAGCAAGGGGATTCCAGAAAAACATCTACTTCTGCTTCATTGACTATACTAAAGCCTTTGACTGTGGATCACAACAAACTGTGGAAAATTCTTAAATAGATGGAAATACCAGACCACTTTACCAGACCACATGACCTGCCTGAGAAACCTGTATACAGGACAAGAAGCAACAGTTAGAACCAGACATGGAACACGGATTGGTTCAAAATTGGGAAAGGAGTTCATCAAAGATGTATATTCTCATCCTTCTTGTTTAACTTGTATGCAGAGTACATCATGCTAAATGCAAGACTGGATTAATCACAAATTGGAATCAAGATTGCAGGGAGAAATATCAACAACCTCACATATGCAGATGATAACCTTCTAATGGCAGAAAGCAAAGAGGAGTTAAAGAGCCTCTTGATGAGAGTGAAAGAAGAGAATGGAAAAGCTGGCCTAAAACTGAACATTCAAAAACTAATCCCATCACTTCATGGCAAATACATGGTGGAAAAGTAGAAACAGTGGCAGATTTTATTTTCTTGAGCTCCAAAATTACTGCAGACAGTGACTGCAGCCACAAACTTAAAAGACACTTGCTCCTTGGAAGAAAAGCTGTGACAAACCTAGACAACATATTAAGAATTAGAGACAACACTTTGCTGACAAAGGTTCATCTACTCAAAGCTATGGTTTTTCCAGTAGTCATGTATGGATGTGAGAGTTGGACCATAAAGAAGGCTGAGTGCCAAAGAATTGTTGCTTTTGACCTGTGGTGTTGGAAAAGACTCTTGATATTCTCTTGAACAGCAAGGAGATCAAACCAGTCAATCCTAAAGGAAATCAACCCTAAATATTCATTGGAAGGACTGATGCTTGGAAAGATTGAAGGCAGGAGGAGAAGAGGGTAACAGGAGATAAGATAGTTGGTTGGCATCACTTACTCAATGGACATGAGTTTGAACAAACTGTGGGAGATAGTGAAGGACAGGAAGAGAGGGAAGCCTGGCATGCTGCAGTCCGTGGAATTGCAAAGTCGGACACAACTCTGTGACTGAACAACAAAGCAAATAAAATCAACGTAAGATTAATAGATCATAGGTTGTATTGTCTCTATTCAGACTAGTAATCTATATTCTGTAAATCTGAAAGAAACAGATACATACCTGTTTGTACTCGTTTTTTAAAGAAATATGTAGCCCTTCACAAAGTTACATGTCATCCTTGTGCAGGGAGCATACTAATCTTTTCTATATCCTTCCAATTTTAGTATTTCAGTGTCAGGTGAACAACAAAGGGGCTCAGCCATACATATACATGTATTCATCTATTCCCCATCTCCTAACAACTCGATTATTTTCCCTCCTTAGTAAAAATTCTTAAGTCACTGCATAGCCTCTGTGCTAAATTGCTCCGTCATGTCCAACTCTGCAACCCCATGGATCGAGGCTCCTCTGTCCATAGGATTTTCCAGGCAAGAATACTGGAATAGGTTGACATGGTGCTGACAAAGTAAGCACTAAAATATGTCTATTTAGAAGTTAGTATCCAATCCTTTCAAGTGTTACAGGCAGAGATGAATCTTTTGGAAGTGATCAATTTCAATTATGAAATACTTTGAAGACAACATAAGCATACTAACATGGTAAGTCAGTAAATTGTTGAATTTGAAAACTAACTTATCAGACATACTTGTTTTAATACATTAACTCATAAATTATCATTTTCAAGTGGAGACATTTTATACAGTTATTTACTTCTCTTCTTTCCCATGTAGTTTTCTGTTATCGACTTGATCTCTAACATTAGCACTCAAATTAAAACCAATTTGCACCCCCTAATTATTTTGTAGTGATTTAATTAGTAGTTTCACCCTAGGTAATTATGTTGAGAAAAATTCTTGGGCTCATCTGGATCCACAGAAAAGATCTGTTTGATTTCTGATGTCTGCCCTGCACATGGATGGAAAGATCAGCCTTGTACATATTTGAGATCCTTCATGTGTAGGGTCCAAGGTCTGGAAGAGTACTCCCACCAAAATGAGAGCCTTAAGATCTGTGTCTGGTACATCATACAGTGTTAGTTAAGAACTAGTGTTCTGTGGGAGTATTTCTGAACAACTGAAAGAAGGCAGTTATGCAAGTAACATCTCAGCTTCTGGTATGCCTCTTCTTGATAAGTGAAAGAAAAATGCCTATGGTTAATTTTCTAAAGGAGTAATGAGAACCGCATCAACTTTTAGAAATAGGGTATGTGTTTTCTTTGCCTTGCATATGCAGCTCTAAATATGGTATGATGCTGGATGTGCAAAGCTCCAAAGTGCAAGAGAATGTGTATGTCATTTTACTGTTAATAAATTCAGTGAAGGTAGTGAGAGTATTAATAATCACTGCCATAAAACTTTCCCATTACCTAATGATCAAGAGAGCCTTTTATAGAGATTGTGGACTTTGTATCTTCAAGTATGAGGTGTGATTTTTGTCTGAGCATGAGGCAGTTTCAAAGTATACTACCTGGGCTACTGAAATAATCTCAAGATCTCAGGTACTTCCTGGGCTTTTGTGTAAACCATGCTGATACTTGAAATTATATGTGAAATACTCTATCTCCTATCAGAATTAAAATCTCTGTCTCTCCCTCTATGTGTCTGTGAGTCTTTCTGTCTGTAGCTCTTTTTTTCTTACAGTTTTGTCCCCTCTGTATCTCTCTACACACACACATACACACACACACATATCCAATTTGTCACATTATGTGCGCCACTTCAAAAGATAATTAAAAAACAAATACGTTACTTGAACATATTTCTGCCAACTCTCTGTATGTGTGGAAATTTTGTTTCTTTGGCTTTATTTTTATGTTGAATTGCATGAAATTTTGCTGCTTTGTACTGAAGGAGGGCAGGGCAACCCACTCCAGTATTCTTGCCTGGAGAATCCCCATGGACAGAGAAGCCTGGCAGACTACATACAGTCCATGGGGTTGCAAAGAGTCAGACATGACTGAGTAACTGAGCACAGCACAGCACATTGTTTATCAACAAGGGATCAAAGGGAATATTAAAAAAAAAAAAAAAAGAAACCTTATTCTAATGACTAGGTAGCAAGTAAAAGAAAATTTCACCATAAATGATAATTAAAATAATTGCTTTAAAATATTGGCACAACTTCAGTGATCTTTTTTCCTTTTAAGTAAATGTTTAGAGTCGGAAAGATAATCAGATATCTCCCAGATTGTTATTCTTAAAATAATTCTATTTGTAATTCCTAAATTCTTGACAGCAGTATGTCAAAATAAGCCCATATAATCTCAACAACTTTATTTTTATGGCTTGAATGTTTCCTTAAGAAGTAAAATTGTCTTTATGATACTATCTTAGAATTCCTGTGGAATAACAATAATGACCTAAGGATAATTTCTGTTTTTTAACAAGTTTTAGGCTTTATGGGATTGAAGGTGAATCATGAAAAGTGAGATAACATTTTGGGGAAAAATTCTGCTTTGTAAACAGACATTAGAAGATTTATTAATATTGGTTTTTGAAGTCCAACAAATTTTCAGTGCTTGAATATCTTTGTATAGCATTTATCCACTAATCAGAAACTCAGTTCTTGGAAGCTTGTCGTTTTAGTATTAATTGCTTCATTTACTAGGGTGACATAATTCAGTTTAAAATTGTATGACTTAAAGTTAATAACTGAAAATGTACAACAAAACCATTTAAACATCTTTTAAAATTTGTGCCCCTTTACAAAGAGAAAAAAGAATCTTCAATTACTATTTTACTGGCAAGTCTTTAAGACACAATTAGAGCTGAAACTATTAAACTAAACTAAACTATTACATTAGAGTTGAAACTACAAGATCAAGTAATTTAAAACAATGTCTCAGAAGTCAGGACTGGTAGGGACTTTTTTCCCACATAGTGCTTCGAGGGCTCCCTGGGCATCCTGGCCCCATCCTCTGTGCTCCCTTCTCCCTAGGTTTATATCTCTGGTGGAAATGCCATTTCCCTGTTTACAGAACTGTCTTCCTGACTCATATCGTAGACCTCAGAGCCACACCTTACCAGGTATACAGAAGCCCTTTCATAGTTATGTGTTTAATGAACAAATAAGTAATGAACAGTAAGTAATCTGTGCTAACCTTGGAACTTTGATTTAGACTTCTAAAATGATAAAAAAAAGATTGCTTTCACATTTTGTCAATCTTTAGATAACTCCTTTTTGAAGCTCCTATAAATATATTAAAAACCAATTTTAGAAACATCATTTATCTCATAATTTACTTCAACTCAAGCACCCAATACACTGGTTGAAGGTAAAGGAGAGAACCCAGTGATGTTCTTTTTTTTTTAAGTCACACTTAATATGAAAAAAGTCCTGTATTTCCTTTTTTTTTTTTTTTGTATAGTACTAATACCAGTAAGCTATTCAGGTCTGAACAAATCTACAAATGTTTATTCTAAATTTATCTCTGAAATGTGATTAAATCTGACCATCATATAAAACAGAAAAGAGCAAGATCTGACATACTGAAAGGATTCAAAGAAATATTAATCTAGATTAGAGACCAAACAAAATGAGCTAGTGATTAAACAAGTTGACACATTGTGGATATGCATTCCGTGTACCATTTATTTTTATTCCAATGATACAAAGTTATCCTTTGTAAAATCACTGTTACACAAAAGAATCAGCAAATATAGCTTTGCAGTATTGCAAGATGAAAGAATTCTTAAGATTGCACAAAGTGAATATATGTAACAATACTGAACTATATGCTTTAAATAACTAAGGTGATACATTTGATGTTATGCGTATTTTATCACAATTAATAATAATAATAATCAGCAAGATAAAAGATGATATCTTGAGCTTATAAGTTCAAATACGAAGCAAAGATTCCATAAATTCAAGGTGTTATTCAAGGTGTTATTTTTAAAGGGGCAAGAAGTACACTCAGTTCAGTGTTTTTGCTGCCAGTGACTAAAAATAAAAATAAACAATAAAATAAAACAACTTGAAGAAACTCTCAAATTTCCTGATAGATACAGTGTTTTATTTTTGCTCTTTGTATATTAATTGATTTAGGACTTCTTGATTTCACATTGATGACAGACTGTTGTCTGTCATCTGGATTATGCATGGCCCATTTTGATTCATTTACTAATTTACATAATTAAAAACAGTTAAGAAATATACATCTGAAAACACACCATCCAGAACAAAAACTAAAATCTTTAATATCTTGTTTGTTTTTTTTTTACTGGTAATTTAATAATTTTCTTTTTACTAGTCTTGGATAATCATCTTTCTGAATCCTGTATTCATCACTCTTCTGCTTTTCTTTTTACGTATTTATTGTATGTACATACATACTTAAAAAGTGCCTTTTATTTTAGTTGTTTTCAATATTATTCTAAAGAGATTATGCTGTTGGTCATTTTGAGGAATATACTTTTTTCACTAATAATGAAATTGCTGAGGTCCATTCATACTGCTTTTCATTGCTGTAGTTCATTCATATTTTATTGCTGGCTGTGTTCAAAACCTCAGATATGCAGATGATACCACTCTAATGGCAGAAAACAAAGAGGAACTAAAGAGCCTCTTGATGAGGGTGAAGTAGGAGAGTGAAAATAAAAAAAGGCTTAAAACTAAATATTAAAAAAACTAAGATCATGGCATCTAGCACCATTACGTCATGGCGAACAGAGCGGGGAAGGTAGAAGTAGTGACAGATTTCCTCTTCTTGGGCTCTAAAATAACTGCAGATGGTGACTGCAGCCATGAAATCAGAAGACAATTGCTTCTTGGCAGGAAAGCTATGACAAACCTAGATAGTGTATTGAAAAGCAGAGCCATTACTCTGTCAACAAAGATCCAGATAATCAAGGCTATGATCTTCCCAGTGGTCATGTACAGTTGTGAGAGCTGAACCACAAAGAAGGCAAAGTGCCAAAGAATTGATGCCTTCGAATTGTGGTGCCGGAGAAGACTCCCAAGAGTCTCTTGGACAGCAAGGAGATCAAACCAGCCAATCTTAAGGGAGATCAACCTTGACCAGTCATTGGAAGGGCTGATGATGAAGCTGAAGCTCCAGTATTTTGGTCATCTGGTGTGAACAGTTGACTCACTGGAAAAGTTCCTGATGCTGGGAAAGATTGAGGACAGAAGAAGAGGGTGTCAGAGGATGAGATGGCTGGATGGCATCATGGATGCAATGGACATGAACTTGGGCAAGCTTTGGGAGATGGTGAGGGACAGGGAGGCCTGGCATGCTGGAGTCCACGGGGTTGCAAAGGGTTGGACACAACTGGGCATCTGAACAACTGTTCAAAATCACGTGCATGTGTTTTAAACCGTTTCTAGACAAACAGCATCTTTATGTCTTTATTGTGAGCCACATCCATGTTAGCTGGTCACCTGAGCCTGCTGCTAGATCAGCAACCATATCTGTGTACTCTCTTTGGTTAGATTTGTAGTTGTTAAAATATGCTCTAGGACTTCCCTGGTGGTCCAGTGGTTAAGACTCTGGGCTTCCAATGCAGAGGGCTTGGGTTCAATCCGTTGTCAGGGAACTTAAGATCCCACATGCCATGCTATGTGGCCAGAATTTTTTTTTTTAATGCTGTAAACAAACAACCTTGCTTCATTTAAAAATCACAGTAATTACATCATATAGATCTATTCAAAGAATGTAAGTGCTATTCTATGTTCTCTTTGTTCAGAAACTTAAAACCCTAATATTTGACTATGAATATAACATCATATAAACATTAGTGACTTCTAAATCATTTGTTCAATTCCAGGTTTAACAAGTCTCTTTCAATGTATTCCCTCAGGATATTTTCCTTTTTTCTCACCTATTAAAATATTTTCTGCTAATATTGGTGAGAAACATAATAAAAATTTGTCAGGAACTCTTAGAACATATAAGCTACTCAGAGCTTGACTTTCTTGTTTCTTCTTGCCTATAGCTTAACAAAGAGCAATTCTTTCTGTAAGCTAATGGAGTATTACAACAGTTTTAGGCTTTATTTTGAAAAACTTCCTGGAAGAACTTCTAAAGTTCATTAAAAACAAGACAAATTATTTGTGGTAAATTCAGGACTGTTCAAGCTGATTAAAAGTGATCAATCAAGGAGCCTACTGCCTTTGTCTGTATGCATTTGCCCAAATAATATTTATTATGTAGTGTTTGAGACCGCCCCCCACCCCTCCCAGTTCAAGGCACAGACTTTGGGTCATGCTTTGGCTCTGTTGCAAAGCAGTCTGATGGCCCTCGACTTGTTGTTTAATGACTATATGAAGAAATTTTCTGACCCAAAAATGGTGAGAGTAAGCATAGCTATTTTAAAGGTTACTGAAAGATTTAAATAAGATAATGCTTATCATCCTATTTTAATGTTTAACTAAATGAAAGATGTGTCTCAGCTCTATATGTGTTAAATATTATGAACAATTTCACACTGGTCTTTGACTTGAAGTGATAACTTATGCTTGTGACAGAGAGCTGTTTCTCACACCTCATTGAATGTTTATAGTGCACTACTGCTCTGAGCAAACAGAGAAAAAACAGGCTAAAAAGAATGTCTTACCTAAAGCAAATGCTAACCTGAAGTTCTGTTGAAGTCACAATAAGAAGTTATACCACATGATTTATCTATTATTAAATACATTTCAAAAGAAATTATAATATTGACAGATAGAAATGGATGTTTCTGCCAGATTTTTCTTATACTCTTTTTAGAATGATTTTAGAAAATATTTAAATCTCAAAATTCTTAAATCATAGCTAACAATATGCTTTTGGCTTGATACCCACTCTTTAATTTCACACCCTTTCCTAATTAGAATTGTAGGGTGTTTTAAATATTCAGATTCTAACACACCTTGAAATGTTTTACAGATTTATTGGCCTGCTGCAAAGGAACGGGTGGAATTGTGTAAATTAGCTGGGAAAGATGCCAATGTAAGTATGAGACTTTAAAAAATATCTTTGTTAAACTGGTACTGATATGATAGCAAATATTTATATTAAATTTTATTGAATGAATGACATTAGTGTATTATTTTTACAACCACACTAATAGTCTGTGTAAAGATTAATATGGTATAAAATAGTTCTACTTTGCCAAAATGAATGTCATTATTCTCAGAAATTTAGAAATACTACACTTTCTAAAGTGTTACTTCTGATTGTATTTTCTTCACAAAAAAAATACCAAAAATACATTTAAAATATTTAAAAATAAACTATTAGGAAATACTATATTTCTAGAATTGTGTATTTTTATCTAATCTGTGTATTTTTTGAATGCACACAAAATCATCAGTTGTTGTAGCATTACAAACACACACTTGATATTTAATTTTGGGTGAAATTAAACTTATAACTATAAGAATTCTTTCAAAAGTAGGCATTATAGAGATACTAAGAAAGATCGGTTGTCCTGCTTGCTCCGTCCAGTTGTGTTGCCTGTTTATAATCTCCTGTGATGCTAAGGCTTTGACCACCTCTTCTCATCTGAAAGTTCTAATTCAGGTCAGATTATCTGTATTCTGCCCTGACTTCTTGCATTGTAATGATAGGGAGAATTGCTCTTCTTTGGAAAAATAAGTCAGCCCCTGAATATAACTCAAGATGACAAAGTTCCAACTTCGGGCAAAAGCATGGACATCATGAGGCTTCCTTTGTATCATCCTGGAATGTTTCCCCTCACCACTATAACCCAAGAATATTAAGCTGAGCAGTGCCCTTATATTTAATAACAGCAAATAGTTTGTGTTGTATGAAAGCACAACTAGATTTAAAAATTCTCACTTTAATATTGTGCTAAAGGTAAAGCAACATGACATGTTGCTTAATAAATTTAAGGGGAAGCTTAGAAGCCTACCAATCCAAAGTGAAAAATGAAAGTGAAAGTCACTCAGTTGTGTCCAACTCTTTGCGACCCCATGGACTGTAGCCCACCGGGCTCCTCTGTCTATGAAATTCTCCAGGCAAGAATACCGGAGTGGGTTGCCATTTCCTTCTCCAGGGGATCTTTCTGACCCAGGGACTGAACCCAGGTCTCCTACACTGGAGGCAGATTCTTTACCATCTGAACCAGCAAGGAAGCCTCATAACAACTGATTTATTCATTCATTTGTTCATTCATTTACTCAACAAGTATTTATTAAGAACCTAAATATGTATAGTTATATTCTTGAGTTATATTGATCCATATAGCCAATTATGAACCAAAAATATTTCAAAAAAGAAATTCCAGACAGTCTCAAAAAACAAACTTGAATTTACTGCCTTCTGGCAACTTTTATATAGTGTTTACATTGTATTTACAATTGTTTATGTATTATTTACATAGTGCTAAGTATTATAAGTAATCTAGAGATAAAGTATATGGGAAGATATATAGAGGTTTTTCTGCCATTTTATACAAAGGACTTGAGCATCTTCAGATTTTTATATCTGTCAGGGTTTTGGAGCCAATTTTCTGAGGATACTGAGGGACGATTGTCCTGCAAAACAAAATAATCAAAATGAAAGAAACTTTTGGTTATGCCTGATTTTGTATTCAATCAGTGTTAAATGTGATCTTTTCAAGCACCTAATGTTAGCAGAAATATGTCAGGGAGTATTCGTTTCAAATGCAACAGGAAAACATTTTTATATTTATTTTACTAGATATGAAAGAGATTAATTTAGAATATATTCTTCCTCTCATGTCTCTAATTTCTTCACCCTGTTCAGTGTCAGGTACCCTGGGAGCAGGTGCCCAGGTCTGAAAAAGCAACAGTACTTTTTTGAACTCATGGGGAAAATAGATGCTTTGGTTATGGTTTTTCAAAATTATTTTGTTGCACAACAATAGAAGCTTATCATAAACAGTGTGAACATTTTAATGTTTTGTATTTCACTAGTATTGAGTGTCTGATGAAGAGGCAAGAAGGAAAAGGCTGTTTTAAATGTACTGCAATGAAATAGTGTCAGTTTTCCCATGGAATAGATGGGAATAAGCTCTCAAGGTCAGACAATCAGTGAAGGTTTTAATTGTGTCAGTGTTCTCATTTCAGTATGTTCACTAATTTCAGTTATATAGTAACTCAGTTGCCTCTCTTATTAAGTTAAAGAGTGATAAACGTTTTTGAAGGTAGTGTCCTAGACAGCACATAAGAACCAGTAAATGGAATCTGTTCTTCCAATTCAATTGTATTTGAGAGCTGATAGTCACCTCTAACACCTGTTAACCTAAGATTAGAGGTTTGGGGAGCTTTTCTCTTTTTACTGAAGTCTGTAAAGTTTGCTGTTGAAGTATGTAGGAATAATAAAAGTGTCTGTCTCCTTTTTTAATTTGTCCCTTTAAAATAATATTATATTTTAGAGTTACTAAGAATAGGTAACATATTTATAGTACTTACCATGTTCCAGGAACTGCTTTCAATGCTTTATACCTATAATCTTGATTAATCCTTAAAACAATATGTTAGATTTTATTATTATTCCTCATTTTCCAAATGAGAAGACTGAAACCAGAACAATTAACTGACTTGCCCAATATTACGTATTCAGTAAATAGTGAAGCCAGGAATTAAATCAAGAAGGCTTGCCCCACAATCTGTGCTCTTATGAAATACTACAGTCTACACATGAAGATTTAAGTTTTATGTGTAAGGTCTACAAACTGAATCCCTCAAACCATTTCTCTCTTCACTATCACCATAACACAGATCCTCATTTTACATCATTACATAGATTTTGGTCCACAGAAAACTGAGACTAGTCTGTGGTTTTATTATCATCTCTTACTACCTTTGGCGTTACCCACACTCTCCCTTCTCTAGTAATTTTTACCTATTTCCCAAGAGCGTATTGAGAATTAACAAGTGTTTAGAAAGACTGTCCCTTTACACAAAGGTACTATATAGCTGAAAAATAGTGAATTATTTACCATAATGAAAGTTAGCTAGTTGGTGTGCTGAGGAGGTGGAAGAACAGGATACAAAAGAGAGCTAGTCCTCTTGCTTGAGTACAGTCCGCAATTTTAATCCAGGGAAGGAAGAGGCGACAGGACGCTATTTGGTCTATTTTGTTTCTGTTTAGAATATTATTCAACAGAAAGTCACTAAAGAAATGGCTGGTCCTGCAAAGAAAAGAGGGGTAAACAGCTCAGTCCTGACAAAAGAATGAATGGCGTGTGGGCAGCCTGGGCTGTTCGTCAGCTTAACTATCAGAGCACACAACCTTGTCAATAGAGACACTGCCAAGAGTTAAAGGATCTTCCGTCTCTAAAGTTCTCTGATTACATTTATCTTCCGTTTTAAAGAACATCTAAAAGTACAACAAAGTGTTCGTTGCAGAAAGTTTGAAAACTATGTAGATTCATCTGTAAATATTTCTTTCCCCATGAACATTACCCAGAGATAGCTGGTGACATTTTGATGTTTATTCTTCTATCTTATCTATTTACTATTTTTCAGAATGAAATCATTGTCTACATAGTCCCTTAAAACATTTTTTTTTTCACTTCACAGACTGCCATGAGCATTTTCCCATGTCATTAAATTCCTTTTTATAACACTACTTTTAATAGCTGCACTGCATTCCTTTATATATTATTTCATCAATCCCCTATTGTTAGAATTTTGATACATATCCAGTTTTTACTATTGTAAATGATGCCACACATGAAAAACCTTATATATAAATATTGTGAACATCTCTGGTTATTGGGTAAAATTACTGGTCAAAGGATATAAAATATTTTATGCATTGTAAAATGGCCCTCCAGAAAGTTTAAGCTTCTTATACTTAAATTAGCAGTACATGCTCTTAAGAGAGTATATTTCCCCATACCCTTGCTAATATTGTATACATCATATACTTAATGCTTAACATTAATACATTAATGAATGAAATAAATATATTTAATTTTTGCCAACAAAACAAAATTATTTTTATTGTTTTTAGCTTGAAGGTCATTCATTACTATAAACACTAAATATCATATATATTTGTAAAATTAAGATTTATATTCATATATGATTACTTTGGGGGCTTCCCTGGTGGCTCAGAAGTTAAAGCGTCTGCCTGGAATGCAGGAGACCCAGGTTCCATCCCTTGATTGGGAAGATCCCCTGGAGAAGGAAATGGCAACCCACTCCAGTACTCTTCCCTGGAGAATCCCATGGAGGGAGGAGCCTGGTAGGCTACAGTCTTTGGGGTCGCAAAGAGTCGTACACGACTGAGCAACTTCACTTTCTTTCTTTCTTTCTTTCTATGATTACTTTGTGTCACACTCACGTAAAAAATGTCCTTTCCTAGTTTTCCTGTTAGGTATTTAGACTTTTATAGGCACATCTCTCCTTTTTTTTCCTTTAAATTATTTTTTTTCCCCTTCTACCATAAGTGGTAGAAATCTGTTAGATTTTTGTTGTTGTTGTTAAATAATTTTTGAGAGAAGTGTGATATTTGGATTTTCATATACTTATTCTGAAGTGTTGACAACATATTAAAATGTTTTTAATATTATAGGACCGAAACAGATATCTTTGCAGACTGAATTTTAACAGAGGTCTACCTGACAAACCTAAGATATACCACAATAATAGTTCAGTTCAGTTCAGTCACTCAGTCGTGTCCAACTCTTTGCGACCCCATGAATCACAGCACGCCGGGCCTCCCTGTCTATCACCAACTCCCGGAGTTCACACAAACTCATGTGCATCGAGTCAGTGATGCCATCCAGCCATCTTTTCCTCTGTCGTCCTGTTCTCCTCCTGCCCCCAATCCCTCTTTTTCCAGTGAGTCATCTCTTTGCATCAGGTGGCCAAAGTATTGGAGTTTCAGCTTCAGCATCAGTCCTTCCAATGAACACCCAGGACTGGTCTCCTATAGGATGGACTGGTTGGATCTCCTTGCAGTCGAAGGGACCCTCAAGAGTCTTCTCTAGCACCACAGTTCAAAAGCATCAGTTTTTTGGCGCTCAGCTTTCTTCACAGTCCAACTCTCACATCCATACATGACCACTGGAAAAACCATAGCCTTGACTAGACAGACCTTTGTTGGCAAAGTAATGTCTCTGCTTTTCAATATGCTATCTAGGTTGGTCATAACTTTCCTTCCTAGGAGTAAGTGTCTTTTAATTTCATGGCTGCAATCACCATCTGCAGTGATTTTGGAGCCCCAGAAAATAAAGTCTGACACTGTTTACACTGTTTCCCCATCTATTTCCCATGAAGTGATGGGACCGGATGCCATGATCTTAGTTTTCTGAATGTTGAGCTTTAAGCCAACTTTTTCACTCTCCTCTTTCACTTTCATCAAGAAGCTTTTTAGTTCCTCTTCACTTTCTGCCATAAGGGTGCTGTCATCTGCATATCTGAGGTTATTGATGTTTCTTCCAGCAATCTTGATTTCCAGCTTGTGCTTCTTCCAGCCCAGCGTTTCTCATGATGAACTCTGCATATAAGTTAAATAAGCAGGGTGACAATGTACAGCCTTGACGTACTCCTTTTCCTATTTGGAACCAGTCTGTTGTTCCATGTCCAGTCCTAACTGTTGCTTCCTGACCTGCATACAGGTTTCTCAAGAGGCAGGTCCGGTGGTCTGGTATTCCCATCTCTTTCAGAATTTTCCACAATTTATTGTGATCCACACAGTCAAAGGCTTTGGCATAGGCAATAAATCAGAAATAGATGTTTTTCTGGAACTCTCTTGCTCTTTTGATGATCCAGCGGATGTTCACAATTTGATCTCTGGTTCCTCTGCCTTTTCTAAAACCAGCTTGAACATCAGGAATTTCATGGTTCACATATTGCTGAAGCCTGGCTTAGAGAATTTTGAGCATTACTTTACTAGCTTGTGAGATGAGTGCAATTGTGTGGTAGTTTGAGCATTCTTTGGCATTGCCTTTCTTTGGGATTGGAATGAAAACTGACCTTTTCTAGTCCTGTGGCCACTGTTGAGTTTTCCAAATTTGCTGGCATATT
>NW_011494832.1:9215390-9224231 GCF_000754665.1 Bison bison bison | reverse complement strand
ACCTCCACTAGCTTTGTTCCTAGTGATGCTTCCTAAGGCCCACTTGACTTCACATTCCAGGATGTCTGGCTCTAGGTGAGTGATCACACCATCGTGATTATCTTGGTCATGAAGATCTTTTTTGTAAGTTCTTCTGTGTATTCTTGCCACAATGATAGGCATGTGGCAAGTGATCAAAAAAATTGAAGATCATAGTATTCTGCAAAATATACTAAACACAAAGACTGATCAGATTCTTAATCATAAGTGTCTTTTCATGTTGCACCTAAATAATTTAAATGATTATAATTCAGTTATCAAAAACACATATAAAGCTGTATTGGATTTAATTGAACTACATGTAAGATTAAGGACTTACAAATACTTCTGTTTTGCTAATATTTTTCCAAGTATTAGGGGGAAACAAGTTCTAGATGTTAATACATAGATGAATAGGTATCTGTCTTTTCTCTAAGTATTAAGTTTTATATTTGTTTTATTTATAGCTATATATCTATTTATATATGTGTGTTTTATATATATATGTGGGAAGGATTGGGGGCAGGAGGAGAAGGGGATGACAGAGGATGAGATGGCTGGATGGCATCACTGACTTGATGGACGTGAGTCTGAGTGAACTCCGGGAGTTGGTGATGGACAGGGAGGCCTGGCGTGCTGTGATTCATGGGGTCACAAAGAGTCAGACATGACTGAGCTACTGAACTGAACTGACTGAAGGATGTGTATGGGGCTTCCCTGGTGGCTCAGTCGTAAAGAATCCACCTGCCAATGCAGGAGACACGGGTTCGATCCCTGGGTTGGAAAGATCCCCGGGAGAAAGAAATGGCAACCCACTCCAGTATTCTTGCCCTGGAACTCTCATGGTGTAAAGAGCCTGGCAGGCTACAGTCCATGGGGTCACAAAGAGTTAGGACTTAGCGACTGAATAGCAACAACAGAAAGAAATGTGTATAAGGGTAGATATTGGAACGAGTAATATTACTTGAAAAAATCAGCAAGTTGGTATGTGTGTGTGCATGCTAAGTCGCTTCAGTCGTGTCCAACTCTGTGCAACGCTATGGACTGTAGCCTCCCATGGGATTCTCTGTTCATGGGATTTCCCAGGCAAGAATACTGAAGTGGGTTACCATTTCCTTCTCTATCGGATCTTCCCAACCCATTTATCCAGCCTGGGACTCCTGCACTAGCAGGCAGATGCTTTCACCACTGAGCTGTTACTACTACGTGTGCACGTGTGCTAAGTCTCTCCAGTCCTGTCCGACTCTGTGCGACCCCATGGACTGTGGCCCTCCAGGCTCCTCTGTTCATGGGATTCTCCAGGCAAGAATACTGAAGTGGGTTGCTGTGCCCTCCTCCAGGGGATCTTCCCGATTTCGCTTAAGTCTCCTGCATTGGCAGGTGGTTTCTTTACCACTAGTGCCACCTGCGACACCCAGAAGGTTGATACTTGTTTTTAATTCTGTCTTTTTCAGTCTGTCTTATAGTGGAGAGTTGAGGAGGTAGGAAAGAGAGTAGGTAGGAAGCATAGGAAGGAAGGGGAAATTCAGTTCTCTTCCAAGGTTGAGTATATCACTCACTGAGTTGAATTGTTTGATCACGTGCAACAACCCTTACCATTGTGGCAATAGCTATAAATTAGTCAGCTTTCAGGGAAAATTTAAAAAGCTGCTTCTCAGAGTTTTCTTTCTTCATGCCTCACAGAATTACACCACCCTTAATAGCTATGCAGTTTGCTAAGTGAATTAAATCAAGTTAATTATTGCTCATGCTATTTAAGCAAAACCTAATGAAACTTGTGCACAAAAAGAAAACACATAATCTTTGAGCCTTAAAAAATGTTATAAATTAAAAGAGAAAGACTTTTGTTTCACTTGAGGCACTAGTGTTTGGCTGAAATGACCACCCTAGGCAAAATTTAAAATAAGAGACTTTATCTTTTAGAATCTCTTTCCATGTTTCTTTCCTTCAGGTAACCAATGCCTTTTCATTCCTTCAGTCTTCTTAGAGAACTGCCTGCCATCAACTTCATCGACAGGAAACTTTGGGCAGAACTGACTTTTGGGTAAACTAAGTCAGAAAATTCAGAACTGTCCCTACAGTGTTCTATTCCATGGCAGCCCAGTCTGAGAGAAGGGAGAATATTACCAAGAATAAATCCTTGGTAATATCTCACCAAGTCAGGAACTAGCATAATGGGTTACTTTCCAGGGCTGGCTGCATCTTAATAAAGTACTCCCAGAAAAGTTAAAGGATGTGCAATGTTTTAGGTGTGATTCAGAGCTTTTCTTTATCATCACTCAAATTATATCTCCTTTGTGTGTGATGTTTCACTCTGGGCCTTATTTGCCTTTTTAAACAGTGCTGTGTCTCACAGTCTCTAATCTTTCAGACTTTATAATTTATAATCTGGAAAGGCAGTTGTTTTATTTCTTTATACAAATATTTATTTCAAACTCTTGTAAAATTACTGTGTTAGTCGGCTTGAGCTACCATAACAAAATACCATAAACTAGGCTGCTTTAACAACAGCCATTTATTTCTGACAATTCTGGAGCCTGGGAAGTCCAAGATCAAAGTGCAGGCTGACTTAGTTTCTAGGGAAAATTCTCTTCTTGGCTCATAGGTGGCCATCATCTGGTGGTTTCTGCACAGGGCAGAGAGAGTGAGAGCAAGTGCCCTGGTCTCTTCTTATAAAGGCATGAATCCTATCAGGAGGATTCCACCTCCTGACCTCTTCTAAGGCTGTTGCTATTGCTATTCAGTTGCCAAGTTGTGTCTGACTCTTTGCGACCCCATGGATTGCAGCACACGAGGCTTGCCTGTCCCTCACCATCTCCTGGAGTTTTCTCAAGTTGATGTTCATTATATTAGTGGTACCATCCAACCATCTCATCCTCCATCTCCCTCTTCTCCTTCTGCCTTCAATTTTCCCAAGCATTAGGGTTTTTTCCAATGAATCAGCTATTCACATCAGGTGGCCAAAGTATTGGAGATACAGCATCAGTCATTCCAAAGAGTATTCTGGTTGATTTTCTTTAAGATTGACTAGTTTGATCTCTTTACTATCCAAGGGACTCACAAAAGACTTCCAGCTATTTACTTCCTAAAAACCTGACCTCCGACCACCATCACCCTGGGGGCATTAGGGTTTCAACCTATGAATTTGGGGAGGACACAAATATTCACTCCATAACCATTCTTCTCTAAATTCTATGACTCTAGTAAAAGAGAGCTTTTGAAAAATTATGTAATTACTAGCAGTGAGTCAATCCCACCTCACTCCAGGCATATCCCTCTACACTTTTCCCCTCCCTGTGTACTATTCCTTGTATAGATTTTACCCTTGCATAAACCTCTTTGTGGGGAAAAGACTAATAAGTAGAAGTCCCTTCAGTGAACATGAGTGAGCAAGATGAAGGCTGGAGAATATTAGAATGAATCTCTTACCCTACCAGTGAAGCCATCATTAGAATTTATCTGATGATCACCTACATTTTTACTCTTTTTTGCCCTGGCTTATCTCATGT
Source organism: Bison bison bison (assembly GCF_000754665.1). Lineage (NCBI taxonomy): Eukaryota > Metazoa > Chordata > Mammalia > Artiodactyla > Bovidae > Bison > Bison bison. The sequence goes on along the minus strand of NW_011494832.1, from coordinate 9,220,704 downwards.
TACTGAGACATTTGTTCAAAACCATTCAGTTCACTTCAGTCGCTCAGTCATGTCCGACTCTTTGCGACCCCATGAATCGCAGCACGCCAGACCTCCCCATCCATCACCAACTCCCAGAGTTCACTCAGACTCACATCATCGAGTCAGTTATGCCATCCAGCCGTCTCATCCTCTGTCATCCCCTTCTCCTCCTGCCCCCAATCCCTCCCAGCATCAGAGTCTTTTCCAATGAGTCAACTCTTCACATGAGGTGGCCAAAGTACTGGAGTTTCAGCTTTAGCATCATTCCTTCCAAAGAAATCCCAGGGCTGATCTCCTTCAGAATGGACTGGTTGGATCTCCTTGCAGTCCAAGGGACTCTCAAGAGTCTTCTCCAACACCACAGTTCAAAAGCATCAATTCTTTGGTGCTCAGCCTTCCTCACAGTCCAACTCTCACATCCATACATGACCACAGGAAAAACCATAGCCTTGACTAGACGGACCTTTGTTGGCAAAGTAATGTCTCTGCTTTTGAATATACTATCTAGGTTGGTCATAACTTTCCTTCCAAGGAGTAAGCGTCTTTTAATTTCATGGCTGCAGTCACCATCAAAACCATTAGTAGGGCGAATTTTCTCTCTGAATTAAGTTTTCATTTGTGATTGTCTAACATGATATAAAAGAACATGAAGCTAGTTTTCTACAGTGCTTTGTGTCAATAAAAAATAAATTCTCTTTATCAGATACCTTGGTGGAAGGGTGAAAAACATATAATATGATTTTGTTAAGATTGTCTGCCAGATAAATTGTCTAAATGAATATAAAATTTTCCTTTCTTAGGAGTCTACATATAATACTTATATGAGAACATATATTAAATGTATGAAAATATTCAGGATATTAAGGATCCTACAGTATGATTTGCATATGCTAAAATAGGACTTTCTTTTTTTGCAGCACAAATGTGTAACCATATGTAGTTGTCCTGCTGCTATTAGAGAATTCTGACTCTCCCTACATGATAAACATCCTTCTCTTCTATGGCTAACTGAGGGACTGACTGATACTGTCCTCTCATTTAGTGTTAAGCAACTGCTTTGTTTGTAAGGGCGCAGAGAGCAGAAGACTCAGTAAGTTAGTTCTTTGTAACATTTTTCTGTAATAGAGTGTGCAGATTTTATTCACTGGGATCTACAAATTCTTGAGACATAAGATTGCCAGGCCAGCTGGACAAAAAAGAACTAGGTACTAGAAACTCTGTACCACAGCTATGCAGAAATAGCTCTCTCCTTGAAAATCAGAATAGCCACTGAGAAACTGATTATTTTGTTTAGGTCAAAATCAGAGTTTGTGATAAACAACTATTAAGTGTTATATTCTTTATTTTAATCCACATAACAATCATAATCCTATCAGCTAAGTTATCATCTGCCATTAAAAATATTTAAAAAATCATCCTACCAGTTGGTCTTTTTTATTTTTTAATATTCTTTTCCTAACAACCCTAATGACAGCAGTTACCTGACAGGTGAAGGACCTGTGACCATTCAGGCAAGAGAAAATGGACCTTTTCTCTGAATCTCAGTGATTTCATAGTTTTCCAACCTCCTTAGTAAACACTTGTCCATCTCCTAGGTAGAGCTGATTTAAAATAAAAGTGTACTATTGCCCAGTGTTTTCTTGGAGTCTTTGGATCCGAGAATCATGAAGTTAGTTAAAAATTGTTTCCAGTAATTATGTAAACATAAGGGATGGCTTAGAGGAGATGAATTGAAAATAATAAGAATGACTATTTTGAAAAATTGAGTCACTATTTACAAGCAGTTCAGGGATAGAAAATAACTAAGTTATAAAGATACACATTTTAAAGAATACTTTTAGGCCCAGGCTTTTGGAAAAGAGGCAGAAATATAAGTCTCTTAAAATTTTGACTTGGCATAAAAAATATTTATGGAAGAAACAGAAGAAGTTCTTGGAATAAGCTGGACTTAAGCTAGGTCTTAAAGGCTCTGTAACATTGAAAAAAATGGAAATAAAGTGGTAGGGCATTCTGGAAAATAAGAATGGAATAATATATATGAAGACATCTGTGTTAAGTATTATGTTTAGTGTAGCTGATTCAGTTGAAACTGCACACAGTAAGATCTATGGGACAGAAAATGTAGGAACATCAGAACATAATGTTTGGTTTGGGTTTGGTTCTGTAGGTAATTCTTGAAAGTAAGTATGGATATCTCTTTCATACTCTGTATATATTCATTCTGTAGGTACCGTTGAGTCTTAATGTAGAAATGTGCATTCTAGTACTCTGGTTATTTCAAAACCATAAAACTTCAAAAAAAGCTTTAAGTCTTGCCTCCTTTGCTAAGTCAGGTGTTAAGCATTTCTCATAAATCTTTTTTATTTTAGCACTTATTTTTGATGATTAATCTACTTGGAAAACAGGTGGTATGAATGATACTTTGAAATACCTGAATTATATGCTAATGCTTTTATGTTTTTTATGCCCAATAGACAGAATGTGCAAATTTCATCAGAGTACTTCAACCCTATAACAAAACTCATGTTTATGTGTGTGGAACTGGAGCGTTTCATCCAGTATGTGGATATATTGATCTTGGATTCTACAAGGAGGTAATATTGTAAAATAGCATGAAAACAATTTACTATAATAGCTTATTACTTACTGCCTATGACATAAAATAAGTAGATTTGATATAAAAATTGAATCATTTTCTGTATGAACTGAGTAAGAACTTATGTTCCCAATCACTTAATAGATTATTACCGTTTTGATTATCTGCTTTATTCACCTTATAAAAACTTCTTCTATTAAAAGTTTTCTAGTGACATGATTAAAATTAATAGTGTAAAATGTTGAAAGTGCTTGTTTTCTAGGCTCTATGTACAGCTTTATTTTCTCTTGAGCTTCCTATATAACTAGATCTATTTATGATGTTGCTGTTGGTAAAAATTCGTTTCCTGTAAGACCTTGTGACAGAATGGTATCTTCTAAATAACTTAACTTTTCCCACCCAACAAATTTGACCTGTTGCATATGTTTACAATAGCAGACACTAAATATAGATAATTTTAATGATTTTCTTAAAATTGTATAGTTAGTTCTTACCATACTTGTTATCATACTGGACTTATTTCTGCCAGACCTAATTGGCGTAGTGGAAATGTAGGAAGTATTAATTAGGAGTAATGCATTCCATCTATCAATGAGCATTTCAATAAATGAGAAACATACATATTGCAATAATTTAATCAACACTAATTTGTTAGAGTGCTTTCTTTGTGTCATGGCCTGTGCCAGGCACTTCACATGGACTGTTTTTTGGAATTTCACAACACTCTTAATGAAGTTTGTACCTTTATAACTCCCAGTTTGCAAATTAGTGAAAATGGAATCTCAGTGGAATGAAATAACATGCCTAAGATTACCCAGCTGATAAATGGTCTAGCAAGGAATTGAACCCAAGTAGTCTATCTCTAGAGCAAGCATGCCCATCTGAGCTTTAGAATCTGTACTCTAATTACTTTGTATGGGTTGATGGGTTACACTGTCATCCTTATGTTTATGTATATACTTCTTGTGACTAACCACACATATTTTAAGGGTATTTGGCTGTATGTTTGAAAGTAAAGTCTGGGCTCATAGTACAGGTTTCTTTGCATTGATTTAACTGATTCAAGCAGAGATCAAACCCATAACTGTGGCTGGATACATTTTTCTCTCTGACCAACTTGTCTAACCAGCCCAGACTCAATGGTTTAAAAGTAAAGCAACCCTGATAGTTAAATCTCTGAACCACTAGGAGACTTGGCAACTTGAATCCATCATTCTTTGTTGCTGGTGTAATGTTCTCTTGCCTGGCTTTGATGAAGGGTAATATATAACAGTGGCTCATAGTGTAGGATGTAATTATATGAGATAGCCCCACAGCTTGGATGTATTTTGAGGCCTGGGGCTAAAGGCCAAACTCACAACCTGCTGAGGGATGCAAATAGTGTTCTTTAACTCCTAAAACTCACAAGTACTGAAAGGGAATTTACAAGGAGCTAATACTTAGCTTGAAACTGTCAAAAAGCCCTGGGGCCATCAAATTTACAGGTTATGTGAATCAGAGAGTTATAAGTGAACAGGGGTATTAAGCCTTGTGAATTTTTCACTAGTCAGGAGGACAGGTAATTGTATGGCAACACTGCCTGAAGACTGTCCACTTATGAAATGAATTATTAGTCTCAGGATTCACTGTCCAGTTCAGAGGGAAGGCATGACGTTCTCAAATAGATAAGGTTGCTTCTAAGATGACTTTGAAGAGGGAATAGTAACACAGAGATGGAGGAGAGAAGTGTATACAGTCCCCATTCTTGGGGGACACTCTTTTGTGTTGGGGGCAACAAGAAGAAAGAGGAAGCAGCTGAAATGAATCCCAGATTTCTATCTGGCAGTGAGCTGGAGAATAGTATTATTTATTGAGGTGAGACGAGTAACAAATTTGTGGGGGAAATGGTGAGTTAGTTTTTATACATTCTGCTTTTGAAAAATGCTCTGTAGATCATGCCAAGTGGGCAGTTGGATCTGGATTTCAGGACAGAAGTCAGGGCTGTTGACAACTACTGAGAATTTGAACATGGGGAGCCAGAGTTTGAATTATGGCCCCTGTCATTTACCAGCTCCGTGGCCTTCTGCATATACTTTCTAAGCTTCTGTTTATTCAGCAGAAGGATGATGATAATAATAGTAACTCAGAGTTATTTTAAGAATAAAATAAGAAAACGATTGCGTGGGCTTTGGCATATCACTTTCTCCATTCTGGTCACTTAATATTCAGCTGTATTAGGCAACAAGAACACAGAAAGGTAAAAAGGCAAGTATTTCCAAAGTATATATATAAACTTTATTTAAAAATAATGTCTGCCATCTATCTATCTACTCTATAATACTGGGGGTGTCTGTTAGTTTTTTTTTTTTTAATTTTATTTTATTTTTAAACTTTATAATATTGTATTAGTTTTGCCATATATCAACATGAATCCACCACAGGTATACCTGTGTTCCCCATCCTGAACCCTCCTCCCTCCTCCCTCCCCATACCCTCCCTCTTGGTCGTCCCAGTGCACCAGCCCCAAGCATCCAGTATCATGCATCGAATCTGGACTGGTGACTCGTTTCATACATGATATTATACATGTTTCAATGCCATTCTCCCAAATCTCCCCACCCTCTCCCTCTCCCACAGAGTCCATAAGACTGATCTATACATCAGTGTCTCTTTTGTTGTCTCGTACACAGGGTTATTGTTACCATCTTTCTAAATTCC